>NC_062214.1:96383297-96686327 GCF_902686445.1 Sciurus carolinensis
TTAGGTTACGGTTTTCATAGTCAACATTACCTTCAAATATTTCTGCATTAACATAGGAACTTTGGGGTCATCTTGTATCTAAACCATAACACATACAGAGAAGATAGCAGACTAAATCACCCTGTAATCTGAGGCTTTCTCCTCCCTGCTAGAACAGAGGTCAGCAATTATACAGACTGAAAGGAAGGCCAAGGTCACACATGCTAAACTCAAACATTGAGGGGGACTTTGGAAAGCACTTTGTCATAATCAATATTAATGTTGCCCTCATGGGAATAACCTCCAAGAAAACAAGCAGTCTGGGGGCTCAGCCAGAGCTATGCAGTCTCAGAAGCCGAGAAATACAAGAGTTAATGTTAATTCAGAGGACCCACTCACTTATAAGAAAATAGATCTCTTAATGTTCAACTTAAAAAAAAATTAAAGGCCTTGGTGGATTACCAAGTGGTTTCAGCATGTATAAGCTGAATGTGCAATGTGAAAGTGCTTTTCTATAAATGAATAAGTAAATAAAAACAAACAAATAAATAAATACTTGGAGAAATTTTCCAAAACATCTTCAATTAAGGGGAGATTGAATTTCTCCTTATTCCCTTCCTGCTTCTCCTCCTTCATTTTGGACCTACAGCAAAATAAGTTATAAAACAAGGAAAGGAAAGAAAGAAAGAGAGAAAGAAAGAAAGAAAGAAAGAAAGAAAGAAAGAAAGAAAGAAAGAAAGAAAGAAAGAAAGAGGAAGGAAGGAAGGAAGGAAGGAAGGAAGGAAGGAAGGAAGGAAGGAAGGAAGGGAGGGAGGGAGGGAGGGAGGGAGGGAGGGAGGAAGGAAGGAAGGAAGGAAGGAAGGAAGGAAGGAAGGAAGGAAGGAGAAAGAGACTGACCAGTTAGCTTCCTTTCCAAACATTTGGTCCTGAGAAGCTCCTAGGACAAACAGTCAAGTGTGGTAGACATGTAGGAATGTGGCGATCCATTTGCTTTATTTCTCTAAAATTATTGCTGATTGCAACTTTTGGGGAGGGGTACATGGGAGAAATCAGCTGCTCTATTCCATCTGGTCCAGGATATTCTACCTTTCTTAACCCAGCAGTTCACTTAGGGCTTCCTCTTGCCCTGGAGTTTGATGGTTGGAGGAAATACTCACAGCATATTTCTGCTCTTTTCCAACAGCAGTGATTGCATATCATGGGCAGCAGGCCAGGGAATCTTCACCTCAAACAAAAACACAGACTGGCCAGAGGTGGTCCTGGAATCACCATTATTATTTAATCAGTTTTTATGAGTGATTTAGAAATTAAGAAGTAAGGCTAAAGAAACATTGTACATGGTATAGATTTTAAATAGTGATGAAATAAGATGCACATATACTGAAATAGATGGATGTCTAAGGTAGATAAGGAAAAAATTAAAGTGCCAGTAAAGCATGATCTTGATGTTCTGATTCACAGGAGAAGCAAACAACTGTAAGTTTAGTTAGGCAAGAAAAGATGCCTGGAGTGGCATATAGTATGTTATAGATCAACTTCTTCATAGCAATTATTCAAGAGAGTGAAAAAGGGAGAAGAGCATTTGATCTGCATTTGCATTTTTATAAGAGGTATTTCTTTGACAGTTAAAAATACATTGGAATAAAAAATCAATACTTTTCATGGCATTTTCATTCAATTTGGGAGGTTTCTCTGTGCAGTGTAGCTCATTAAGTATTTAATGTACAGATGTTATCCTCACATTCTATAGTCATGCCATTCCACGTGTTTAATTAAAATGGTCATCCAGAACATAAGTATTAAAATCTGAGCAATTTCAGAATGCACTTCTCAGTCTCATGCATCTTTCCTCAGGTTTCTTTGGTCTTTGGTCAATGGTCTTTTCAGTTAGTCTTTTTAGTGGGTCCACATGTTCATGGGGCCACATGCTTCAAGGTCCCTGGGAGCTTGCATGTTATTGTGTTCTTCCTGAACAAGTCAGTGTCAGAGGTGGGGGCTGGACTGGAGAGTTTTCAGTTAGTTCCCTTATAAATTTCTATGCCTTTATAAACCTTGATACCTGTGTTGAAGCACCTGGTATTCTAATCCACGTCTCCCAGGCATCAGAAGAGTGAGCCGAAGACCTTTGGGCTCTTTGTTTACAACCAACTCTCACTAGTTGAAACAAACAACAAATAAAAAAGGAGTCATCCTAGTCATCTCTGATTGCTGTAACAAATTACTAGAGACTACAAAACAATCTTGTAGTTCTGGAAGCTGGGAAGTCCAAGATCAAGGTGCTGACATATTAAATGTCTGATGAGGGTCCATTTTCTGGTTTGCAGATGGCCACCTGCCTGCTGTTAATTACATGGCAGAGAAAGGCAGGGGAGAGATCATCTCTCCTGTCTCTTATTATAAGGGCACTAATCCCTTTCACCCTCATGCCCTCCCAAAAGTCTCATTTTTTAATACCGCCACATTGGAAATTAGGGTTTAAACATATGAACACACAAACTTTCAATCCATAACAGAAATCATCGGAAAGATACAAGAAAAAATAAAACAAAGCTAACAGGCATTGAAAAGAAGAGTTGTGGGGATCTAGATACTTCTTATGGTTTGGATCTTAAATGTTTCTAAAAGGTCCATATACTGAAAGTTTGGTTCCCAGCCTATTCCCAATATGATGTTACAAGGTGGAAACTTTAGGAGGTGGAGGAAGTTAGGTCTTCAGGCCAAGCCCTTGAAGGGGACATTAGGATGCTGGTCCTTCCTCTCTCTTTGCTTCCAGGCTGCCATGAGGTGAATGGCTTCCTGTACCACATACTTCCCACCAGGTTGTTCTGTCTCACCACTGGCCCAAAGCAGCAGGGTCAACTGAGCAGGTACTAAAACCTCAGAAACCATGAGCCAAAATAAACCTTTCCTTCTTTAAATTGTTTACCTTAGGTATTTTGTCACAGTGGTGGAAAACTGACCAATGAAATGCTGCATCACAAGGACGATTTTTTTAGGAATATAAGCTCAGTCATTTGCCATTTGTGTCATGGCCCTCCAAGATAGAGATTCTGGGCAGCCTAGCCTAGGCCCCGTGTTCACCCTATGGCTATAGGAGGGGAATTTGTCAAAGGAAAATGAAGGTGCTATCTCCAGATGGAAGAGATGGACATGAACAGGCAAAAATAGCAAGTGTCTGCTACAAGAAGTCATGTCAGTTAAAATGCATTCCCCTCAGACCAGAAGATTCTCCACTCTTCTGGATGCCAGTTTCCTTTCCACCATCTGGACCAGCAGCTTATTCACATAGAGTGGCCTTTAGAATTAATGCCACGGTTAGGTTTTCCTCAGATATAATGACATCTCTTCCCTTTCATCAGTGGTTCTTTTATGCCAGAATTTCTCAGGCTCAGAATTATTGAAATTTTGAGTTAGAGTCTTCTTTGGGCTTTCCCATGCATTGTAAGGTATTTAATAGCATTCTTGGTCTCTACCCACTATGCCAGTAGCATCCTCATTCCTATCCCAGCCCTGACAATCAAAAATATCTCCTGACATTATCAGACATCCACTGGGGGAAAATATTGTCCCTTTTTGACAATTACTATTTTATACCCAGACAAGATGTTCTATCACGTTTCCAGACCTGAGGACCTCAAGGTCCTGCAAGATGCTGCAATGACAGCCCTGAATTTGCACCATGACCAGGCCCTTCTTAGGCCGAAAGTCTGTCTGTTGCTAGAACACCAAGCCATGCTACCAAAAGCCCTTTCCTACTTTGGAAAGGACTTGTGGCCCCATAAGAGCTGGTAGCCATTCTTGTGTCTGACAAGATCACAACCATCAGATTGCCCTTGAACACAAGAGGAAGGAAATGACATCACATTCAGGGGTCTCAGAGACAAAGGTATTAAGATGTGTGCAGCTTCTTTAGAGTCATAATTTGTTGAGAGCAGTGTTTTAAAATCCCGAATCAGGCTTGATGTCCTTGCTTGAAGACATGGATAAGTTAAAATCTTCTACTCAAAATCATGGTAAAGTATTTACTTCGGTCAAAATAATATCCATTTTATATTGGAAATTATCTGACACATGGCCTTTAATAAATGTTTTGAGTTTGTAGGTCAGAATCAAATAAAGCATTTGAAGATGGTACACCAGTCTTATTTATACCCATCCCGTGTCAGGAAATATTCCTAACAAGGTGTGAACCAGAAAACCTTACCTACCTTCTCCTCCTCCTCCTTCTTTCTTTTTAGTGCAGTAAATAAATGCAGGTGTGGTTTTACCTTATCTAGAATCAGGATTGGATGAGGGCCAAACTAGTTCCATCTCACTAGCTCCCATCAGGCTCTCCAGAGCACAGTTTTGCCTCTGTGGGCTGCCATGGCCCTTTCCATGGGCTCGTCTCCGAAGGTTGGAGAAGACTGGTCGAAGGTAGAGCTTAGTCCTTTAATTCCCCAAAGGACATTTCAGTTAGACTTTTTTTTAACCTCACCATATTATTTCCATATGGTCCAAAATAGACAAAGGGAGTTTATTTAGGGTGGAAAACATTTAAACCTCACTTGAAAAAGTGAGCTTTCTAATATAATCACCAGGCACTGGGACGTCATTAGCAATGCTTTTGGGGAGAGTGGCGTTGAGACTCGCAAGGAGTTTGGGTATAGCTTATAAATTGATTGACAGCCTTAAGCTTCCAAAGTAAATTTCTAAAACCCAAGTAATTTTTTCGCAGACATGTGAAACTTCAGAAATCCAAGGGGAAAAGAAAGCTTTATTTTTAAAATAAACTTTTAAGTTTGAAAACAAAACCAGACAAGACAGTGCAGAAAGAACTGCTCTAAATTGAATTTCAAAGTGTGTCTCTGTGTCTGGGACTCCCTCTTCTTATTCCCAGTCACAGCCCTAATTTTAATGCCCATTTGGACTGCTATAATGACCTCATGGTTGGTCTATCCCTAGTTATCCTTGTTGCCTTTTGTGGTTTATAAGCTTTATAAAGCTGCTGCCTAAAGCCACCTCCAGCAGATCACGTCTCCCTTCTACTCAAAACCTCCACTCTCACCACCACATATAGTATGCATCTTTAAAATTTCACATGCAATATAAAGCTGAAACTCCTGGCTGTGGCATTCAAGGCTCTTTAGGATCTGGTTCAACTTACTTTTGTAGATTTTTTCATTTTGTGCCTTATGTTCAAGATAAACAAGATTAATCAACTCCCCTAAATAAAAAATGCACTTTTCTACTTTTATGTTTTTTCCAAAGGCCAGCTTCATGGGCTTGCAATCTGTGCATCACACATGGTCCTAGGGTCAGAATGACCATGAGTTTGGATTCATGTCCTACTGTTGCCATGTTCACATTCTTAGTAATTTTTTTCTTTGAATTTTGTAAGTGAATTGCAATGGGCCAGTGGAACATGCGCAGAACACAGAAGATACACTGCATAAGCCTGCCTGCAGCCTGTGATTCTTCCATAGCATTTGTGGTACCCACAGGCATAGAATCCAGACGACTCCGCAATTAGTGAGCTCCAAAGTGAATACAGGGTAAAACATGTTGCTTCTACAATGGAATGAGAGCAAGATGAAGGGTGGGGGGCTGACAGTCCCAACAGCCCAACAGGTCATGCTTTCATATGAACCAGGACTTGATTCAAACACAATGGTGTTCTAAGAAACACAAATGACTAAGGAACCCCATCTGATTCTTTCTGGCTCATGTTACTCCCTGTACCGGCATCTCCCCCACCAGCCACCTAGCCATGGTTTTGCTTTCCACAGTTTTAGTCATCTATGGTCAGCCATGGTCCAAAAATATTAGTAAATGGAAAATACTATAAATAAGCAATTCACAAGTTTAAAATAACTTTTATTACATTATATTGCTATAATTGCTCTATTTAATTATTAACCATTATTGTTAATCCCTTACTGTGCCTAATTTATAAATTAAAACTTATCATAGGTATGTATGTTTGGAGAAGAAAACATGGTAGATACATATATAGGGCTTGGTACTATGAGGTATCCA
Source organism: Sciurus carolinensis (assembly GCF_902686445.1). Lineage (NCBI taxonomy): Eukaryota > Metazoa > Chordata > Mammalia > Rodentia > Sciuridae > Sciurus > Sciurus carolinensis. The sequence goes on from NC_062214.1 coordinate 96,389,295, forward strand.
TGGAATGTCTTGGAGTATGTCCTGAGCGGGGACGCGGTAAGGGGCACTACTGTGTTAACCCACTCCTTATGAAAAAGAGGACATAGGGAAGGAAGGAAAAAACAGGGCCATCCACAGTTCCTTCCCTGTTCAGTCTTTCCTTCCTCATTAGTAAGCCAAAGCATAGAGAGTGTTAGTAGCATGTGCACTCATTGAGAAGCAAAAGGTAAAATGTTGTGGAAATCTTGTGCAGCATTCCCATAGTTCTGGTGAGAAGATCAAATGCATGTACAGACCATGAAATGAAAGTGGCAAAAGTTGGGTGCTTCTACATATGAGCTTAATGCTCTTATGCTTGCATTTAAATTGACTGACATTGCACAGTATTCCAGGAATGGTAAAAATCATGCAATTAATTTGAACTTTTGTTTTTATTTTACTTACAATGACATTAAATAGCAAGTGAAAAGAACACCATAACAAGTCAAGAAAAACTGGAAGAAGGGAAGGAAGAAGCTTCATATTTTAGTACCTTCAGCAACACTTTTTTCCCTGCTTTTCCCCTTGTTTTGCATCAGGACCCATAAATTACATGGCCAGCTTGGCCTTCATTAAAATGTCCCTCCCCTCAAAACCTCTCCCCTCCCTTCTTTCTTCTCTGCCACTCCTCAGTCTCTACCTGTCAAAATCTGATTCTCATTCTTTAAACTTCATTCAGAGGGTTCGTCTTCTGGAGCTTTCCTAAATCTTTCCAGAATGATTATTCCAGAGCATTGGGCAATGTTGAGGTTACTTTGCAGGGGCATTTGGTATCTATCCCATTTCCCTTAATAGCTGCCAATGAAGTTTTCTGGAGGGCAGGATAGCCAGGCTCTTCTCTGCCTTCCCAGCCACCCTTAAGGGATCCTGATCTCAAAGAGTTTGAGTTGAGCTGGGTCTGCTGCCCACAGTTCTTGGGCTCAGGGACAAGGTGGGCCAAGAAGTTTGCCTCAATCGATTACAGGCTCAACTTTTAGGTTTCTCTCCTACTATCCCCAGGTTACTTCAATAATACTGAATTTGGTTTTTGTTTTCCAGTCCTAAGGGAAACATTTGTCAGATAACTGCAAGACGTGAAAGTTCTATTTCTACCAAAATTCAAGGTCCTCTCCTGCTATAGACTGAATGTATCTTCCCAAAATCCAGTGCTGAGGTCATATCCCCCATAGTGACTTTATTTGGAGCTAGGGTCTTAAGAAGCTGATTGAGTGAAGTCATAAAGGGGGTCTTGTGTGATAGGATTAGTGTCCTTGTAAGAAAAGACATCAGAGAGCTCACCCTTTTTCCCTCTGCCATGTGAGGACACAGTGACAGTGTAGCCAGGAAGCAAGTCTTCACCAGAAAGTGAACCTGGCTCCGCCTTGATCTTGGACTTTCCAGCTGTGCACAGGGTGGCCCTGTGATCTTAACTCTAGACCCTGGGACAAATGGGCAAATGCATCTTGCCTCATGGGCGTATTTTCTTCAGTGTGTCCCACAGGGAGTTCTGGAATGTACATCATCCCTACTCAGGGTCAAGCACCAAGCAGGTACTAGGAATACACAGGAAAATTTGACATTGTCCCTACCCTGGAATAGGGGAAGGCAGAACAGAATAGAAATGCCATACCCAAAGAGAAGGATATTCCCTCTCCATGCACAGTATGGGATGTACAACTACAACGACCTTCCTACAAGGACCAAACACATCCACCTGCCATTTTTCAATTAAAACACACACCTTGAGAATCAACTAAATACAAGACAGATCCCTGAAGTAAGAAATGCAGGTCAGCACAGTCCCTCATCTCTGCAGTCCAGAGCTCAGAGAAAAACCAACAGATTTAAAGACTTTCAGGAAAGAAACTCCTTAGCCACAGACAACTGACCCAACACGTACAATTTCTAAAATTTAGATTGCACTATAGATTTGGGGACTGAAAATTTTCACTCTTTGAAACTGCAAGATTTCTTCATATACTTTAAGTTGAAATGTGTTATTCCATCCTGTGGTTTGATTAAATTTATTTGCTAAGTTGTAGGCTTTAACAGAACAGAAATATTCTAAGTGTCTGTTTATCCAGTTGATGTTTGCCTGAAGGTGGACTGGGAAAGAAGTTACACCTAATAGATTGAATTTAAAGACCTAATTATTTTAAGAGGTTTAATTTTATTTTATCTTATTGTCAGTTCTTTGATATGACCTCTGATCTGCAACTCCCTCTGCCTTCAATAAGTATATTTAAGCAAAGGGTTCAACATTTAAGGCATATCTGCCTTCAGTTCTTTTGAAACAGGCAATAAGCATATTATAATTATCTAAGTTTGGGTTTTCATTTCTTATTTTTAGTAATCATTTAAACATTAGCATCACATGAACAATAATACCTTTTATTTCTTCATTGTCTTACACATTTCAGAGATTGGGAAAGATTCCCAAATCTAAGAGAAGTGAGTAAACTCAGTGGTTAAGAGCATGCAGCATGAGCACAGTTTGAATTCCAACTTTGACTTTGCCATTATTAGCTGCATGACCCTACTTCACCTCTTTGTGTCTCAGTTTCCCCCTTGGTAAAATGTGCACATTAGTACCTGCCTTTGAGGGTGGCTGTAAAAGGAAATCAGAAAATCCAGGAACTATATATAAAATGAAAGCAGAAGTTAACAAAGCACAGAGCAAGTACAGAGCACTTCAACATGGCCTCTGCTATCGCTTTCATTAGCATTATCATCTAAGTCTCCACACTCCTTCCCAATGCCTCAAAACTCTGAAAGTCTGATTCTAGTGTATTTGTTCATCATCTTGTGTGATCATTTCCAAAACACAGGTAATACTCATGTGGTCCCCACTTCCCATGGAGGGTCGTGTAGAGGAGGAAGAATGGGAAAATATGAGCATCCCCCACAACCTAAGCCGTTGATCAGATCCACAGACTGGAAATGAGAGGATCCTACTTCTTGGGGCCATAAGACACACAGTGATCACACAGATCTGTAAACACAAGACCCGTGAAGGGAAAACAGTTCGCACTGGAATAAAAAAGAAGTTCTCAAAATAAAAACTAGTATTTAAATGAAGACAGAATATTTCTAAAGAGATAGTTAGTCTGAGCACTGACTTACAAGAAATGTGTCAGTCACTTTTTCCACAATTATTTATCTATTGATTCACAATAGAAACATCACATAACTCCCACAAGAGCAATTTATGATAAAAACTGAGTAGTGTGATATTTTTACTTTCCAGGGATTCCTAATTTTTTACATCATGAATGCTTTGGCAATGTGAATAAAGCCTGTGGACTCCATCTTATAATAACCTTATTAATGTTAGTAAATATATAAGCATGACAAAGGAAATCAATTATATCAGAATACTGTTATGAAATTTTTTTAAATTAGAAAACACATTTGTAATATTACATATATATCCCACTTGTATTTAAAAAAAACAAGCTCTATTGACACATCTAATAATTACCATAATCTCCAAGAATTAATGAGCATGAATGATATTTGGAAATATATGCAATAACTGGAATATTCTACGAAAATATACATGCCTTCAATTTGTGACAGGCACTGTCCCTACAATTGTGGCTGGCTACCATTATTCAGGCTGAATCAAAGTGATAACTTTTAGTACAAAATAGGAAAAATGTATTTTTTTTCTCATTTGAGTCTATAGATCTCGATCAAGAAGCATGATCTGGACAAATTAATTCAGGGTCAAGTAGGAAGCATTTCTTTGTCTTGCTTGTCTATTGTGATCTTTTCCACCCTTGATGTGGGCGGTACTTCTCATTAGCATCCTTCAGGACTTTCCCAATTTCCTGTGAACTTTGAGCAGCAAACAAGCATGCCCACCTGGTTTCCTCTGGAACCAGCAACTAATCCATTTCTACCAATTTGCCTGCATGGCAAATAGTGTTGGTCTGGTCCACTGCAGCACCTTGAAACCCGACTGCTATTGGTGTTTAGCATATTCTCCATGTTTCAGAAGAAAGTTGTAAGGAACAAGACGCCTACCAGTCTTGTTCTGTGGGAATCTGAACTTCAGGGCATCCAGGGAAACTTCATGCTGAGGTGAGCCTCTGGGCCTTCAACACAGCAAGTGTGAGGGTGCTCAGTGCTGGCTCTCCAGGAAGCAGCTGTCTCCTGAAGCTCCAGACCCCCTTCCATCTGAACGGACTGTGGCCTGGCTTCAGGATTCGTTTAACACCTTTATCTTAGACAACTTAAAGAGCACACCAAGGGGTAACCTTCACATGTGATTAGTGTAGTTGTGCTGATATTACCTTCTCTGGTTGGCCTCCCAGCACCATATTGCTTGTTCCAGTAAGTGCAGGACTCATCTTTTAACCTCCACACTGGTACTCAGGGTACTAAATGCAGACAGTCATTGGGTCCTGCCAGAAGCTGCACACTTCAAGGACTTTCTCTTTACCCAACCAAAATTGACATGTTTCCACCTAATTTTTTCAGGGCTTTGCTTTCAACTTTCCAAATCACATGATACAACATGAGGTGTGAGTTGAGGAAGAGGGTCAGTCCCTGGGGCACCCTGTGTAGGTGGAGAAAATGCCCTGCTCTTGTTGCTTTACTTAAAGAAGTCACACAGCAGTAACATTTAAGGACAGACCTGCAGGGTTGGGGAAAAGAGGAACAAGGAAAGAATATGCATAGCCTTTAATTAAAGATAATCATGTAATTTATGATCCAAACTAGAACAACTTTGAGAGTAATAGGTGGCTCTATTAATCTTCCAGGACAACAGTCATAAACCAAAGTTTATGATGACCTTACCCTTAGAAGGTGCTGAATACCCAAATTCTTGTACAGTCATGTGAGTTCTTCTGGGAAGATGGTCCATAATTTTCATTATACTCAAAGAAGCCTATAACACATAAAGGCTGATAGCCAGCAGTATACACACGCTTAAAGTCAGGCAGCATGAGGAGTCACAGAGGGAGTAAATCTTTGTTCCAGGACTTACACTGTGTAATCTCAAGCAAGTGACATCCCTTTTCAGGTTGCAGTTGACTCATTTAAGAAAACAAGGGTAATACCTACTTTGCAGGTGTATACATAAAAGATTTCTCTCTTTGATGTTCAATTTATACAGAGTCCATGTATAAATATTATTTTCCCCTTTGTTCCCTTTCTTCTAATACTTTTCCTGATTTTGTTCATTGTTAAAACGATCATAAATAATTGTAATATGTAACATACAATTAAATGATAGTTTATAAAATTATGTAATCTAATTGTATATGTAATTGTTGCATAATTATGGACAAAATAAAGAAGAAAATGTGTTCATAATTTCGCTATCCTAACACATTCTTGCCCTTCCTAGTTTCTATTTCTTAATTTCATAATTAGTCTACATGCAATTTTGCCTTCTACATTTATTCTCCAACCAAGACAGAAATCATAAATTTTTTTCCTTATTTTCATTGCATCATAAGAACTTACAGGGTTTTTTACTATGATGTATCTTCTTTGCAATATATTCTAACTTAGTATTCTAATTAAAACTGCAAAAGACATCTTTATCTTTCTTTTACCTTTTGATTAATTTCCTTAGAGACAGATTCCAATATGAGATCAGAATTTTCAAAGCATACGAATATTATTACTACTCTTGATTATGGGTCTAAATTGCTTTTACAGAGCATTCAATTAATTTACACTACCCCAACCTTTTATAAATGCAATTAATTCTACTCTAACCTGTACAACTTTGAAAATTATTTTAAGTTTTTAATTTAAGTTTGATCATGAATCAATGTCTTGACTTGGTTTAACTTGCATTTCTTTTTATTAATAGCAAATTTAAATATTAACATCTCTTAAGTAGATTATTTTGTCATGAGATTGTTTTGTCCTTTTCACATTATCCTTCTGATGCTTTTATAAATATGGGGTTTTCAAATCAATAAATGGGCAAAGGAACTAACTAGACACTTCTCAAAAGAAGAAATACAAATGATCAATAAATATATGAAAAAATGTTTAACATCTCTAGCAATTAGAGAAATGCAAATTAAAACGACATTGATATTTAATCTCACTTCAGCCAGGATGGCAATTATCAAGAATACAAATAACAATAAATGTTGGTGAAGATGTGGGAGAAAAGACACACTCATACATTGCTGGTGGTTAGAGCAACCACTCTGGAAAGTAGTGTAGATTCCTCAAAATTCTAGGAATGAAATGACCACATGACCCAGCTAACCCACTACTTCATATATATTCAAAGGATTTAAAATCAGCATACTACAGTGACTCAGTCACATTAATGATTATGGCAGCACGATTCACAATAGCCAAGCTATGGAGTCAACCTAGGTGCCCTTTGACAGATGAATAGATAAAGAAAATGTGGTATGTATACACAATGGAGTATTAGTCAGTCATAAAGAAAAGTGACTTTATGGCATTTGTGGGTAAATGGATGGAACAGAATACTATCAAGCTAAGTGAAATAAGTCAGTCTCAAAAGTCAAAGTAGAAGGTTTTTTCTTATGCAAATCTAATCCAAATAAGGACAGGTGGTGTGGAGGCTTAAAAAAAAAAAGAATAGAAGAAAGATCAGTGTAGTAGACAAAGGGGAATGAAGGGAAGGGAAGAGGGATGGAATAGGGAAAGACAGTGGAATGAATCTGGCCTAACTTTCCTATGTACATATATGAATATACCACAGTGAAGCCCACCATCATGTACATCCATAATACACCACTTAAAAAAAAAACAACTATAAGTAAATAGCGGAAAGATCAGTAGAGTAGAAGGAAGGGAACAGGGATGAGGGAAGGGAAGGGGAAGTACTGGGAACTGAATTAGAACAAACTATATTCCATGCTTTTATAATTATGTCAAAATGAATCCTATTGTCATATATAACTAAAAAGAACCAATAAAAATTAAGTATGGTGTTTTCTTTCTCCTTTTATTCCTGATTATGAACTTAACACTTGTTGCTTATAAAAAGAAATATATGTATTAAAATAATTAAAAACAGAAAATTTTATTAACCATCACTACTTAAATTTTAATATATTTCGGGCTCTTCTTTCTTTTCTAACATCATGTGTGTCTGAGTATTTTTATCTGATTGCAAAGCAAGGCCTGTATTGCACAGGGCTCCAACAAGTGGGTTGTGGTTCACTTACTTGTCTGTGGCTGGGCTTTGGGGTGGATCTCAGATGTCTGCTACTGTAGTCTGGGGTGCAAGGATAAAGTATTAAAAGTAGGATTGTGTGTCAGTGAAAAAATAGAATATTTAAGATCTAGGGATATGTTCTCCATTCACTTTCCAGAAAGATAAGGATCAACATCACTGTTTGATGTCTCACAAAACCTTCCCTTCAGGGAGTACAACTTTTATTTTAATCATGACAATTGATAAATTAAAAAATGGTACCTCAGTGTTTGACTCTGTACTTCTTGGATTACTAATCCAAGAGGCTGAAAATATTTTCATGATCTCAATGTATTTTAAGAGTAATTTATATGTCTTTAGGTAATTTTCCTTTTGTGATTTTGACATTTTAAGAGTCTTTTATGAATTAAGGACATTAATCCTTTGTCATTTGCTGCAAATATTTTTCTGCAGTTTATTTCTGCATACTGATTTTTAAATTTTTATGTAATAAATTATTTCTAATCCTTTAAGTTTTTCCCATTACTTTTGGGCTTAAAAATCTTCTCCAGCCTCATATAAATAGCTACTTGCCTATATTTTCTTCTGGTTTGTTTTTTGACTTTTCAAAAATTTAAAAATGTTCAAGTAGCTTGTCAATTTTTATGGCACTACTTACTGAACACTTCCTACCCTCACTGACATATTGTCTTTGGCATACATAAACTTCCAATAACAAAGTCTCTTCCTAAACTATTTATTCCCTTCCATTAATCTTATTCTTGAACCAATATTACATCATTTATAGTACTACCTTAACACCTACTAAGGCTCCATTCTTATTTCAATAAGTTTTGTGTTTATGGGTTTCATTGTTGTTGAGTTTTTAAAAACTTATTTTTCCGAATTTGAAATTATTTTCTTAGAATTTTGTTTTTTCCTTTGCCCCAACCGTGGGATATTGAACTGCATTGCATCTATGAGCACACCAGTCCTCTCCATTTATATAAGTCTCCTTTCATGACACATCTCCAGATGTGACCTTTGGCACAAGGTATCACACTTTTTCTTGCTGAGCCCATTCTTGAATATCTTATATGTTTGTCACTGTTACAAATAAGATGTTTTTCTCTTCTCTTTTCTAACCACTTATTTCTAGGATAGGAAAGTTGTTGACTTTTTTATATTTGCTTTGGATATTGTCAATATTATTAATTATACAGTGATAATTTCCAAAGTTGTTTGCACATTAGAATTATCTATGAATATAGTTCAAAGTCTGAGACACACCAAAGACCAATTAAATCACAGCCTTGGGGGTAAGGCCCAAGCATCAGGGTCTTTTGACATTCCTCCGGGGAATTTCAATGTGTAGATACATTTGACTTCTAAAGGAATTTTAGATGGCTCTCTGGATTTTTGAGAAGTATTTTGTCATTTTCTATAACTCTGGTTTATCTTTTCATTTAGAATCATTGTATTTTTATTTTCATTTCTTGTTATAGTATATTTGACATTTAAAGAATGTCATTTAAGATTGTCATTTAAGAATGTCAAGTAACAATAAAGCAAACATCCATACTTTTGCTTCATTTTAATGAAAATAACTGTACCACTAGTCATAATGTTAGAAAGTTGCATGTATTGAAAATAAATCATTTTTTTGTCAAGGAAGGATTCTCTGTGTATTACATTAAGACTACTTAAACTCCACTTTACTTTTATGTTATTAGGTAAATGCTCTTAGCTTACCTATAGGGAATTTACAATTGTTCCCTTTCAAATTTCATTCCTTTAAAACTTAGAAAGTTTCTATTTTTCAAACATCAAATATTCTCTTTTATCTTTAGCTTTTAAAAAATTTTAACTCTTCAATCAATCCAATTATAACAAGGTGACTATTCTGATTATAAAGAGTAAAGCCCTGATATATGAGTTACTTTCCTGTGCCATTAGTTATGAAATTAACCTAAGGATTGCATAGCGATGATTTTGTAGGCAGTTGCCTATATATCACCTGGGTGGCAAAAAGGTCAAGTGTTTGGTACCCTCAGTTCCTCATTGATCTCCCCATGGCACCCCCTGTCTGCCCCATCACTGCTGATCTTGCAGGTATATTGGCCGATGAGGGTGGGGTTCCTCTCTCTGGTGCGTTGGTCAGCATCTGTAGACCCAATGTCTGTCAGTTTCTAGACCTACAGACACACCCTTCTCAGTTTCCACCATGGGGGTGGGCTTCATCCAGCTGTGCTCAAGGTCACAAGGCTCCTCCCCACAAGGAGTCCCTCATGAGGATTGTTGGCTCTCAGTTCCATTCATTTCCTTCTGGCTCCTTCCTAAGGTGTCAGAAGAGCATCTAAGACTATTCAGACCATACAGGAGCCTGGGGAAGGAGCCTCCTCCCTTCCCTGAGACAATGCTGTCCGGGTTACCCACCCATCATGTTGGTAAAGAAACCATGCTGGGCGGCTGCCCCAGAGGTCTAATTAAGGGTTAACAGTGTGCCCTTGTGTTTCAAATCTTCAGGAGGACTAGAGTCAGAGCATAAGTCTCTTATCTTGTACACTTTGAAGTTGTTCCCTCTTCCCTCTTCCTTCTTCACTCCACACACCTGTGCTAGAAACTGTTAGCTTTTGCTTCTCCTCTGTCCTACCTTTCCTCCACTGAAGAAGATTGGCCTTGTAGCCAAGATGTCAGTCTGTAGCAGAACTCTGGAAACAGTCATGTAAACAGGGTTCCTGATATGCCAAAAGGAGAGAAAAGAAGGACTTTGAAATCCATACTAAGTATTAAAGTCAAGTGTCGGCCTTCTGACTTGGGAGGTGGAGGGCTGCCAGTGGAATAAAATTCAAAGAGAAGAGATTTTCAAGATGGCGGACTAGAGGGTGGGCTGCATTTCATGTTGCTCCAGGACTCAGGATTCAAGAAGAGGAGATATTGAGAGACTTGGGACCAACTCAAAGTCGCCGGTTGAGTCTCTCCCGTTGGGCAGGTGTCCTGGATGGGGCGGTAGTCCCGGAACTTTGTGAAGTAGAGTTGCCCAACGAGACACCCCTCCCCTTGGCAGGAGCAGTGAACTCGGACAACTGGGAGCATGGTAGAGGAGGCCACTCAGCACAGCGCTTGGACTCAGAGTGACCATACCCGAGCTCCGGGCGGCTTCCCGGAGAGGAGGCATGCAGCGGTTTCTTTGGACTCGGAGCGACTGCACGGGGCTCCAGGTGGCTGCCTGAAGGAGCGGCCGCACAGCCAGGCGATTAGGTACAGAGCAGGGTCCCAGGACCTAGGCGGCTTCTTGGTGGAAGAGCCACACAGAGACAAGCTGAGGGGCGGAGCAAAGGTTCCAGGACTGCGGGCAGCTTCTCTGAGGAGGGGCAGCCTAAGGAGACTCTTCTGCACAGGGTGAGGCTCCCAGGCCCAGAAGGTAGGACTGGGCCCCTGGGAATGTTGCAGAGAAAGGCTGCCCAGTCCAGGTGGTAGTTGTGGATTGAGACATCTAGGAGGGGAACTGACCAGCGAGACCTCCCCACCGGGTGAGTCTTTCCTGCCGGGTGAGGTTTTCCCACAAGGACAGTAAAACCAGAGACACAGGCACAAACAGGCCTTGCCTCAGCCCGCAGCCTAGTTCCCCTTTGGATGACCATTGGTCAACAAGTGGAGGCACATCTGCCCACTAGCAGGGAATATACCCCAACTGAGAGTCACCACCACTAGAGAGGAAACTTCCTTGTGGAGCACCGCATTATCAACTTCCTCCAAGACTTCAGGCTACTGAAGGCTAGGAGGTGATATACTGGAAATATAGAGGGACACTATAAGTCAATAGAGGAAATCTGCAATATCTCAGTGATCCACTGATACCTGAACAATATGAGAAAACAAGGAAAGAAAATGTATCAAATGAACCTAGATGCTATATCAATAAAACCCAATGACAGCATGGCAAAAGAAATGTCAGAAAGGGAGTTCAGAATGTACATAATTAAAACGATCAGGGAAGCAAATGATGAGATGAAAGAGCAAATGCAGGCATTGAAGGATGAGATGAAAGAGCAAATGCAGGCATTGAATGATCGCACCAATCAACAGTTAAAAGAGCAAATATGGGAAGCAAAAGGTCATTTCAATAAAGAGTTAGATACTGAAAAAAACCCAAACAGAAATTCTTGAAATGAAGGAAACAATAAACCAAATTAAAAACTCAATTGAAAGCATAACCAATAGGACAGAACACCTGGAAGACAGAACCTCAGACACTGAAGACAAAATATTTAATCTTGAACACAAAGTTGACTAAACAGGGAAGATGGTAAGAAATCATGAACAGAATATACAAGAATTATGGGATGTCATGAAAAGGTCAAATTTAAGAATTATTGAGGGGAGTTTCAAGATGGCGGACTAGAGGGTGACTGCATTTCATGTTGCTCCAGGACGCAGGATTCAAAAGAGAAGATAGTGAGAGACTTGGGACCAACTCAAAGCCGCCAGGTGAGTCTCTCCCGTTGGGGAGGTGTCCCGGATGGGGCGGTAGCCCCGGAACTCAGGGAACTTTGTGAAGTAGAGTTGCTCGGCTAGACGCCCCTCCCCCCCACTGGAACGGTAAACACAGACAACTGGGATCATCGTAGAGGTGGCTGCTCAGCACAGCGCTTGGACTCGGAGCAACCACTGGGGCTCCGGGCGGCTGCCTGAGGAGGAGCAGCGTGGCAAGCTGTTTAGACTCAGAGCAATCACTTCTGAACACCGGGGGGTTGCCCGGAGGAAGAGGAGGAACGTGGCAGGTCGTTTGGTCTAGGAGTGACTGCATCAGAGCCACAGGCGGTTGCCAGAGGAGGAGCTGCGTGGCAAGCTCTTTGGACTCAGAACGACCGCTTCTGAACACTGGGGGGTTGCCCGGAGGAAGAGGAGAAGCGCGGCGGGTCACTTGGTCTAGGAGTGACTGCATCAGAGCCACAGGTGGTTGCCAGAGGAGGAGGCGAGTGGTGAGTTGTTTGGACTCAAAGCGACCACTCCTGAACATCGGTGGCCTGCCTGGAGGAGGAGCGCGGTGGGTCCCTTGGTCTCCGAGCGACCACTCCTGAACACCCGGGGGGCTACCCTGAGGAGGAGGAAGAACAGGGTGGGTCACTTGGACTCGGAGTGACTGCCTAGGGCTACGGGAGGTTGGCGGGAGGAGGAGACACGAAGTGAGTTGCTTGGACTCCTAGTGACTGCATCGGAAACCGGGTGGCTGTCCAGAGGAGGAGGTGTGTGGTGGGTCTCTGGGTCTCGGAGCTATTGTACGGGGCTCCAGGTGTCGGCTCAGAGGAGGAGCCGCATAGCCAGGTGATTAGGTGCAGAGCAGGGTCCCAGGACCTAGGTGGCTTCTTGCTGGAAGAGCCGCACCGAGACACACCTAGGAGCATAGCGAAGTTTCCAGGACTGCGGGCAGATTCTCTGAGGAGAGGCAGCCTAAGGAGACTCGCCTGCAAAGGGTGAGGCTCCCAGGCCCAGGAGGGAGGTCCGGGCCTCTGGGAACGTTGCAGGGAAGACAACCCAGTCCAGGCGGTAGTTGTAGATTGAGGGGAACCTCTAGGAAGGGAACTGACCAGCGAGACCTCCCCACCGGGTGAGTCTTCACTGCCAGGTGAGGTTTTCCCACAAGGTCGGTAAAACCAGAGACACAGGAACAAACAGGCCTTGCCTCAGCCCACAGCCTAGTTCCCCTTTGGATGACCATTGGTCAACAAGTGGAGGCACCTCTGCCCACTAGCAGGGAATATACCCCACCTGAGGGTCACCAACCCTAGAGAGGCAGCTTCCTTGTGGAGCACCACATTATCAACTTCCTCCAAGACTGCAGGCTACTGAAGGATAAGAGGGGATATACTAGCAATCTTCAGGGACACTATAAGTCAATAGAGGAAATCTGCAATATCTTAATGACCCACTGATTCCTGAACAATATGAGAAAACAAGGGAAGAAAATGCCCCAAACAAATTTAGATGTTACATCAATAAAATCCAACGACAGCATGACAGAAGAAATGTCAGAAAGGGAGTTCAGAATGTACATAATTAAAATGATCAGAGAAGCAAACGATGAGATAAAAGAGCAAATGCAGGCATTGAATGATGAGATGAAAAACCAAATGCAGGCATTGAATGATAGCACCAATCAACAGTTAAAAGAGCAAATACAGGAAGCAAAAGATCATTTCAATAAAGAGTTAGAGATATTGAAAAAAAACCAAACAGAAATCCTTGAAATAAAGGAAACAATAAACCAAATTAAGAACTCCATAGAAAGCACAACCAATAGGATAGAACACCTGGAAGACAGAACCTCAGATATTGAAGACAAAATATTTAACTTTGAAAACAAAGTTGAACAAACAGAGAAGATGGTAAGAAATCATGAACAGAATCTCCAAGAACTATGGGATATCATGAAAAGGCCAAATTTGAGAATTATTGGGATTGAGGAAGGCTTAGAGAAATAAACCAAAGGAATGAACAATCTATTCAATGAAATAATATCAGAAAATTTCCCAAATCTGAAGAATGAAATGGAAAATCAAGTTCAAGAGGCTTATAGGACTCCAAATACACAAAATTACAACAGACCCACACCAAGGCACATTATAATGAAAATACCTAACATACAAAATAAAGACAGAATTTTAAAGGCTGTGAGAAAAAAGAATCAAATTACATTCAGAGGGAAACCAATACGGATATCAGCAGATTTTTCAATCCAGACCCTAAAAGCTAAAAGGGCCTACAACAACATTTTTCAAGCTCTGAAAGAAAATGGATGCCAACCAAGAATCTTATACCCAGCAAAACTTACCTTCAAATTTGACAATGAAATAAAATCCTTCCATGATAAACAAAAGCTAAAAGAATTTACAAAAAGAAAGCCAGCATTACAGAACATTCTCAGCAAAATATTCCATGAGGAAGAGATAAAAAACAAAGAAGCAAATCAGCAAAGGGAGGAATTATCCTAAAGGAACTGTCAAATAAGGAGGAACCAAGTTGTGTCAAAAAAATAAATAAATAAATAAAATTTAAAAAATGAACCAAATGACTGGGAATACAAATCATATCTCAATAATAACCCTGAATGTTAATGGCCTGAATTCATCAATCAAAAGACATAGACTGGCAGATTGAATTAAAAAGAAAGATCCAACAATATGTTGCCTGCAAGAGACTCACCTCATAGAAAGAGATACCCATAGACTAAAGGTAAAAGGATGGGGAAAAACATACCATGCACATGGACTCAGCAAAAAAGCTGGAGTATCCATCCTCATTTCAGATAATGTGGACTTCAAGCCAAAGTTAGTCAGAAGGGATAAAGAAGGACATTTCATACTGCTTAAGGGAACCATAAATCAGCAACATATAACAATCATAAACATCTATGCCCCAAACAGTGGCTCATCCATGTATGTCAAACAAATCCTTCTCAATTTTAGAAACCAAATAGACCATAACACAATAATACTAGGTGATTTTAACATGCCTCTCTCACCACTGGACAGATCTTCCAAATAAAAATTGAACAAAGAAACCATAGATCTCAATAACACAATCAATAATTTAGACTTAACAGACATTTATAGAATATACCATCCAACCAAGAGCGAATACACTTTCTTCTCAGCAGCACATAGATCCTTCTCTAAAATAGACCATATATTATGCCACAAAGCTAATGTCAGCAAATACAAGAAGATAGAGACACTACCTTGTACTCTATCAGATCATAATGGACTGAAGTTAGAAATAAATGAAAGAGTAAAAAACAGAAACTACTCCAACACCTGGAGATTAAAAAATATGCTATTATATGATGAATGGATAACAGAAGATATTAGGAAGGAAATTAAAAAATTCTTAGAGGTAAATGAGAACAAAGAAACATCATATCAAAATCTCTGGGACACTATGAAAGCAGTACTTAGAGGAAAATTTATTTCATGGAGCGCATTTAATAAAAGAAGTAAAACTCAAAAAATAAATGACCTAACACTACAACTCAAAGCCCTAGAAAAAGAAGAACAGACCAACACCAAAAGTAGTAGAAAACAGGAAATAGTTAAACTCAGAGCTGAAATCAACGAAATTGAAACAAAAGAAACAATACAAAAAATTGACAAAATAAATAGTTGGTTCTTCAAAAAAATAAACAAAATTGATAAACCTTTAGCCACACTAACAAAGAGAAGACGAGAGAAAACCCAAATCACTAAAATTCGGAATGAACAAGGAAGTATCACAACAGACACGACTGAAATACAAAACATAATTAGAAGCTATTTTGAAAATCTATACTCCAACAAAATAGAAAATTTCGAAGACATCAACAGGTTTCTAGAGACATATGAATTGCCTAAACTAAACGAGGAGGACATACACAATTTAAATAGACCAATTTCAAGTAATGAAATAAAAGAAGTCATCAAAAGCCTACCAACAAAGAAAAGTCCAGGACCAGATGGATTTTCAGCCAAGTTCTACAAAACCTTTAAAGAAGAGCTCATTCCAATACTTCTCAAAGTATTCCATGAAATAGAAGAGGAGGGAACCCTCCCAAACTCGTTCTATGAAGCCAATATCACCCTGATACCTAAACCAGACAGAGACACATTGAGGAAAGAAAATTTCAGACCAATATCCTTAATGAACATCGACGCAAAAATTCTCAACAAAATTTTAGCAAATCGCATACAAAAACATATTAAAAAGATAGTGCACCATGATCAAGTGGGTTTCATCCCAGGGATGCAAGGTTGGTTCAACATCCGGAAATCAATAAATGTAATTCACCATATCAATAGACTTAAAGTCAAGAATCACATGATTATTTCGATAGATGCAGAAAAAGCATTTGATAAAATACAGCACCCCTTCATGCTCAAAATACTAGAAAAAATGGGGATAGTGGGAATGTTCCTTAACATTGTAAAGGCCATTTACGCTAAGCCCATGGCTAATATTATTCTAAATGGTGAAAAACTGAAAGCATTCCCCCTAAAAACTGGAACAAGGCAGGGATGCCCTCTTTCACCACTTCTTTTCAATATCGTCCTTGAAACTCTAGCCAGAGCAATTAGACAGACCAAAGAAATTAAAGGGATACGAATAGGAAAAGAAGAACTCAAACTATCCCTGTTTGCTGATGATATGATTATATACTTAGAGGAACCAGGAAATTCCACCAGAAAACTTTTAGATCTCATAAGTGAATTCAGTAAAGTAGCGGGATATAAGATCAATGCACATAAATCTAAGGCATTTTTATACATAAGTGATGAATCTTCAGAAAGAGAAATTAGGAAAACTACCCCATTCACAATAGCATCGAAAAAAAATAAAATACTTGGGAATCAATCTCACAAAAGAGGTGAAAGACCTCTACAGTGAGAACTACAGAACACTAAAGAAAGAAATTAAAGAAAACCTTAGAAGATGGAAAGATCTCCCATGTTCTTGGGTAGGAAGAATTAATATTGTCAAAATGGCCATACTACCAAAAGTGCTATACAGATTCAATGCAATTCCAATTAAAATCCCAATGACGTACCTTACAGAAATAGAGCAAGCAATTATGAAATTCATCTGGAAGAATAAGAAACCCAGAATAGCTAAAGCAATCCTCAGTAGAAAGAGTGAAGCAGGGGATATAGCAATACCAGATCTTCAACTGTACTACAAAGCAATAGTAACAAAAACGGCATGGTATTGGTACCAAAATAGAAAGGTGGATCAATGGTACAGAATAGAGGACACGGACACAAACTCAAATCAACACAATTTTCTCATACTAGACAAAGGGGCCAAAAATATGCAATGGAGAAAAGATAGCCTCTTCAACAAATGGTGCTGGGAGAATTGGAAATCCATATGCAACAGAATGAAACTAAACCCATATCTCTCACCATGCACAAAACTAAACTCAAAATGGATTAAGGACCTCGGAATCAGACCAGAGACCGTGCATCTTATAGAAGAAAAAGTAGGTCCAGAGCTTCAACATGTCGGCTTAGGACCAGACTTCCTCAACAGGACTCCCATAGCCCAAGAAATAAAAGCAAGAATCAATAACTGGGATAGATTCAAACTAAAAAGCTTTCTCTCAGCGAAGGAAACTATCAGCAATGCAAAGAAAGAGCCTACAGAGTGGGAGAAAATCTTTGCCAATCATACTTCAGATAGAGCACTAATCTCCAGAATCTATAAAGAACTCAAAAAACTCTACACCAAGAATACAAATAACCCAATCAACAAATGGGCTGGAAAGGAACAGACACTTCACAGAAGAAGATCTACAAGCAATCAACAAGCATATGAAAAAATGTTCCACATCTCTAGTAATAAGAAAAATGCAAATCAAAACCACCCTAAGATTCCATCTCACCCCAATTAGAATGGCGATTATCAAGAATACAAGCAACAACATGTGTTGGCGAGGATGTGGGGAGAAAGGTACACTCATATATTGCTGGTGGGGCTGCAAATTAGTGCAGCCACTCTGGAAAGCAGTGTGGAGATTCCTTAGAAAACTTGGAATGGACCCACCATTTGACCCAGCTATCCCACTCCTTGGCCTATACCCAAAGGACTTAAAATTAGCATACTACAGAGATGCAGCCACATCAATGTTCATAGCTGCTCAATTCACAATAGCCAGATTTTGGAACCAACCTAGATGCCCTTCATTTGATGAATGGATAAAGAAACTGTGATAATGGAATATTACTCAGCCATAAAGAATGATAAAATTATGGCATTTGCAGGCAAATGGATGAAACTGGAGAATATCATACTAAGTGAGATAAGCCAATCTCAAAAATCCAAAGGACGAATGATCTCTCTGATAAACGGATGATGACACATAATGGGGGTGGGAGGGTTTAGTGTTAGGGTTAGGATTAAGGTTAGGGTAGTGAGGGGGGCAAGAATGGAGGAAGGAAGGACTGTATAGAGGGAAAAGACGGGTGGGAGGGGTAGGGGGGAGGGAAAAAATGGCCAAATGAATCAAACAACATTACCCTATGTAAATTTATGATTACACAAATGGTATGCCTTTACTCCATGTACAAACAGAGAAACAACATGTATCCCATTTGTTTACAATAAAAAAAAAGACATTTAAAAAAAGAAAGATTCAAATAGGAAATAAAATGCATTAATTTAGCATTTTCAAAAGTATTTTCTCTACATCTACTAGAATGCTAAGTTGTACTTTGTAATTGATATTGCCCACTTCCTTGGGAAAATAGCCTCCTGGCCTATTTAAACTGTTTGGAATCTTTAAAGTCTAATTTAATCAATTAAGGACAATATTTAAAAATTAGCATGCTGTATTATCACATTTTCTTATATGTAATCCTATATTTCTGTGATAGCTCAACTAGGTTGTAATGTATTCATCTTTTAATGTATTAACAAATTCTATTTGCTATTTTGCTAATTCAAGAGAGGTTGGTCTTTATTTTTCTTTGTTCTAGCAAGTCTTCAATTTCCTATTTTCTTCACTATCTTTTCCAGATTTGGAATGAGGCCATAGAAATTAGGCAGTTCCTCATATTTTTATTCTCTGAGAAGTTTTATGTAACACGGGAATCATCTGTTGTTTAAATTTCTGGAACTGTTTGGAATGAACCTCTGGTTTGGGTTCCTTTGGGGAAATGTTCCTTGACATCTTCAATTATTTCCACGCTTATCATTTTTTTTCAGGATTTCTACTTTTGCCTGAAACTTTTACAAAAAAAAAATCATTTTATTGAACTATTTACACTTATTAACACACCATTTATGGAATTGTTTTTTTGTTTTCTGAGTTTTTTTAGGTGAGCTGTTCTCTCTCTAATGTTGTACATGTTTCTTCCTTGATTTTCTAAAGGAGCTGCTTTTGCTAGAGTTGCAAATAATCCAATCGGGTATTTAATTATGGATCACCTTGTTGTTCTGTTGGTCTCGCTCACTTTTACATTTAGTTTCAACACAACTCTCTTTTCCCTCAGAATGTTCATTGCCTTCCCAAGTTGAAAGCATCTCCTATATCTTAAATTTAACAATTTAATTGTATTTTTTGCTCCAAAAGAGTAGAATGAAATAGTTCAGTTTTATCTGTTGCCAACCAGGTTAGAGTTCAAGGCTTCGATTAAAATGGAAAAGTACAAAAGAGGACAATTTGGGGGAGCATTCCAGAGAAGCCCAGCATACTTATCTCTAAACAATTTGGTGTGTGAACTGGGTAGAATAGTTTATACTGTGCACACTTCAGGGCACTGGTTGTGAGTCAAATACATCATGAAAGCACTTTGTAAACTCTAAGCCCTATATAAGAGATTATAAGTGTTATGATAATTATAAATTTACTTTTTCTAATCTTTGAAATGCTCACATTTCCCTTGTGTTATAGATGTGAGTCATATCAGAAACAAGCTTCTAGCAAGTGTCCAGAACAATTCTTTGTTGATATATGAGCACCTGCCAGTTGGGTGAGGAGGTTAGGATTAGGGTAGGGGTCAACTGGGAGAGGGTACATGGGCCGAGTCTCAAGGATGAGAAAGGGAGGGAAGAGAAAGATTGGCAGGACAAAGGAACCAGAGGCCTGTGTGAGGAACCACATGGTCAAGAGCACAAGGAAGAGGGCTGGAGGGAGGGAGAGGGCAGCACATTGTCAGCCTGGGGTGTGAATGTAGCTCACACACTTAGAAGACAGGAACCTGAAGTGGAGGGTCTTCAACAGATACACATATACACTTTTCCCCAAGGATGAAGAAAAACATAAGAAAATTTCTTTAAAAATACATTTAAAGTGTCTGAAAGAATATTTGTTTTTCATAGACAATGTGGGGGAGGGGACATAGAAACATAGTAATAAGAAGGGGGAAAAAATCATCCAGTGTTAAACTACTTCAAGAAAACCCCTGCTAACATCCTACCCCCAAACTCAAGGATTCCAATCAAGGTCACAACAGTGTTTTCTTTTTTTCTGGTTACAATGTCAGCATAAAGCAATGGTCACCAACACTTCTTTTTAATGCTGAAAGTTTGAGCAACTGCTTATTATCAACAGAATTCATGGTTGGGCCTTCCTGGGTCTCTGAAACATCAGTCCCTTTAGTTCCCTCAAAATGATTCCACCTCGATCTCCCCAATTAATCACAACCATCAAACCATGCTTCAGAAACAATCTGAGCCTCTGGCCCTGTATCCCCAGATATCATTCCCATCCCTCCCAAAGCAGCTGAACCAACATCTCTTGAGGTGACCAAATGGTGGACACATCACTGGCACACCCAGTGTCCACATTTGGATTTCAGCAACCTTCTCCTGACAGATTTCTTCAGAGTTCTAAAGGGGCCTTCATTCACATGATGGCCCAAAAGGCTGCTGGGTGACAAGCCCACCACCCACCTAGGAGAACATCTGGAGGAATGGGACAAAGGGCATTCTCCACCCTCCGCGACGATCCAGACCACCAAGGGGCTGGCGAGAGCTTGTGATCTGACCTGGGCCGGTTGATTCCGGGGTGAGGAAAGGCTCAGCCTCCAAAAGTGATCTGGGCAAATCAGCTGAGTTTCTTGTAGGGAAAATGATTTCCACCTTCCCTATCTTACAGGGTTTTAATAAAGAAGCAGTGAACTTACTGCTTTGGAAAGATACAAAACGGTATTAATGTGGAGAACATCAACGCCTTTTGCCCCAGCACTAAAATATCTATAAAAATGTAATTTCTAAACTCCAAAGCAGTGGCCCTGGATAAAGGAAGCCCTGATATGGATAGATGGCAGACAGATTAGATAGACAGGCAGGTAGGCAGATTAAAGTTTTATGTAAGGGTACATCTGTGTATATAATATGGATCTTTCTAGATTCATATTTACATATAAAATCCTAATTGGGTGGTCAAAATCACTCTTTTAGCCTCAAGTATGCCTATCTTTTACCTTTTTAAAGCACTATAGTCTCTCTCCTCTCATCTTACACATTCTGTTGTTGATCTCTCAGCTCTCTGGGTGGTATTTGGGGGAAAAAGTGAGATGGAAGAAACCTCCTGAATTGGGACTTGAGATAAACAATAACAGAGGGGCAGGAGGGACTTTATCCAAACAGATGACCCTTTGGGACTCTGAGGCAGGCCATTTGGTGGCTGGCATATGCAACATCCATTTCAAATCCCATGAGTAACCTTATTAGTAAGAGGTAGTGTTGAGGGGGTTGCTTGCATCAATCCTAAAACAAAATATTTCATCTAAGTTTCTTGCAGTTGTCTGATATTTCCAGAATTTCAACTCCTCCGGACAATGCCTTTGCTCCGGATGGAGAAAGATTTAGATTCAATTTGTGATACATAATTGTTTTTAGTATACTACAATTTAGGCCAAATACTTGTATGGATAGAGGTAGAGGTAAGTGTGGAGAGAACATGATGCATTTCCTTATTATTAATTCAACTAGTATCACATACCTGGACCTGTGCTAAATATGGGAAATACCAAAATAAGTGACATATCTGGTGCAATTATTCTAGGGATGCTTGTTGCATCACTGAGTTTCTTGGGTGTAGGTGAGTCTGCTAAACACTCTTAGAATTCATCTATCTATTAGAATTCAGCTTATAAGTTCCACCTACTGGGTTCTATTTTCAAAAAGTCTCTCAGAAAATGCTGGGATTTTTCAATGGTCAGTTCGTCTGAAGAAATTCTTTGGGAGGAATTAATATGAGGTTTGCCAGTGATGACACTGCTTGATAAGGGACAGGGAGTGGAGGTTGGGATTCAGGTCTTCTAATTCCAAGTCCACTCTGCCTCAACTTGGCAAATGGCAGCTAGTGCAGGTCACCCACTCTGACTGGATAATGATGGGGATTGAAGGGACTGGAAATTATCTCAGTAACTGGTTTTGGGTTATTCCTTAGCCTGGGTTCCCCTGTGTCAGGGAAAAGTTGAGAAGATAGGCTGACCCCAGCTCACACGTTACAGTCACAACCATTTGTTTTGTTAACCTCATGTGAACATTACAAATGTGTGGTGGAGCAGAGGCCACCTCCGTTTGCAGATTAGCAATTTCTTGAGTCAACATGTCCCCTTTACCTTGACCTTCAAAGGAAACACTTCAAAGGAAAAAGCCAAGGTCCTCATCAGATGGCAGGAACTCTGGGGTGGCTCTTCCTTTTAACTTAGGGGGCTAGGGTGTCAATGCCAACTGGTTTGCTTTGCTGTGTATGAACATCTGTGCGGGTGGGTCTCTCTCTCTCTCCCTCAATACATTATATAATGCTGGTGTCCTTCTTTTAAATTATTCTCTAAATGAAAAGACCTGTGAACAGCATTATAGGGAAAGTTTTCCCCCAAATGGGCTCAAGAAAATGACCTTGTATTTTTGTACAGACTGTCCAGGCGCTCTGAAGAAGAAAATGTTTTAAACAAGAGCAGCCAGGAAAGAGCCTAATGCTTGATACTTAAAAGTCTGAATTTGGGGGTACAAACAGTTCCATTATTCTATTTTTAAATAAGCAAGTCTAACACAACCAACACCAACCACCCTGCAACACACACATGATCCCTACAACCCCAAATCCAAGAATTCTCATCATTGCATGGCCTACCTTCTGGAGCTAGAGTTGAGCTTCCAATTCTCTCTGTGCACTCAATTTGTGCACTTGAAGGTTCTCTAAAAACACAGAAAAAACATAACTGTGAGATAAGAAAGAGGTAATTAACTCAATGCTCACATATCTAGTTACTGTGGGGACCCTTCCCAACTGAAAGAAAGACCTTATAAAAAATACAAGCATATGTGATTGTGTCTCTGCTCTTATTTAATTAAAATTGGGGAACGAAAATGTCGCTCCAACCTGAGTTCCACGAGGCTGCATCAGCTGGTGGAAAGACCGCTTTTCCCATCAGCTCATGTTGGTAGACAGGTTGACCAGCACAAATCAGGAGGGAATGGACTCGGTTTTGCACAGCTCGTACTTCAACTAATTGCTTTTTAAATTTTTGATGGGGATAATCTCCTCCTTACTTTTCTCTTTTAGGACATTTGTTGATATTCTCCCTTGCTTATTCTTCTGGGTAACTTGCAGAAACATTTAGGTAAATTCTAAGAACATTCCAGCTGGCATTGCATTAAGTGTGTAAATTATTTGGGGAAAACCAGAAAGCTTCATGTTAGATATATTCCCCCTTTTCAAGAGCATGATGCATTTCTCCATTTGTTCAACATAATCAAAACCCTCAGTAATATTTTTGTGTTTTCTTCATATATGACACTTGTGTGTCTTATTTGAATTATTGGTAGATGAGTGTGTAAGGGAAATGACACTCTTTACATCACTGGAAGTACACATTTGTGCAAATATACTAGGAAGGCAGTTTAGTGGGATTTAAAATTTTGAAATACTTTTCTATGAATTTAAATGACATCAGAGATGTGAAAGTGGGTTTGGGAACAAGGATATTGATTGCATTAATATTTACAATAGTCAAAAATGGAAACCTCCTAAGCTTATAACCATGGAGGTTACATTATGGTACATCTCTTTAATGGAATATCATGCAGCAATTAAAATTCATGTGTGACAGAGTATCTAACGACAGGGGATATTTTTCACAGCATACATTTGAGTGAAGAAAGAAATCAAGTTTCAAAATCGCATAATTGTATAGTCCTAATTTAGTAAGGAAAAATATATGTGCATAGCAATGTTGAGAAGTTATCTCAGAACTTCTTAAAAATGTAAAGAAGATACTGAGGGAGATTTTTATTCTTATTGCTGTGACTTTCTAGGCTTTCCCTCCAAATTTTCATATAATGAACAAAAAATCATTTTGCAGAAAAAAAGAAAACTTTCATGTGTCCTTTACAATAGTCCTATGTGATTTCTACTTTGGTGGCTAGTAGGTGGAAGTGAGAAATTCATGCCAGTTGAATCTGATTTTTGACAGAAATGCATTGGTTCAAAATATGTACTCTTTAAAATAAATAAATGCCCTTCTACTCCTCTGTTTTTGCAATATCATTCTTAAAGGAAGCGTTGTCCTTTCTCAAATGCCTTTTTAGTCTGCTGAGATGATCATGTTTTCCATATTGTCAACCCTATTGTGATTATTATACCAGTAGATGTTCTTATGACCATGCATTGCTTGAATTAAAGCCGCATGTGGTTTGTGTGTGTAGTTACTAATAGCATGAACTTAGGCAAAT
This sequence comes from Sciurus carolinensis, assembly GCF_902686445.1. NCBI lineage: Eukaryota > Metazoa > Chordata > Mammalia > Rodentia > Sciuridae > Sciurus > Sciurus carolinensis. Next base: position 96,413,662 of record NC_062214.1, read on the forward strand.
CAGTCCCCTTTGTGTACCTCAGTTTCTTCATCCACAAAATGACACCTCAACAGAATGTTTTGAGGATTAAAATGAGTCAATGTATAGAAAGCACTCAGTCCAGTGGCTGGGCCATAGAAATATCTCTGTGTCTGCTTCTGTTATTATTGTCATTATTGTTGTTGTTAAATTATTCAATTTCTCCTCTCATTCTATTTTCTTGTATTTCATTTCAGATAAATATTCCCAATAGAACTTGATTTCCAGTTTTTTCTCTCTTTTTAATGATATTATGAACAGTTAGGGGCACCAAGGTTATGTTTGCTTTATGTTATGAACTGGGTAGCTGCCCATCTTTTTCTATGTTCTGGAACAATTTATATCACTTGCATTTAAGTAAAAAAGGAAACACACCAGTCAATTATACCAAACGGGCAGCATGCCAAGCTATAGAACATGATACAGCTGCTAATTATACCAGCGTTTCCAGGTATATTACAATTTGGGTCCAATAAATGCATGTCATTTAATTGTATCATTTTTCAATTTAATTCCACAGACATTTATGAGATATATTGTTCAATGAGAAAAATAACTTACAGATCAGCCTGTGAAATATGATCCAACTTTTCTTTACAATTCACAATTATTTTATATACATGCATGTGCCCTTGTGTATGTGTGTGTGTGTGTGTATGTATGTATATATATATATATATATATATATATTCCAAAAGCTAAATGCTAATTGATAAGGAAGGTTAGTCATTTTAAAAATTGCTTTCTCTCTTTTTCTTATCTGTTTTTTATACTGAATATGTGCTACTCATGTAATTAAAAATCAAAGACATTTATAACCTCCACACACATTATGATTCAGTGAGACAAAATTCTTGACCTGGCATGAATGAAAAAAAAAATGTTAGCAATCCTATTCTTGCTCTCAGGAAATCTGTAATCTTCCTGTTAAGTGGAAACAGACAACTGTGAAATTGTTTTGCAAAAGTACAAGAAGAGGACTGGAAGTAAGGTGACAGGTCTCAGTTTGCTCAACAGTGATGGTTTTCCTGGGATATGGTATTTTCCCATGTTAAAACACAGACAGTCCCAGGCCAACTGCAGCAGTTTCCACCTTGCAGGAGGAGCAGTGCTGACCAACTGCCCCTAGGAATCCCCACATTTTCCAGGCTTCCCTGTGGTTTCACTATGATTGACCTCTCAGCAATGGGAATAGGAATGTAAGTGATGGGTGGCTTCTCAACCAAGGCCATTGAGAGTGAGTGTCCGTTCTTTAGGCCTTCCCTGTCTCCTCACCCTGGAAGCAGATCAGTCTCAGATGGCAGAGTTGAGAGATGGAAGCAGCTGAGATCCCTGACTCACTGGAGAAGAGCAACAAGAACAGCTTCTTGACTCACAGCACACTGGGATGTGAATGGGTAATTAGCAGGTTAAGCCCAAGATTTCAGGATTTGTTCAGGCAGCAGAGTATGATGGCATTCTGACTAAAATCCTCAAAAGCAAGAGATCGGGGAAAAGAGAAGTGACAATTATAGTAAGCATAAAGACTTGACAAGAGTTCTGCGTAAAGAAATGAAGCGGTGGGTGGAGGGCAGTCCAGTGGAGGCAGAGCCAGGTGGGCAGAAAAGAGAAGGATCCAACCTAAGTAGGGGAAGTAGTTAATGTGTTGGCAATAAGGTCAGAAGGTTTGGTTGCACCAGACTGAGGAGGGTCTTGAACTCTTCCTTAGAACTTGGGTTTAATTCTAGGAAGAACAGACAACAATTGGACATTTGAGCAATGATGTATCATGATCAGAACAGGTTAAAGGGAAGGCTTTACACAGGAGACGTTAGAGTGGGACCAGAGATAGAACGAATGCAGAAGCAGTGATAACCATCAGAATCCAAGCAAGGAGGGATGAGGGTCTGCCTGAACAGAGCAAGGGTTAGTGGTGTATTTGGGAAGCACAATTTACTGGACTTGGCTCTTCCTAGTTAAAATCTCTCATAAATGGGAGAGAGAAGCAGAAGATGATGTTGTAATTTCCAACCTTTGTGTCTTGGAAGGTACCAATGCTGCTCAGAACCAGGGAACCAAGAAAGAAAAGGAAATGTAGGAGAGACAATGACAGGGTAATTACCTGTTAAGGCAGAAGAAGGAAGAGAAGGGAGTGAAGGGGTGTGAGAAAGAGAAGTCATGGCAGTTCAGCACAATATTTCAGAAGTCAAAGCGGGTAGAATTATAAGGAAGCAAAAATCGGACAAGAGTATCACAGATGCCAGAGAGCCTAAGGAGGCCAAGACTGAGAAGAGACATTGCAAGTTACACTCAGGAAGTTCTCTGGAAGAACATTTCACAAGGAGGCTGATACAGAAGGCAAACGAAGTTTGAGATGTGGGTAATGGGAATATAGCAAATAGCTGGAATTAGAGAATTCATGTTCGGGGTGTAGATGGCTTTTTTAATCTGAAAGAGAATTACTGAGCTCCAACTATTTGTTAGGCTCAGTTATCTGGAGCACATAGTGATGGGAAAGATATGCTCGGCTCCCTCAAGGAGCTTAGAGTCCATTGAGGGTAAAACCTAAATAAACAAGTAGTTTAGTGCCTTCCAATAATCACTAAGACAGAGGTGCCCAATGGGGCTCTGAGAGAATGACAGGTCAAGGGGAAACTCTTGGGTGTTCTGGGAGTTACGGAAGGCTTCCTGGAGGAAGCGCTGTGCAGCTGATCTGCCAGAATGTGACACAGTCAGGCACTTATGAGAGTCAGCCAGGCACTAGCACAGGGTGGAGCAGAGCAGGAGAGACAGGGTTTCAGGCAATGGAGGCAGCAGGTTGAGATGCCCAGAAAGAAGAGAGAGCCTGACACTTTCAGGGAACTAAAGATAGTTTCGTCTGACTAGATAGAGGTCAAGGCAGGAAATGTAAATGTGGAGAAAAGCAGGAAGGAATGGTAAAGCTCAGATCATCATGGCCTTGTCAGTCACTCTGGGGAGAAGTAACGTAAGCCAGAGCATGGTAGCTGAGGCGCTGAGAGGGGTGACGGAGATAAGCTTATCCATGGGATCAGTCTTCATCCCTGGCCATGGAGCAAAGGAAGAGGTGGGAGAGGGGACAGGGGGATGTCAGGGTTCAGTGGGAGGAGCCAAAGATGCCTGGCTTTCCTCCTCCCAGGAAAATAGGAAGCAAACAATTGCCTGAGGCTAAGAGGATGCTCAGGGTATAGCTGAGGGTGCATGAAAGCTGAAACAGTTGAAACAGCAGCTGCAAGGGCTAAGACAGAGTCGACTAGGGCACATCAAAGGATTGCTGCAAGGTAGGAAGGACCCAAGTACCTGAAATTCGTTCTTTTCCTTAAATATGTATTAATGCAAATACTCAAGAGTCCTTCCCTACTGCTTGGGGAAGAACCAGTTTTGAAGAGGGATTTTCCTCTGTGGCCCAAGAACTGTCCTTAATCCCTAGTTGAAGCCCAAGGGAGATGAAGTTGGTCGCTCAGGATTCCACTGACTCCTGTTCCGCTGTGATGGACATTTCGAAAATGTAGCCCCCAAGCTGAGCCATGCTTGCATGAAAGTGGACCCAAGTTTTTCTGCCTGGTACTCAGTGAGTCAGATCTGCCCTCACAGGAGAAGACTGCTATCCTCCCTGGAGGCACTCCTTGAGTCCAAAGAATGTCCAGGAAAAGTGGCTTCTAAAAGGTGACCTGCCAAGGTCCACATCAAGAATTGATAGCAAGCCCCTTGATACGACTTGTGAGGATGAGGCTTGATCTCTGTGGCCTTCTTCCTAAGAACAGGAAACACCAGTTCAATCGTGAAAAAAAAACTTCACACAAAACCCAACAGAGGGGTATCTACAAAATGCCTGTCCAGTGCTCCTGAAAATGGTCGAGCCCAACAAGAACAGGGAAAGTCTGAGATACACACCACCAGGAAGAGTCAGGGGAGACAGAAGACTAAATATGATGTGGTGGCCTAGATGGGATTCTGAGCAGAGAAGAACAGTGGAAACTAAGGAATTCTGAATAGATCATGGATTTTAGTTTAAAATATTCTATAAATATTGGTTCATTAATTGTAATAAATGTGCCACATTTGTGTGTATTATATATATATTTATGTATATATAAAATGTATATATATGTGTGTGTGCATATATATATATATATAAAATAGGGGAAACTGATAGTAGATTGTATGGGAAATCATGGCCCTACCTTGCCTTCCACACAGAATTGACAGCTATTGGCATCCTGTCATAGTTGCTTCCTGGCAGACCAAATTCTCTTAGATTCACCAAATTCTATCTGCCTCTCCAGGGAAAAATAACATCCATTTATTTAGCATCTGTTATGTTCAGTCATTACAACGAGAACTCTATACAAAACAATCCCATGTATTCACACCATTTCCCGTCCCTCTCTCTGATCATCATCATCACTCACTGTTGCTATTTTAATGTAGTCTTTTTAGTTTTAACTTTCACACATGCACACATTACAGACAACATACAGTATTCTCCTTGATGTGTGTATTTTCACTTAAAAAATGGTATGATTTTTTTCTCTCAACATGATTTTGATACATATCCATATTAACACATATAAATCTAGTTCATCTCTAGTAACCACTGTATATATCCCACCAAGTAAATAAATAGAAGAAAACAGAAACACTTAATTTAATCATCCCCTATTGATATAAATGTAGGGAGTTGCCAGCTTTTCAGTGCAGCCATGAACATGCTCACCCATGTCTTGCAGCACATGTGGGGGGATTTTCCATTGGATATTTAACGTAGTGTCAAGTTCTGTCTCCATGTCTGGGAGGTGATTTGGAGAGCCTAGTTGCTTTTTTCAAAAGAAGATTGAGTGGGGCTCCAAGAGGAGAGTAGGTGCTGCTCTTTTCCACTCAAGTTCCAAACAAGCTGAAAAATAGAATAAGAACCAAGAGGGGAAAACCAAGATGGCGGACTAGAGGGTGACTGCATCTCATGTCGCTCCAGAACTCAGGATTCAAGAAGAGGAGGTATTGAGAGACTCAGGACCAACTTGGAGCCGCTGAGTGAGTCTCTGCCACTGGGGGAGGTTCCGCCCGGGCAGCAGGCCCAGACAGCAGGCAGCTTCTCGGAGCAGGGCCGGGCAGCAAGAGGCTTCCACGCACAGCCAGGCTCCCTCCAGCAGCAGGCCCGGTCCACAGGCAGCTTCTCCAAGCAGGGCCAGCCAGAGAGAAGCTTTGGCAAACAGCCAGTCTCCCTCTTCTGTGCACAGCCAGCCTCACCCCTGGACCCAGCAGCGGGCCCAGACTGTGGGCAGTTTCTCAGAGCAGGACTGGGCAGTGAGAGACTTTCGTGAACAGCCAGGCTTTCCTTTCTGCACACAACCAGCCCCCACGCGCGGAACCAGCAGCAGCCCGGGTGGTGGGCAGCTTCTCTGAGCAGGGCTGGCCACCAAGAGGCTTCTGCCCACAACTAGGCTCCCCTGGCCAGGCCGGCAGGCTGGACACAGGCCCAGACCAGCCATGCCCCAGCCCGCAGTCTAGTTTCTGTTTGGAAGACCATCGGTCAACAAGTGAAGGCGCCTCTGCCCACTAGCAGGGAATATACCCCACCTGAAGGCCACCACCCCTAGAGGGGCAGCTTTCTTGGGGACCACTGCATTATCAAGTTCCTCCAAGACTTCATGCTACTGAAGGCTAGGAGGTGATATAATGGAAATATACAGGGACAATATAAGTCAATAGAGGAAATCTGCAATATCTCAAGAGCCCCACTGATATCTGACCAATATGAAAAAACAAGGGAAGAAAATGTACCAAACGAACCTAGATGCTATATCAATAAAACCCAATGACAGCATGACAGAAGAAATGTCAGAAAGGGAGTTCAGAATGTACATAATTAAAATGATCAGGGAAGCAAACAATGAGATGAAAGAGCAAATTGCAGGCATCGAATGATCGCACCAATCGACACTTAAAAGAGCAGATACAGGAAGCAAAAGGTCATTTCAATAAAGAGTTAGAGATACTGAAAAAAACCCAAACAGAAATCCTTGAAATAAAGGAAACAATAAACCAAATTAAAAACTCCATAGAAAGCATAACCAATAGGACAGAACACCTGGAAGACAGAACCTCAGTCATTGAAGACAAAATATTTAATCTTGAAAACAAAGTTGACCAAACAGAGAAGATGGTAAGAAATCATGAACAGAATATACAAGAATTATGGGATATCAAGAAAAGATCAAATTTAACAATTTTGGGGATTGAGGAAGGCTCAGAGAAATAAACCAAAGGAATGAACAATCTATTCAATGAAATAATATCAGAAAATTTCCCAAATCTGAAGAATGAAATGGAAAATCAAGTACAAGAGGCTTATAGGACTCCAAATACACAAAATTACAACAGACCCACACCAAGGCAAATTGTAACGAAAAGACCTAACATACAAAATAAAGACAGAATTTTAAAGGCTGCAAGAGAAAAGAATCAAATTACATTCAGGGGGAACTCAATAAGAATATCAGCAGATTTTTTAATCCAGACCCTAAAAGCTAGAAGGGACTGGAACAACATTTTTCAAGCCCTGAAAGAAAATGGATGCCAACCAAGAATCTTATACCCAGCAAAACTTACCTTCAGATTTGACGATGAAATAAAATCCTTCCATGATAAACAAAAGCAAAAAGAATTTACAAAAAGAAAGCGAGAATTACAGAACATTCTCAGCAAAATATTCCATGAGGAAGGGATGAAAAACAATGATGCAAATCAGCAAAGGGAGGAACTATTCTAAAGGAACAGTCAAATAAAGGAGAAACCAAGTTGTGCCAAAAAACAAAAATGAGCCAAATGACTGGGAATACAAATCATATCTCAATAATAACCCTGAATGTTAATGGCCTGAATTCATCAATCAAAAGATATAGACTGGCAGATTGGATTAAAAAGAAAGATCCAATAATATGCAAGAGACTCATCTCATAGAAAGAGATACCCATAGACTAAAGGTGAAAGGATGGGAAAAAACATACCATGCACATGGACTCAGCAAAAAAGCCGGAGTATCCATCCTCATATCAGATAATGTGGACTTCAAACCAAAGTTAGTCAGAAGGGATAAAGAAGGACATTTCATTATATCATCCAACAAAGAGGGAATACACTTTCTTCTCAACAACACATGGATCCTTCTCTAAAATAGACCATATTTTATGCCATAAAGCTAATGTTAGCAAATACAAGAAGATAGAGATACTACCTTGTAATCTATCAGATCATAATGGATTGAAATTTAAAAAAAAGACAGAATAAAAAACAGAAACTACTCCAACACCTGCAGATTAAATAATACATTATTGTATGATGAATGGATAACAGAAGACATCAGGAGGGAAATTTAAAAAATCTTAGAAGTAAACGAGAACAAAGACACATCTTATCAAAATCTCTGGGACACTATGAAAGCAGTACTTAGAGGAAAATTTATTTCATGGAGCATAACCAATAAAAGAAGAAAAAATCAACAAATAAACGACTTAACACTACAGCTCAAAGCCCTAGAAAAAGAAGAACAGAGCAGCACCAAAAGTAGTAGAAGATAGGGAATAGTCAAAATCAGAGCTGAAATCAATGAAACTGAAACAAAAGAAACAGTAGAAAAAATTGACAAAATAAATAGTTGGTTCTTTGAAAAAATAAACAAAATTGATAAACCCTTAGCCACATTAACAAAGAGAAGGAGAGAGAAAACTCAAATTACTGAAATTTGGATGGAACAAGGAAATATCACAACAGACAAGACTGAAATACAAAACATAATTAGAAGCTATTTTGAAAATCTATACTCCAACAAAATAGAAAATTTCGAAGACATCAACAGGTTTCTAGAGACATATGAATTACCTAAACTGAACCAGGAGGACATACACAATTTAAATAGATCAATTTCAAGTAATGAAATAGAAGTCATCAAAAGCCTACCAACAAAGAAAAGTCCAGGACCAGATGGGTTCTCAGTCGAGTTCTACAAAACCTTTAAAGAAGAGCTCATTCCAATACTCCTCAAAGTATTCCAAGAAATAGAAGAGGAGGAAACTCTTCCAAACTCATTCTATGAAACCAATATCACCCTGATACCTAAACCAGACAGAGACACATCGAGGAAAGAAAATTTCAGACCAATATCCTTAATGAACATCGACGCAAAAATTCTCAACAAAATTTTAGCAAATCACAAACAAAAATATATTAAAAAGTTAGTGCACCACAATCAAGTGGGTTTTATCACAGGGATGCAAGGTTGGTTCAACATCCGGAAATCAATAAATGTAATTCACCATATCAATAGACTTAAAGTCAAGAATCACATGATTATTTCAATAGATGCAGAAAAAGCATTTGATAAAATACAGCACCCCTTCATGCTCAAAATACTAGAAAAAATGGGGATAGTGGGAATGTTCCTTAACATTGTAAAGGTCATTTACGCTAAGCCCATGGCTAATATTATTCTAAATGGTGAAAAACTGAAAGCATTCCCCCTAAAAACTGGAACAAGGCAGGGATGCCCTCTTTCACCACTTCTATTCAACATTGTCCTCAAAACTCTAGCCAGAGCAATTAGACAGACCAAAGAAATTAAAGGGATACAAATAGGAAAAGAAGAAGTCAAACTATCCCTATTTGCTGATGACATGATTATACATTTAGAGGAACCAGGAAATTCCACCAGGAAGCTTTTAGAACTCATAAGTGAATGCAGTAAAGTAGCAGGTTATAAGATCAATGCTCATAAATCTAATGCATTTTTATACATAAGTGATGAATCTTCAGAAAGAGAAATTAGAAAAACTACCCCATTCACAATAGCTTCGAAAAAAATAAAATACTTGGGAATCAATCTAACAAAAGAGATGAAAGACCTCTACAGTGAGAACTACAAAACACTAAAGAAAGAAATTAAAGAAAACCTCAGAAGATGGAAAGATCTCCCATGTTCTTGGGTAGGAAGAATTAATATTGTCAAAATGGCCATACTACCAAAAGTGCTATACAGATTCAATGCAATTCCAATTAAAATCCCAATGACGTACCTTACAGAAATAGAGCAAGCAATTATGAAATTCATCTGGAAGAATAAGAAACCCAGAATAGCTAAAGCAATCCTTAGCAGGAAGAGTGAAGCAGGAGGTATCGCAATACCAGAACTTCAACTATACTACAAAGCAATAGTAAGAAAAACACCATGGTATTGGTACCAAAATAGACACGTAGATCAATGGTACAGAATAGAGGACACGGACACAAAGCCAAATAAATATAATTTTCTCATACTAGACAAAGGGGCCAAAAATATGCAATGGAGAAAAGATAGCCTCTTCAACAAATGGTGCTGGGAAAACTGGAAATCCATATGCAGCAGAATGAAACTAAACCCATATCTCTCACCCTGCACAAAACTCAACTCAAAATGGATCAAATACCTCAGAATCAGACCAGCAACACTTCATCTTATAGAATTAAAAATAGGTCCAAATCTTCAACATGTCGGCTTAGGATCAGACTCCTTAACAGGATTCCCATAGCACAAGAAATAAAAGCAAGAATCAATAACTGGGATAGATTCAAACTAAAAAGCTTTCTCTCAGCAAAGGAAACTATCAGCAATGCAAAGAGAGAGCCTACAGAGTGGGAGAAAATCTTTGCCACTCATACTTCAGATAGAGCACTCATTTCCAGAATCTAAACTCTACACCAAGAATACAAATAACCCAATCAACAAATGGGCTAAGGAAATGAACAGACACTTCACAGAAGAAGATCTACAAGTAATCAACAGATATATGAAAAAATGTTCAACATCTCTAGTAATAAGAGAAATGCAAATCAAAACCACCCTAAGATTCCATCTCACCCCAATTAGAATGGAATTATCAAGAATACAAGCAACAATAGGTATTGGTGAGGATGTGGGGAAAAAGGTACACTCATACATTGCTGGTGGGGTTGCAAATTAGTGCAGCCACTCTGGAAAGCAGTATGGAGATTCCTCAGAAAGCTTGGAATGGAACCACCATTTGACCCAGCTATCCCACTCCTTGGCCTATACCCAAAGAACTTAAAATCAGCATACTACAGAGATGCAGCCACATCAATGTTCATTGCTGCTCAATTCACCATAGCCAGATTGTGGAACCAACCTAGTTGTCCTTCAGTTGATGAATGGATAAAGAAACTGTGGTATATATACACTGGAATATTACTCAGCCATAAAGAATGATAAAATTATGGCATTTGCAGGCAAATGGATGAAATTGGAGAATATCATGCTACGTGAGATAAGCCAATCTCAAAAAAACCAAAGGACAAATGTACTCGCTGATAAGTGAATGATGACACATAATGGGGGTGGGAGGGGAGCAAGAATGGAGGAAGGAGGGACTGTATAGAGGGAAAAGAGGGGTGGGAGGGGTGGGGGGAAGGAAAAAATAACAGAATGAATCAAACACCATTACCCTATGTAGATGTATTATTACACAAATGGTATGCCTTTACTTTATGTACAAACAGAAACAACATGTATCCCATTTGTTTACAATAAAAAAAAAATGTAAGTCATATACACTGAAAACTACAAAATGTTCCTGAACAAATAATTAAATAAAAGCAAAAATGTAAAAAAAAAAAAAAATCAAGTCAATAGATGGCCTGTACTGCGGACAGAGCCAGACTGGAGCAAGAGTCCATGAGGAGCCATCTGTGCCTGCTGAGGTAACTCTGTGTGTGGCACACTCAGACCTATCGCAGACTGCTAGGGACCAGGCAGACTTCCCTCACCCAGTCCTCCCAGCCACCCAGGAGCCAGTCTCCCGAGAAGCAACCCAGTGCTGACCCAGGAAGCAGCCCACTCCGTGGAGGATAAGATGAGTCACTCTGGAGCAAGAGAAATCGAGCAAAATAGTTCTAGAAAAACAGAAATGGGTTAAAAAGGATTTCCCCCTATCTTCCTTATAGGTCATTCATCACTCATCCTTTGATTGGTAGTAAGAGCCCCTCCTGGTCTAATCTGGTGTGGTCAGGGAAGGGGTGACTTGGGAGAGTCACCCCCAAGACTACATATGGCAACCTATGCCTACAGCAGGGTCTGTGGATGGGTGAGTTGCCTTCTCTTAAAAGGGACTGTGAGTGTAGGCACTACCACAGGCACACAGCACATGTGAACTTTTTAATGATACCCCCTGAGTTGTTCAACTCAGGCACAAGCTGTGATGATATCCAACAAACACTTGTTTAATTGAAGTTATTTAGAAATGACCTATCCAGGTGTGGGCAAAGGTGAGTTTCCCCCTATCCCTCAGCACCCCTTCTCTCCTCAGAAACAAGACCAAAAAAGTGAATATGTGATTCTTCATATTGACATTTGAAGAATGAACACAAGAACAATAACAACATCCATCTGTTGAGCACCTACTATGTGCAGGGCATTGAATGAGATTTATACAAAGCAATCCTATGAGGAAGGCATCCTCCACACCATTTTGCAGATAAGGAAACAGAGAAAAGTTACTAAGGCTTAGTAACATTCCCAAGAAACAGGAGCAGTGGTAAAGGGGATGACATTGAAGGAATATGGGGAAGAAATAAAAGCACCACTTGAGCAGAACCTGGACCCAGCACCTGAGAAGGGGTACTGGGACTTTTCTGCACCACAGTCAGGCTCCTACTGGTACCATTTTGCCCTATTTGGAATTCCTCTGTCATAATCCAGCTTTTCCAGAGTGCTTCAGTTATCCTGAATTCTTTCTGGGTTATGACTTCACACCTAATTTGAACAAGCCAAAAAAAGAACTGAAGCAATTGGAGTTTGCTTCGATGGTGGTTTTGAAGATGGATTCTGGTTTCAGCAACAAATCAGTTCCAGGAAAATTTAAGAAACTATTTAGGATCATTCAACAATCAATCAAAGGTGAGCATTTGAATTTTAAAAATGTTTTAAAATTAATATCCATATATTAATACATGTTATTATACAAGTTTTGGAAAATGTAGAAAGAAAAATGGCAATCATTCCTAAGACACAACAAGTAATAACCTCCTCTAAAATCCTACTTTTTCCTTCTTATGTGAGTTTATACCTCTATGTATGTGTATGTATGTGTATTTACATGCATACATACATACTCTGAGTATATATGCATGTGTGTACTTATATGTATATTTTCATAAAATGACGTCATACTGAGTATATGTTTGTAATCTTTCTTTTTTTCCCTTAAAATACGCCATGAATACTTTAAATAATAAAACTGGCAATGGTTAATAATTGTTGAGAGTTTACTACACTTTTTACATGGATTATCGTGTTTAGTCCTAACAACTTTAAAAGGTATGTTCTATAATTATTCTAATGTTGTAGATTGTGCTCAGTTTGGATCAGTGTCTCTCAAAGCCCCTGTGTCAAAAACTTGGTCACCAACTTGTGGCACAAATGGGAGGCACTTAGGAGGTGGGGTCCAGTGGAAGGAAGTTAGGTTACTGAGGGAGTGCCCTTGAAGGAGACAGTGGAACCTTGGTTCCTCCTCCCTCTCTTTCTCTTTACTCCAGCTTTCATAAGGTGAATAGGCCTCCTCCACCTCAAACTTCTGTCATGGTTACTTTGATACCAGCTCAAAGCAAAGGGCCAAGACACCATGGACTAAAAATCCCTGAAACTGAGCCAAAAATAAATTTTTTCCTTATTAAGTTGCTAATCTCAGGCATTTTGTCATAGTAATAGAAAGTTGACTAACAAGGATGGAGAAACTAACAAGGATGGAGGCTAAAAGAGGGGTTACAAGGTTTTGTTACTGAGATTTAATTTTTTTAACTTAATTTTAATTTTTTTTATTATTAAAATCTTTTTTATTTTTACAGACTGAATTTTGATTCATTGTACACAAATGGGGTGTAACTTTTCATTTCTATGGTTGTACACAATGTAGATTCATACCATTCATGTAATCATATATATACATAGGGTAATACTGTTTCATTCTACTATTTTTCTGTCTTCCACCCCCTTCCACCCATTTTCCTCTACACCTTCCAAAGTTCCTTCATTCTTCTCTTCCACTCCCCCCTTGTTATATATTGTCAGGCACTTACCAGAGAAAACATTTGGCCTTTGGTTTTTTGGGCTTAGCATATTTCATTTAGCATGATATTTTCCAGCTTCATCCATTTACCAGCAAATGCCATAATTTTATTCTTCTTTATGGCTTGGTAATATTCCATTGTGTATATAAACCACAGTTTCTTTATTCATTCATCAATTGAAGGGCATCTAGGTTGGTTCCACAATCTAGCTATTGTGAATTGAGCTGCTATGAACATTAATGTGGCTGAGTCACTGTAGTAAGCTGATTTTAAGTCCTTTGGGTATAAACCAAGGAGTGGGATAGCTGGGTCAAGTGGTGGGTCCATTCCAAGTTTTCTGAGGAATTTCCATACTGCTTTCCAGAGCGGTTGCACCAATTTGCAACTCCACCAGCAAGGTGAGATTTAATTTTTGTGTGTGTGTGTGTGTTTAGTAGCCAATTCCAACTCAGTTTTTATTTTTCAGTTGAAAAAATATACTTTTTTCTCATCAATTATAGGAACTTTTATATATGAGTCTTAACCTTTAAGCTATCAAGGAGAAAATATTTTCTCCTTTTGATTTTTTTTTTTTTTACTAATTTTGGCATACAGAAGTTTTTCAGTTTTATAGAGTCAAATTATCAATTTTCCTTAATAGTTACTTCCTGGGCTGGGGAGATAGTTCAGCTGGTAGAGTGCTTGCCTCGCAAGCATAAGGCCCTGAGTTCGATCCCCAGTAACGCTAAAAAAAAAAAAAAAAAAAAAAAAAAAAAAGTTACTTCCTATTTCATACTTAGAAAGGCCTTTTCCACCAAAATGTCAAATAAATTATTCACCTAGGTTTACAGTAGTATATATTTGAATAATATAGCCAGTATATTCTAATAAATATAAGTATTTTAGGGTTTCATTATATATGTTTCAATGTAGTACATCTGCAATTACTTTTATTGTGAAGTGTGAGGATAAAGTTATAACCAATATCTTTGCTTATAACTCTGTTCATTGATTGTCATTTCCTCACTGATTTGCAATGCCATTTTTATCATATAATAAATTCTGACACGATGTATGATCTGTTTCCAGACTGCCCATCTGGTGCTGTGGCAGACTTTGCAGGCCGTTCTCTTCCTTCCTCCTTGTCTTTTTCTTCTTCTTCATTATGATTATTGTCATTATTATTAGTATTCCTTCTGGGCACACATAGCTTTTCCCAGACTCCCTTGCCATTTGCCATAGTCCAGTGACTGGGGGAGTGTAAGGGGCACTGATGTCAACCACAGAATGGCCTCTGGAAATAAAATTTCACATAAGTAATTTTCCAAGTTCCTTTCCCCTTATCAGCTGTCTGGACTTGAGAAGCGCCCAAGACAACCTTGGAAGCCAGGTATTAATAGAGAAGAACTATAAGGTAGAAGGAGCCTGGGACTCTTAATCTTTCTCTTGGAAGAGAATTTCTTGCTCATCTGAGATATCCATTTTGAACTTTATGTGAATAAGAAATACATTTCTATTATATTTGGTGTTATACTTTGAAGGTCCATTCATTTAAAAAATTCTTGAACATTAACTTTGGTAATCACTTTGGTTTCCCCCAAAATTGCAATTTTTTTATTGAAATTCCATTTAATTTATAAAATAATGTGGGAAGAATTTTGTCATTTATAGGACATTCAATGCATACTATGTATTATATTTACTTCATGTTTTTTTATATTCTTCATTAAAATTGGGTGATTTCATTCAGAGCCTGCCTATTTCTGATGTATGTCTACATATGTTGCTTTTGTGGACTTCTAAAAATATTCTACAATTTATTATTCTAAAGCTATAATACTCTAAAGCTCTCTTTGGTCTATTTTATAGTTGAACACCTGAGTGGTTTCTCAAATGGTTTTTGCAATTCTCTAAATCAGGGACCAGCACTTTTTTGTTGCTATTGTTTCTAATAAAGGGTCAGATAGTAAATATTTTAGACCTTGTGAGCTATTTGCTCTCATTACAAATATTCAATTCTGCTATTTTCATGTGAACACAGCCACAGATAATACAAAGATGGAAAGGCCTGTCTGTGTACCAATAAAATCTTATTTGCAAAAGCAGTCCACTGACTTGATTTGAACTCTAAGCCATACTTCCTCAACCCTCCTGATGTAGATAAAGAATCATATTATTTGCAAAAAACAATACCTACTCTATTCTGTTTTAAAGCTTACAATGTTGTCTAGAACTTCCATACTCTATTATGATAAGTGGTGATGGTGGTACCATGTTATTCTTCTTTTAGTGGGACTGCCTTTAGTGTACCATGCTTAAGAATGACGTAGCATTGTTGCATGACCACTGGTTTGGAGGAGGTGTGTGTGTGTGTGTGTGTGTGTGTGTGTGCGCTAAAGGTTTTATCATGTTTTGTTCTATACTGGTTAATTGAAAGTTTTAAACACAAAGGATGCTGAATCTTATACCTTTTGATCACATATTGAGATAATTATATAATTCTATTTCTAGATCTCCTAGTTGCAAACCATTCATGAATTCATAGATAACACAATAATGTTCTGGGGTATTGTTTTTTTAATACAGCTGGGTAGAATTTTGCATACTTTTTAATATGTGAGATTGGGGATAGCTTTTTTAGGTTACCTTTGTCAAATGTTGGTATTAGTATTGTGTTGATTTTATTTAATTATTATTTGCTTGTACATAATTGCATGGTACAGAATAATTCAATACATGTATATAAGGTTTAATTATGCTGATATTAAAATGAATTTTCAAATCTTTTGCATGTCCTTTTCTTTGAAACAATAACAGGGATTTTCTGATCTCAGAAATCTGAGAAATTGAATTGTACACCTTGAGGGGATAAATATTAGTTAATATTTTAAAATTTCTTTCACAATTTTTGATGTATTTCGATTTCCTACTTATGGACTAGATGTCTATTTCAAAAGAGACATGCAAATGTCAAGCTGAAAAACAAGAGTAAGATAAATATTTTAGAAATGCTTGAAATATGGGAATCATTTTGTGAATCAAAATATAAGAAACTAGTATCTTCTTGTCAATAGTTTGATTTTCTTAACTTTGTTCGTCTCAAATCTGACTGCTACCACCCCATTTGTTTTGAATGACTCCAAATAATTTCTCTCTGACAAATAACCAGTTTCCATAAATAGACCCCAATAGTCATAGCAGGAGAGGTGACTTATTATAAAGCACATTTATTTTATGGGCAGAGATGAAATTTCAAGGGTGAACTCCACCAGAGCTTCCTTCTCCAAGCAGGAATTTAAGTCTGAGTGCTGCTCAAAGCTGTCCTTGTCACCAAGACATTGAGTTCCTACATCCAAAGTCCTGTCCTACCAACTGCTAAAGAGTTGCACAAGGCACTCTCTCTTCACCTTCCCATAAGAGCAGGACAAAGAGAAAGATTCTGTCCTTCTGACTCTCACAAGTCATCTGACAAGAGTCAACCTCAATACTGCCAAGTTGTGAGCTTGTGCCAGTGGCTAAGTGCACATCCCAAATGGAATCTGGTCTTTCACCTCCTTGGTTAAATTTATTCCTAAATTTACTACTATTTATTCTTTTTGATGCTTTTGTAAATGGGATTTTTAAAATTTTTCTTTTTCAGGAAGTTATTTATACAGAAATGCAACAGCTCTTTGCATATTGATTTTTGCATTCTACCATTTTACTGAACTTACTTATAAATTCTAATCATTTTTTGGTGATGTCTTTAGGGTTTTCTATATGTAAGACCTTGTCATCGGCGATTGGAGACAATTTAACTTCTTACTTTCTAAGTTCTATGCCTTTTATTTCGTTGTCTTGTTAATTGCTGTGGCTAGGACTGCAGTACTATCTTGTATACAACTGGCAAGAGTGGGTATCCTTGTCCTATTCCTGATCTTAGTGGAAAAGCTTTCAACTTTCCACCACTGAGTATGATGTTAGCCCCAAATATGGTCCTGAAGACACCAGCAGGACCATCTGCCCAGCCTGCTAAGCATTTGCTCTGCCTCCCATTAGTGCAGTCCCAAGGTCTTCAGACATATTACTCTAAGCCAGTGTTGACTACGCAGTGAACTTCAGGCCCCTGGGATGAAACAGTGAGGCCGTTACAAGGAAAAACTATGAAGCCATACATAAGCCACATCTTGAACATTAACTGGGTGAGCCCAGGCCTTGCACCTATTCTGTTTTCCAAATGCATGTACATATTGCTATGGTGAAAAAAATGTAAGCATTTTTTTGATGCCAATGAATGCATAGTAGTTTTTCATTAATTATTTTTAATTAATGGATTCTAAATATTAATGTTCACTGACTATCATTTCAGTCTCTTTGTACTAGAAGATTTTGGGAAATCACAAGTCTCAATTATTTGTATTTTCAACTCAAACTCTGAATTCTTTAAGTTATGTTTTTATTCAGTTGACAGTGATCTTCTCTGAAATTCTTTTTTTTTTTTTTTTAATTGCACACTATTCTAACCTGTTTTCTTACCTTCTCAACTGGGATTTTCTCCTTCCCTCAAGCAGACTGGAAGCTCCCTGAAGGGCAGGACTTTGTTTTGGCTTCTTCTTTCCCAAATCCTCAGCCCAGAGGGGACTCTACAAGCAGTGTTCTATTGCCCTTTCCATGGGCTTCTTTCAGTCACATCATTATAGAAGCTCCTCGATGTACAGAAAGTTTCCATTCTATACTTTTAGTGCTTTTCCTAAGGCAATTTTTTCAAATCTCAAATTAGTGCCTTTTAAATTCATTTACGTTGTTTATTCATTTACAAGCAACTGTAAATTCTAACTGTGTTAGGTAAAATTGCCCTGCTTTGCCCCGGCTGGAGACTATTCTTACCCTTGAAAGTCAATAAGTTCTTAAATAGAGGACCTTCTGTATACCACGACCTTGGCTAGATGGTAGTCAAAGACCCTTGTCTACATCTTGTTTTGTATCTAAATCCTGATTGTGGTTTCATTATTTCACTTCAAACTGCTTTCTCCTGCCATATGATCTCTGGAAATTATTTTTCTCATTGTTCATATGTCCCAAGTTTGTTTACTCTAGAATACAGGAAAAGCAAAAATAGAATGTTAGGCTGTGAGGGGCAGCGTCTGCCTGAGCTGAGTTTTTTTTCTGGGGAGTGATAAATGATGCTGGGTTCCCCCTGGGTTAGAGGGCACCCAACTTCAAATAACTACAACATCCGATAACAAAGTTTTTCTCCATCATTTGCAATCCAAACACTAGGAACACAGCCCTGTGGACCCCTCATCCTTCATGTTCAATTGTAAATCCTGATTAAATAGCTTGCAGGTGTCAGGATTAAAGTATATGCAGTGGGAGCCTAAACAGAGGGCCAGCTGGGTTCCTCATTTGCCAGTCGCAGTTTCTCCTTTGTTTTGAAACTGTTGACAGTACAACTAAAAATGTTCCTTAGGGCCCAGACTGAGTTAAATAACAAGCAGGATGAGTAAGAGAACAGCTGTAGATATTTTTCTGTGTTTAACATACCTGCCTTGTTGATTTATAGGAAGACCCCCATATAATGTACATTTTGTAATCCAAAACATTTAACCTTTGCAGCCACGTCTGTGATAGAGACATCAGAAACAGGAAAGGTCGTGATGGGCCTTGAGTTCCAAATGGTTTTCCCCCTCAAGGAAAAGTGAAATGAGGGAATAACTTGATTTTATTATTCAGACGACCATAGTAATATCCTCTAGGCCTTTTTGGAAACTCACGGTGAACCAGTGGGCAAGTGAAGCCACAGAATCCAGGAGGGCCTGCCCAGAGCAAGGATCTCAGGAGTTCATCACGGAGAAAGCCAGCTCTGCACTGATCATCTGTCCTGCCTTCAAGCAGAGATGTGAACAAGTGCCTCTGCGGACCTGATGAACCTCAGAGAGGGACTCTGGGCCACCTCTGAGTTCCTGCTTTTGCGCTAGAGCACCAACAGGCACCATGAGTTTAGGGACAGGGTGGAATCCTTACAATTTGTCCGTGCCTGTGCTAAGCTGGACTAGGGTGTTAAGGAATCTTAAAGCAGCAGTAGAAATAGACAAATTTGAGTGGTAAAACCTAAACCTTTTACACCATCGCTGTCAACTATGTGTTAAGACTCCGTTGTGTTCATGGCACTGGATTGAGTGCCCACTTGAAACTGCAAGTTTGAAATAGTGTCTATGGCTTCCCAACCAGACACCATTCCCTTCCCCATGGATCCATTCAGGCTACTTATGATCATTTCAGTCCCCTTGCTAGAGATGGTTTGGGAATGGGGTTGGGACACAATCCTCACCAACAAAACAGTCAACTTTTCAGGTCTAAAATGATCTACACAAGAAAGATATCATCTTCTCCTTCCTCTGAAGACATATTGTCCAGATGAGGAGAATCAGGGAGCATGAGGGCAAAGATGGCACTCAGGATGATGCAGCGAGAAGCCCAGAGGGCTGGGGTCCTCATGAACACCAATGAGCAGCTAAGTCAGCCCCCGAGCCCGCCCTAAGTCTGAGCTTCTGATTACCTGACAAAGTACATTTCCAATTCATTTAAGTCAGTATTACACTCAATCAAAAGCACTCTAAGTAATGTAACTCTCCTTGAAACATGCTAAGTCTCTAAAGACAATAGTATGTATGTCAGTAGAGGGAGCAAAAAAATCAGACAAATTTAAAACTTGATTTTATCAGAAAACAATAAATCCTACTTTATTTAGTTCTTCCAGTGTGGAACAATTCAACTGACATATTTGCATTTGAGGCATGCTTCTAATTCCGTCACTCCCTAGAGGCATCCTGGATGCCTCAGTACTGATGAGGTGTACAGAGGCCCCTACTCAGTCCTGTACCTCCCAAGCACGCTGAGGATGGAAAGAGCCACAGCGGCCAAACCGACCAGAGGAGTTAGAAAAGCTAACATCTGCAGGGATTCTTTCAGAGTCAGAGTCTAGTGTACCTTAGAAATAGTGGAGGGCTCACTTCCCACTCAAGAACACCCTGTGGGACACCGAGCCAGGCCTCCTTCTGGACATGCATCTTGGCAGTGTAAGGTACTAAATAAATGGGACTTCTGAGAAATTCTGATATTGGAGAGGATGTGACTTTCACTGCCAAAAAGGTCCAACATACTCTTAACCATTCATTCATGAGTAGTGTTACTATTCTCCTAGGTACTACGGCATGCACATTAAGAAAGCCTAGAGATGGGGCTGAGGATGCGGCTCAGTGGTAAAGCATTTGCCTGGTATGTGTGAGGTCCTAGGTTCCATTCCCAGTACTGTAAAAATTAATAATAATTAAAAAGAACAAGATCTGGGGATGTAACTCAGTATTAGGGTGCCCCTGGGTTCAATACCTAGTACAATCTCTAGCACCTTGGCCTATAAGGGTCCTAAGACTTCCAAAAGACATGCATAGGCCTATTGACATAGAATGTCAAACCACTCAGAGTTTTCCAATCTAATGCTCTAGTCTACTCTGCATTGAGTCTTCCCAAGAGATCCTCTACTATCTAATGTCGTCTCTGGAAATAGCTGGATTTAAAAAAAAAAAAAAAACTAATAGCCATTTCTGGGACTCATCCTTAATGAGCTCTTCATAGATATTATCTGATTTAATATAGCAATTCTTTGAGATACATATTATTCTTATTCCCAGATTATAGAGGAAGAATTTGCTCAAGTCACATAGATGTAAAGGCAGATTTAGAAATCAGACCCAGTGTTGTTGAAACCATATGTGGCCCTAACCACTTCTCCCTACTGCCAAGACGCACAAAGAATACCTGCATCATTCACTCTTACCCAAAAGCAGCCACAATCCTGACTCCCAAAGGATCCTTGCAGATGTTAACTTTCCTGGTCGATGCTTTCAAGAAAGTGCTCCTAGTTCATTTCAAAAAAAGCTGGAGCATGGCTGCCAGGCTGCTGTCCCAGACTTGGACCTGTCTCAAGTGCCTCACTGAAAACATCATAACTCTAGCCCTCAGGAATTCCCCAGAGCATTTAAGGGGTGGGTGAGAAATTTTGATTTGCTGGGGCACATTTTTCAGTTGTAATGTCGTGTGGTAGAAAAGATTTGGGTGCACTTAACCATCATGAGACCCTGTGCTAACTACAGTAGTCCTCCCTGATCTGAAGTTTTACTTTCTATGGGTTCAATTACCAAAGTCAACCGCAGTCTGAAATAGTAAATGGAAAGTTCCAGAAATATGAATCATCCTCTCTTCCTCTGGATTGCTGCATAGACTACCTGTTTCTACTGGCCCATGTTCTATTGCTGCTTACAGACTGGGTAAGCTATAAGGAAAAGTGATTTATTTTTGGCTCATGGTTCTGGAAGGCATTGGTGATGTCCTTTTTGCTGGCAGAGTTCAGACATCGGGAACAACATAGCTAGCAACAGGGAGTGTGTTTGTGTGCGCGTGTGGGGGTGTCTGTCTGTCTCCTTGTCTCTCCCCATCTTCTCATAAAACCACCAGGATTCAATCATGGGGGCTCCACCCTAATAACCTTATCTAATCCTAATAAACTCCCAAAGATCCCATCACTCAACCCCATGGTTTCCACCCTCTTAATACCTAACAATACGGATTAAATTTCAACAACCACTGCCTATTAGCCACTTAGTAGTCATCTTGATTATCAAACAGGCTGCTGTTGTATCAGCATATTGTTATAATTGGCCTATTTTACTATTAGTTGCTATTAATCTCTTACTAAGCCTAATTTATAAATTAAACTTCATCATAGGGATATATGTATGGGGAAAAACATAGTATGAATAGTTTCAGAACTAGTCACAGTCTCAGGTATCCACTGGAGATCTTGGAACATGTTCCCTGTGGGTAAGGGGGATCACTGCATCTAACTTCTTTGTACCTTAATTATTCCTGCTGAAAAAAATGGGAATATGCTGTCTCTCAGAAGCACTGGGGAATAGGGGTCTAAAATGTTATGTGTAAAACACTCACAGGGGCATAGAATAAGAGCTCAGTATTACTTCATTTTTCTCTTCTGTTCAGATATGACCTGTTAAATTGCATTTATGGGTTATTTCATAGCTCTCCCAAAATGAGTTTATTTTCAAAGACTGTTGTAAATTAACCAAACAACTGGTATGTGAGCAATGACGGCTACTATAGTTGCCTCCTTATTTGTCTGTCTCCTTCACTAGGCTATAACCTTGAGGACAAGATCTATGTCTTGTTCTTGGTGTAATCTCAGCCCCTAGGGCAAGGCCTAGCACACAGTATGCATATAATAACTACTGTGGTAACCAAAAGAAGAGCAAAGCAGTGCTATTAAGAACACAAGATCTGTATACATCTCAGGAAAACAAAGTTGCTAAGTGTCTGGACTTAGAACATAAATTATGGGAAATAAGCTTGAATGTTTCTCCACAGCATTGAGGGGGTTGTTTATGAGTGTAAATCTCAACATCTTTATTATACAAAATGAGAGTTGTTTCGTGGAGTTACAATATTCCAGAGGGGAAGAAATAGCTTCCTGAGTTTATTTTATTATGATTTGACTCATTTTCAAAAAGAAAAAAACAAAAACACCTGATGGCAAGAAAATAAATCCAGAGAATCAATATCTCTGTTAAATTAGAATACAGTTGGGAACTCTTTTCCTGGTTGGCATTGTTTCAAGACAACAGTTATCAGGCTTTTAGCCTAGCCAACATGTCTCAATTTCCAGGTTCACTTTCTCTTATCATTTCCTACAACCGTCAACCCTGAGTTTGGTGTTATTGCTATTATCCCAGATAGAGACTTCACAGATTAAAACACTGCATCACCGCTAATCTTTATAACAAAAGTCTGCAGTAAATATGATCATCCACATTTTACAATGAGAAAATTAGGCTCCAGTTTCAAGAGACAGAGCAAGGGATCAAACTCAATCTCCCTGCCTTCCCTCCCTCCTTCCTGCCTGCCTTTCTTTTCCTTCTTTTCTTCCTTCTTTCCTCCATTCGTTAAGCCTGCTTTATTTAGCCCCAGATGAATGGCACGTTTCTAAGTACTCACAAAGTCAAATTAAACAGCCTCAGACAAATCTGAATCCAAATTCAGCACCTTCCTCTGTAGTTGCCTTCCATCGTGACAAAGACCACACCTTCCCTACCTGAGACCTTCACTTGGATCACAGTGAAGCTGCTTTAGGACACCCTGCCTTTAGGTAAGTCCCTGTGCTTCATCCACAGCCAAACATGACTTTCCCACCAGAAGAATATAATAATGTCTGGAGAGAGCCTGAAACCACCTCAGCCATGGCCCCTGGAACCCCAGAAAGCAGCCAACTGCCACCTGTAGGGTCCTCACTGAGCAGGCACAGACTTGTCCACCCCATGAGCAATGCTGCTCCGCAGAGGTGGAGACCACTATGCCTGAGCCAGTACCCACAGCCACTCCTTTATTTAGTTCTCTAGATCACCAAGGAAGCAGGTGACATCCCATTTACAGCTAAGGAAATCAAGGCTCAAATGGGTGGCCAACATCTACTCATGGTCACATGGTTACCTGTGACCAAGCAGACTGAGCTTAGACCTACTCTGACTCCAGAGCTCAAACTTCCCACCCTAAGAAAGTAACACTGTTATCTGAAGAAAAATGGAAATCAGGAAATCACTTGAAAATAGGATACATGAAGATGTTTCCAGGCCTTCTCCTTAGCCTCCACTACTTCTGAAAAGGTAACATCAAATCTCTGAGCTGGAAAGGTAACTTCCAGAGCAAATGGTCCAAAGCTCTCCTGGTGGGAATGCCATGTTTGTCAGTGGGTGAAATTAAGATGGGGTGGGGTGTACAGGGCAAACTGCAGGCCTCCCGCCTTAGCCAAGTGCTCTGCTCAGCACTCTAACTGTCTGACTCTGCTGTGCCCAGTGACCTGGCCCCACAGTTAAAACACATGGCCAGGCAAATATGCACCTTCTTGGTGGAATCCATCTGCACCTTCTTCCAATCCATCACCTGCACAGGGCCTAGCTCATGAGAACTTCCCCATTCTCAGTGTCATCAGCCTGAAATTCTTCTGTGTTCATCAGGTCTCTGGAGGTTCCAGGAGACACACGTGTCCCCATCTTGGTGCCCTGAGTGAGGAAGACTGTGCCCCAGGTGCCCAGATGAAGGTCACAGGAAGCCTCGGCACCACTGAGCTTAGCCCTCTTGTCTGACCAGCATTCCCAGAATCACTTTACAGCAGGGGCCAAAGATCAAAAATTTTATGGGCACTTGGGGAATGATTCCTCCCCAACGCATCTGCCCTTTCATCTGCACACCCACTGCCCCAGAATAGCAAACAGCTCACTGCTCTGGAGCTCTTTCTCCAAAGACTTCACAGCAGGAAAACAGAGGCTAGAAATATTTCAAAAGCTTGGCCACAGCTGTCTGCAGGAGCCCATTTGAAAACCTTCATGCAGAAAATTTTCTTCCTCCTTTAAAGCTCCAACAACCAACTTTGCTCGGCTCAGGAAACTACAGCATCCCTTTCAGACTTCAGGCCTCCTGCCTGCCTGTGTAGGGGGGTGGCAAGGTCGAAGCACCCCTGCTTATTGGCAAAATCCCATTAAGGGAAAGAAACTTCTAGACTTCTGTAACCAAGCATTTGTCTAAGAGGAATTTCCACCCCGCTGCAGCCTCAAGAGACATTGCCGGCAGCATTCCATACTTCCCGTGACTGTGGGGTCAGGCTTCACTTTCACCCACTGGACGCCCTGGAGTTCCATTGCCCTAGCTCTTTCTGGGCTTCTGAGGCATTGCAAACCCCAGTGTAGAAGCAGCCTCTGTGGAGGCAGGGAAGGGCCTTTCTTACTTAGTCTCTAGATGGGTAAGTCTCAGTAAAAATCAGAGCAGAAACTTCTTCAGAGATGGCATGTTGGACTCCTGCCCTGGGTCCACTCAGACCCCCTCCAGCTGGGAACTGGGGAACTTCTGCCCCTAGAGTCTACACCGTGACCTAAAACCCCAGAAATTCTTCCCCAAAAGTCCCCGAGCCTCCTTCTAGGCCTGTGCAGATGTCTTCTCTTGGTCTATCCTCCTGTGACCAGGTATAACTAGCAATATGTGCACACCAAGGTGTGACCAAGGGCAGCAATTTAGTAGGATGAGGGGCCCAGAGCTGGGAAGTGTGAGGCCTCTTAAGGTAGAAGCAGAGCCAGGGGAGGAAGAGAATCATGTAGGCCCAGAGGTGCAAGTCTACAGTCAGCCTTTCCTGGCCATCTTGAGCCAGGACAGAATGTAGAGCAGTCCAAGTGATGAAGACAGATTTCTCAAGGCAGGAGAAAAAAATGTATGTGTTTTATAACTTTTAATATCACTTTGTAACTTGCAAACCTTCAGACACATAGAATGTGGCATTTCTTTCCACTCTGGCATGAATGTTAGGAGTGACTCTACATCAGGATTTGTCACAGAGTGATCAAGGTGCAAGCTCATTCATTTCTTCGTTCATTCAACTAGAAGTTTCTTGTACTAGGTAACTTACAGTCAGCAAGTACTAAGAAACTTATAACTGGCATGTACCTGGGACTGGGTAAACCACATCTGGGAAGTAGCTGCCAGTGAATAAAGAAAGTCATATGGGTGAAATGCTAGCGAAATCCAGGAGGGAGACTGCAAGAGGAAAGACTGAGTTTGGGTCAGAACCTAACTCCTATCTTTAGATCAACTTCAACTAATAATCATTCTTAGTGACCTATGTCCAGCAAATAAATTAATTCAAAAAAATTATACTGTCTGTTTCACCTAGCATTTTGCTAAGCTTTGGAAGACCAGAGATGCAAGCTGTCAATGACATCCAATCTAGAGAGGTCCATGAATATGAATACTAGTAACTCAGAGTCAATGCAGAGAGAAACTGTGGCAATACAAGATAGCAGAGATGTGCTTAATTTCTTCTTGGTGGTCAGGGATGACTTCATACCAGACAGAAAATTGCAACTAAGTTTTTCTGAAAAAAGTAGGATTTACAAAGATCACAGAAACATGAAGAGACATTCCTGGCTGAGGGTGGAGCTTGTGCAAAGGCACTGAGACAGGCCCTGCGCTGAGTGACTAGTTATCCCGAAAGACTTCACATCCATACGTGAGGATGTTAGGAGCAGGTTCCAAAGGCAGGATGGGACTCAGATCAGGCTAAGGAGTCCAATGGTTCCAGAGCAGTGGGAAAATATTTTAAAACAATCCATCAGATGGCAATTACTAGAGGAATTGGAAGAAATTTAAGGTAAGAAAACCAAAAGAGGGCTATTTGTATGATTTAGGCAAGGAAGGAAATGAAGTAGGAAACAAGGTTGTGTTGGTAAAATATGTAGATTTAGACTTGGTAATTCTGAGTTTTAATCTAAATACAAAAATGACCATTCATGTCCAGCTCCTACCTCCCGGCCACCTTGTCATAGGCAAGCAGGCAAGCATCATCGGCTGCAAACAGTAGCCACCAACACTGCCTGCCTAAGCAGCACAGGCGTTTATCAGATGACCCACTGAACCCAGGGGAGGCTGATATGGAGCCATGAATGACAGTGGCTCTAAGGTTCCAAGTCACTGGAGAAGAGCCTCCAATCCAAAGCCCCACGATACTCCCCAGTTGAGAACAGTGTTCCCAAAGCTACTGACCTGTACCCTTGAGGTAGGGACTCCATCTGTCTTGTTCAGTAAGTATTCCTTCCCAGTACCTAGAAGGGTGCCTGATACCTGGAATGTCACAGTAAATATCTCCTGACTGCAGATCATGTAGCAAAAATACAGGTGTCCCTACTGCTGTCACCAGACTCCTCTTGCATAGCACTGACATTTCTCCCCTCCTAGGTCAGAGCATTGAGCACACCCCCAGATGTTTGGGGAACTTGTCAATCCATTCTCAGCTCCTCCTCAGCCCAAGTGATGTCCTTGTGCCAATTTTTCAACTGTCCCAGGGTATTCCCCGTAGAATTTCTCAAAGCTGATTGTAATTTCCTGTTGGAGGGGATGTTTGGGATTTTTGGCTTTATTTTTCTTTAAATACTGTTTCTATTTAAAATGTGAGTTTATTTCTTCCGGAAGTTCTTTTTCATCATCTTTGCTCTCCCTGGATTCTGGCACCCTGGGCCTTCCTGCCTTCCTGTTATTGGCCCTATAATTCTATGTTCCTGGAGAGTTGCTGGGGGAGTGGGGGAAGGGATTTCTTAACTTGTTGGAGGGTTTTGCAGTCTTCCCATCCGCAGCACTTTGCAGGCACTCAAGATGGAATACGTTCTCTCCAACGTCAGATGTCTTCCTAAGGTCAAGGCCACTGCCAAATTGGAGTCTGGCCCCAAACTTCAGGACATGGGTTCCAATGGACATATGGAAGCTGCTGACCTTCAAGAGAGAGCCAGATCCCTTGCTTTCGGCATTAGATTCAAGAAAACTTCCAAAAGAAAGGAAAGAGAAAGGGAAGGAGGGAGAGAGGGGATGGGAAGGAAGAGGGAGGAAAGAGAAGAGAAAGAAGAGAAAAGAAAGGAAAAAAAAAAGAAAAGAAATTACCTGTCTGGCATGAAGTTGCTATGTTTCTAATCAAACTGGCCTAGCTCTGT
Source organism: Sciurus carolinensis (assembly GCF_902686445.1). Taxonomy (NCBI): domain Eukaryota; kingdom Metazoa; phylum Chordata; class Mammalia; order Rodentia; family Sciuridae; genus Sciurus; species Sciurus carolinensis. The sequence goes on from NC_062214.1 coordinate 96,441,336, forward strand.
TTATGGCTCAACATCAATATTAACTCATCATAAAATTGAAGGTTTATGGTCCCTAAAAGAAATATTGAAAAATGTATGCATCCTAAAACTCCTAAACTATGTTGACTCGATTTTTTCCATATGGATAGTAGAAATATTTGCAGAGCTGTTGGGCTGGGCCACGTCAGTGTGCTAAGCAGCTATGGGGGGGAACTTTCTCGGACTTCCTGCCTGAGGCTTGGGAGTTGGAGGCCTCTGTGGTGAAACCACTCTCCCCTATACAGGCTCAAACTCATTACAAATTTCTGTTGCTCCCAGAATCAAATCTAAGCTCTGGACCATGGCCTCCAGCTCCCCTTGAGGCTGCTGCGCCTCAGATCAGGTTGGGGTCCTCAGATCAGGTTGGAGTGTGGCCTTAGTAACATCAGGAGATGAGCTAGGGGCAACTTAAGAAAGGCTACTCTGCACTCTCACACTGCTTGCCTTGGCCCAGCCCAGTGCAGGTCTTTCTCCACATGCCCCTCGTGGCTGCATTCAGTCCATCAGGTGGTCACCTGCAATCGCCAACCCCTGCCAGGCGTTTGCCCGTTTGCTCTTCATCTATGCTTTCTTCCTCTTCTTTCAGGTGACAACTAAAGCATCACGTCCCCAAAGATCCACTGGCTCCTCCAGTTACTCTGTGGGGTCACGTGTGTTTCCATTGTTGGACCTAGCACACCCTGGAGACACCGTGTTTGTGCATTTGTCTTTGTATTGTTCCTCACTGAATGTGAGCACTGCCACAGTGCAACCAAGTGCCAGGCCTTGTCTGTTTCCTGGACCTCAGTGCTTTACACAATGCCCAGCACTTACTAGCAGCTCAGAAGATGTTTTCCAACCAAGAGAGCTGGTTCAGATGAGCTGGCCACCTTGTCCATTAGAGAAAAATTGTGCTCATTTGGCCTTGCTGCTCTTTTTTCTTTCTTTTCACTATGTGGAGATAGAGCACAGGACCTGGCACAAGCTAGGTAATCGCTCTTTCGCTGAGTTCCACCCCCGATTTTTCAAAGAGGTCTCACTATGTTCCCCAGGCTGGTCTTGAACTCCTGGGTTCAGGGAATCCTCCTGTCTCCCAAGTAGCTGGGACTACAGGCATGCTCAGCTTTTTAGCACCTGTGCATAGAGCATTTCAACTCCAGCCCCACCCCACCCTGCTGTTTCTGTAAAAAGTGACCAAAGAACGCTAGCTCCAAGTCCTCCACTCCAGCCGAATCTCTGGCTGTGAGACCCTATCTGCACCAGGACCTGCGTATTCCTTCTCTCTCAAAAGGCAAATATATTACTTCTAGCAAAGATACTGTGCAGGAAAAGTACTTTGCAAGACACTGGCCAGTGGTGGATGCTCCATAGACTTTCCTTTCCTTTTCTTCCACCCAGAAAAACAGAACTTCAGAGCAAAAGCACTGCACTTTTAATTGTCGTAACTGTGGTAAAATACTCATAACATAAGGAAGATTTACTGTGTTAAATTTTTAAGTACTCAGTTCAGTAGTAGATACATTCACATTGTGCAAACATCATACAAATCTATCTCCAGAACTTTCTTCATTTTGTAAAACTGAAACATTAAGCCTGTTAAATAATAACTGCCCATTCTTTCTCACCCCCAGTCCCTAGTGACCATTCTACTTTCTGTCTCTATGAATATGACCATTCTGTATACCTCATATAAGTGGAATCATACAATATTTGTCCTGAGTGACAGTTATTTCACTCAGTATAATGTCCTTAAGGTACTTCCATGTTGTAGCATGTGTCAGAACTTCCTTCCTTTTTAAAGCTGACAATATATCATTTGTGTTTATGTCACCATTTGTTTATCCATTCATCAATTGATGAACATTGGGTTTGCTTTTTTGGTTATCATGGATAATGCTGCTACAAACAAATACCTTTTAGAGACCCTGCTTTCAATTCTTTGGGGATATAACCATAAATGGAATGGTTAGATCATGTAATATCTCTATTTTTAATTTTGAGGGGAACTATGATACTGTTTTCCAAAGTAACTGCACAATTTTACGTTCCCACAACAGTGTACAAGGGTTCTAATCTCTCCACATGCTCACCAACACTTGTGATTTTTTGTTTTTTGTTTGTCCAGTGTTGGGGATCGATTGAAAGGAGGGCTTCATGTGTATTTTGTTTATTTGGGTTTTTGTTTGCTTGTTTTGTTTTGTAGCAGCCGTCCTAGGGCACAAGGTGATATCTCATTGTGGCTTTAATTTCCATTTCCCTAGTCATTTGGAATATAAATATCTTTTCATGTGCTTGTTGATACAGTCTGCCCAAAAGGTAAGACAGCTGATAGACAAGGCAGGGGAACTCCCAGGCCTCCTGTGTCCTAGTCCAAAGTCCTCTCTGCTTTTCTAGCAAATAGACACCGTAAGAGTAAGTGACTCTGGGCTTCACTGTTGTGTCTTGGTTAAGTCAGCTTTTTTGCTGCTGTGACTAAAAGCTCTGACCACAACTGTAGAGGAGGAAAGTTTGAGGGCTCATGTTTTCAGAGATCTCAGTCCATAGCCAGCTCCATTCCGCAGGGCTCAAAGTGAGACTGAACATCAGGGCAGAAGAGTGTGGTGCAGGGAGGTAGCTCACAAATGATCAGGAAGCAGAGAGAGACTCCACTGGCTAGGTACAAAAAAAAAAAAATATATATATATATATATATATTCCAAAGCCATGCCCCCAATGTCCACCTCCTCCAGCCACACCCTACTCACCTTCAGTTACCACTCAGTTAATCCCTCTTAGGGGATTAATTAACTGATTGGGGTAAGAATCTCACAACCCAATCATTTCTGCTCTGAACCTTCTCCCATTGTCTCACAAGTGAGCTTTTCGGGGATATCTGACATCCAGATTATAACATGTCTCCTTTGAAACAACTGAGGAAATGAAATGGGACATTGGAGCTGGTGGGTTTCCCTTGAGACAGGATCAGTTGGCCCAAAGTCCAGAGTACTCTGCCAGGAACTTGCACAGGCTTATTTCCCTTAGATAAGAAGGTCATTCTTCACAACACCTGTGACCACCAGACATGAACAGCATCCAGAGGAAAGATGTTGCAAAGAAACTGGCTCTGTGTTCAATCACATGGCGATTTAGTGGAAGGTAAATTTTATTCACTGATAAAAGGGAAAAACTATGATACACTTGGCTTCCACGTGTCTTCCATTTGTGCCCTGTGGCCAGCAATTGGAGAAAATGTGTGTTTTGAAGCATTATATGAAGTAGGAAAAGAAGACATGGGGACTCTAATAAAGGCAAAGGTTGGCAAACCACAGCCCACCAGCTACAGCAAGTTTTATTGTAACATAGTCATGTTTATTCATTTACATATTGTTTATGGATATCTTTTCCATATGGATGGTAAATTTTTTTTACCATCAGACACTCTTAAAAAATATAGTTTGCCAACCCCTAGACTAGGGTGACAAAAAGATAGTTGAATGGGCAGGATTAGCAGAAGCCCCTTGTTTGAGGGCAAACCCAACACTCAAGGACCTTGGGGTCCTCAGATCAGGTTGGAGTGTGGCCTTAGTCACATCAGGAGATGAGCTAGGGGCAACTTAAGAAAGGCTACTCTGCACTCTCACTCTGCTTGCCTTGGCCCAGCCTAGTGCAGGTCTTTCTTCTAAGCTCTGGTAGTTATTGTGAAGTCACGGAGCAGAGGAGAGGGTAAGAGCTCCATGGAAGCCAGATCCTAGCCCCTGCCATGTTCATTGGTCACACTCTCAAGACAAAGTACGACTTTGAGGTAAGGGTTGTGCCATGGAATGGGGTGCAAGTTGACACCTCACACTGTCATTATTTTTAGATTTCTTACACATGCTATTAGTAATACTTTGCTCTCAAATTTAATATTAGTTTTCATGTCAACGATGTTGTGGGCAATTCCCAAATTTCTCAGCCTGCTACCATAGAAAGTACCAGAAAGACAAAAATCCAACTACATCTCAGCTCTGCCACTGTGAGGGAGCCTTGGAAAACTGGCCTGGTTCTGCTCACCTCTGTTTCCTCCTCCATAAACAGGAGAATGATTCCAAGGGTCATTGGAAGAATTTGTTGCAAGAATGGGCATGAGACTGCCAGAACATACCACGAATGCCAGCGTCCTTCCCTTTGACTGCTTGGCACAAAGCACCACCAGGGCTCTGAAGTCTGCTTCTCTTGTCTCCTTCCATCCTCCACACCCCTCCCGCTCCGCACTGCTCTGACATGCGCAGCAGGCTCCAGTTGGCTCCACCATGAACAAATAATTGTGCTAACATGTAAGAGATTCTCAAAGTGCAACTGTAACAATTTTGCCTTTTAGGTAAAATGTCTACTCTTTGGAAGACATTATAGGCTTAGCCCACTGGAGCTATACAGTTCCAGGAAGTATGTCCTAGTTTTTAGGTCTTTCCCACTCCTAAGGATCCCTGGAGATTAGGCCAGTTCCAACGCCAGTTAGCTCCTCTCCAACGCTGACTCAGTGCGCAGCTTGGCCTCAGAACTGACTCTTTTCCAGAAACTCACAGATAGCCTCGTAAAGCTCCCTGATGCCAGGGCTCCCAGCTTCTGTTTCTTGACTCCACCCTCAACAGCCAGTCATTTCTACCAGGCCAGATGCTGAGGCCTCCAGACAAGTCAGTGAACATATTTACCCCAGTGCTGCTTATTATAGTGAGATATGATGGGACATCTTGACCTAGGGAGCTGGATAAATCAATTGAACCACTAAGCAGTCATTAAAATGTGCAATTGATCTGCATTCATTGAAGTGAAATATTTACCATATTTTCAAGTCAAAAGCATATAAATGAGTTTATTTTTACTTTTATAAAACACAAATATTTACCCACATATGTGGATATACATAGGGAAAAGTGTGAGAGGTTAATAATAGTTGCCTCTGGTGGTATTATAGATGGATTTTATTGTTTCTTTTATGTATTTGTGAATTTTCTTAATGATGTATTATAGATATTTCAGTATTTCCTTTGTAGTAGAATAAAAATGCAATGTTATTTTCCATTTAAGAAAAACACCCATATACAAAAACACAAGAGCAAAGACTAGATGCAGATATGTGAATAGACAGAAGACCCTGCGCTTCAGGAGGTCTGCTTTGTTTGTCACCCTCAGGGGTGACAGAAAAGAGCTGGATGATGAAACTCCCAAGTCTCAGTTCACCCTTCTCTTTGTGTCTAAGGACCGTCTGTCGGAGACTTTTACACCCATGCCAGGTATGAGCAGGAAGGCCCCACAGAGACATATGCACTCAGTTTTCCAAGGTCAGAGTGATGTGTGACCTGTGAGTTTTGAAGCCTTGGAATCTTTTTCTTACTGTTGGTTGTGCTCCCTGTACAGGTCCTCCAAACATCACCTTTAAAGGATTCTTTGACCCAACCTTCACCTTCAGCCCTTACTTGGTCAGTGTCCTATAACCATCCACACCCTAGGGTGATGAATAGGTGAGTGGGTCCTAGAGGAAGGAACGGTCATTACTAACTGGAAAGGAAACTTGACTTGGACTTGGGAGATCCTTGTTCTCCTTTGTGGTTTGATCCCTGCCTGGAGACCTGCACTCCACAAACGCAACTTGTTTAGAACAACCATTTTTAAACAATCACTCAGTCTGATAAGACCAGGAGGAGGATTCACATAATATCATTGTGTCTCCAAGAAAATCACATTATATGACTCTCAGGTATGTCGAGTGTGGTTAGTAAATGAATCTTCAGTGCAAAGTGGTCCTACATATTGATTTTTTTAACCCAAAACAAGCACCTCGAGTCAGATGCTGAAGACTGTTGCTATGAGAAGAGCAGTTAAAGAACTTGAAGTGTAGAAGTTACAGCAAGTGGAAAGAAAAGCAATCATCAACATAAACCACGTGGCACTTTAAATCAGTAAATATCCCCAAAGCAATCTTTTCCTCAATGAAGGCTGTGATTTTCCTTTTCTTTCTTTTTTTTTTTTTTTTTGACATAAACTGCCCTCCTTTAAGCTCCTAGAGTGGTTTCTCTGGGACTCTGTGACAACCCTCAGCACTTTCTCCCTTATATTCTGGTGAGAGAGTACAAAAATGTAAGCAAGACCTGGTGCCTTCCCTCAAGTGAGGACACAGAAAGAGGACAGGGAGTTGTAGTGCTCGCGCCCAGGCAGAGGCCCAGGCTGCTGTGGTAGGTCACAGTGGAGGAATTAAGGCAGAAGGGGCTATGGAGGGAGATTTCCTGGGGGGAGTGGTGTCCAAGCTGAGTCCCAGACTACAGGTTAGATGTACCACACAATGAAGAGAACCCAGAGACCCCAGAATTCAGATATTTCACTATTTAAACTGAAGCTTCCTAAAAACTAAAGGTCTGGGATGAATTCTGGAAGCAGTAAACGCGTGAATTACAGCGTGTGGAACCCGGCTCCCCTCGAGTGCTGTATTTCACTGGCTTTTCACCACCACCGCTTCCATTTCAGATCCCTCTTGACTGAAGCCTTGCTTCTCCTTTGAGATCAGCATGGACCAGAGTAACGTGGCAACACTTGCTCATACCTAGCCGAGAACTGCTGCTCAGGGGGTGGCTCCCAGGCTCAGTTCCTGCCAACCCCCTAGGGATGACCCTCCTGCCTGGATATGAGGAAAGGCCTGCAGGGGCTCCACATGCCACTTGATGACTGAGCATGTCAGAGGATGTGACAAAGGCAGCTGACAGGAGCTGACATTCTCAGTGTTCCCACCTGCCTGGAGTTGGCACCTCCAGCCTCTCTTCTCCCTCCCACTTCTGAGCCTGAATGGAGTAAGTGTGTCAGTCAGGGCCCATCCGTCACAGGGCATTTGTTCAAAATCAAGGTCCCACGGTGCTCCTTTAATACTGTGTGGTGAAGTCCTACATTAGCGGGGACGTGTTAGCCAGTCAGGGAATAGACCAGCTCCTGATAGGATGTGGCATCCAGAAGGGATGCCATTTTATCAAAAATGGAAAAATAAGACACAATGGCTAGGTCTTCAGGAGAGCACTGCTGTACTCAACCCAACCCAGCCCACACTAGGACCCATTTCAAAAGAAGGTGAAGCAACCAAGAAAATGAAGACGTGCGATTTGTATTCACAGCCTAAAACCTTCTGGATGGTCACAGATCATCATCTCCTCATCAACACCTCGACTAATTAGCAGTGGCCAATAAGCTGCTAGGGTAGGCGAGAATAATATTTTGAGTCAGGCAACCAGAGCTAGAGGCCTTCTCCATAACCCCTCTGAACCTCAGTTTCCTTGGTTTCCAAATGAGAGAAAGAACACCTCAGGGGATGGCCATGAGGACTAAGTCAGAATAAGGCATTTAAGGCCACCTAACACAGTGCCTGGCACAGAGCAAATGTGCCACATATGGAAGTAATTATTATTCTCATTAAATTATAAGTTGCTTGGGGAATTCTGCTAATAAATTATTGACTACTAAGATTATGGATTTTTAAAGTTATAGTTCCACCTTCTGTTCTTTAAAACCACCTTTGATGTAAACAGGAATTCTTGCTATTTAGAAGCCCAGGTACATAGTTAAATCAATAACACATGCATCTGCCCAGGTCCAGGTTTTCTTTTATTTATTTTTAGTGGTCCCTCAAAACAAACCAACAAAACAACAACAAACCTCTCTTCCTACCTCAAAAATAAAGCATTAACATTATTTTTATTAAAAGGAGATTCATTTTCCTTTCAGGCCACAGAGAGCCCCAGCTAGCATCATTGAAAAAGATCCCATTTGCAGTAACTGAAATGACAGATGCTGTCAGTGAAATAGAAGAGGCCTCAGGAGTATTGTTGTGGTTTGGCTAAATGATGATCAGATGAAATATCGCTGGTTGAGTCTTACTGAGGATGTCTTCACATTAGAGCTGTTTGCAAAAAAAAAAGCAGCTCGAAGGCAGCCTGGGTTTGCTGTTTTTCTCATGCATGTTTTTCATTTTGATATTATATCATGAACAGCTGTAAGGATAATGTTAATCGTCCCTTCTGGAAACATTAATCACAAGGGTTTATTTATTATTTGGTTTAAGTATTTAAAAGTTAAAGCATTTCCAAGTTGTCACCATTGAAATATTTCTAATATTGCAAAAGAGCAATTATTTCGGAGAGGCTGTTCTTCAGATTTCCAGTTAGCAAAGACCAATGTTCTATGAGTTCAGCTAATGAGACTGAAAGGTGATTGCAAACGATTCTTTTTTCACTAAGAACCAAAAATTGTGGCATATAAAAATAGAGTTGGAAACTTTGAGAATGTGTAGATGATTGACTTGGGCCTCACCGATATGACAGAAGCCCTACAGTTTCTGCAATGCTGCAAAAAAAAAAAAAATGATACCTTCTAATCATATAGGACTTTACAAAGTGCTTTCTGTTTTTATCTCAACCTTACAATTAATCTATTTAATATAAAAAATATATATTGGTGAGGAAACAGACATAGTTTTAATGGCTTAAACAAGATCAGCCGGATAATTTTTTGAAATAAGCAATGTGCCAGGCACTGGGCTGTCAGGCAGAGATTCCACCAAGCCAGACTGTGAGTGTTGTTAGGAAGGAGAAGAAAGGACCAGGCCTCTTGGCTCTACAAGTCAAGCTCATTTCAGCACTCTCACCCCACCCCCACTCCTGCAGGCAGCTCCGAGCAGACTCTAGTCACCTATCCAACCACACAAGAAGGCCCAAGTGCCAGGGCTTGGGGACAGAGCAGTGGACCAAAAAGGGCCCAGCCTTAACCCTCAGTAGTTGTTAATCAGCTAGCTAACAAAGGTCATAAAAAAACAGAGACTTTTTTTGATGCCATTGCTGATGCATTCTCTCCTATTCTGTGCCTTATTTTCCAATTTTGCTTTGAAATCTGAGTTTCTCGTTTACAGTTCAATTAATGAAACCCAACTAGACTCTGAATGCACAGCAAAGTCTCATTACCACTGCCAGCCTCTTCTTGGTATTGAGTGCCAAGTATTGCCTTCACTAGCTGAAAATGCACCATAAAAATCGACTCCACATTTCTGAGCTCCAAAGGACCCCTCATCAAATCCTCTTTTCCTCCATGGTAAACCCTGATGCATAAAAAGCACAGAAAAACAATCTTCCCATCCCATGTGGACTTAAAAAGAAATTATTTAATGCAAATCTTAAGAGAGGCATGTGGCAAAAAAGCTAATTGTGAAACTTGTCACTGCAGGGCAATACTTTCAGAAAATGAATTATGTTTTTTGGGAACCATTTGAATGGGCTTTGCAATTGTGTCTTAGGAATCTTTGGAAATGAGATCCCTGGATGTTGAGAGGTTATGATTTTCCCTAGAGACACCATAATAAGGAAATGTAAGAATGCTAAAGGAATTTGAAACATGACTTTGTGGAAACTGGGTTGGGACCATCTCAAAGGAACAATAAAGGATGTTCTGTTCCCCCCCAATGACTGTATTTCTCCTACTTTGGATTTCTTTGAAGTTCAAATGAGAAGTTGTCCCTGGCAAGGCTCCATTGCATGTGCCATTTCCCCCTCCCTGATCGCCATGATGAGTTATTTGTTCCTCAGCAGCCTGGCAAGAAAGGCACACCTCAAATGGTACCCAGTTCTTCAACAGGGGTCAGGGTCAGAGGCACCCTTTCATGAGACAGGGTGGCCAGCGTCTCTGGGTTTCCAAACTCCAGAGACTCCACTAGAAGGTGTCCCCATGCTCCCTTTCTCTAAAGTTCCTCCCACTCTTCTGTTCTGGGATATCTGGTCTGCCTCTGTGAGACCGTGAAGTGAAAGAAACCAAGGGGCTGATGTGAATGTGGTTGATTTGAATGTCTTCACATGTGCGCTAAATTGGTCACTGACAGGCCAGAGGACTGTGGACAGGCTGGAGGACCACAAAGCGCAAAGAAAGGAGTTAGGGATTTAGAACCAACCTGGCTCATCACCTCCCAGAGCCAAGGTCTTAGACAAGACCCCCCTAGCGCTCTACAGTGTTGGTTTCCTTGCTTGTTTTAAAAGAAACAAAGAGTAGCAGTAAAATAAAACAAAACAAAAAAGATTAAACCTGCCTGAATGGTTCTTATAAGATTAAAAACAGATCAGGACCGTCAGGTCCTGGCCCCTTTGGGGTTCAGCATTGTGCAATGGTGATTGTCATTATCTCAGCTCTTGCTCTGGGGTTTTTCTTTCAATTTTTCTAGGACCTAGGGCTGGTTTCTATCATGAAACAAAGGACTTCCTGTGGACCACTTCATTCTCACCACAAGGCCCTTTCTCAGGGCTCCCGTGCCTCTCCATGGGATAGACAGAGTGTAATCATGTAGGGCAGGTGTCTGGGTGTGACAGACCTGAGCAAGGACACAATGACCACAGAAGGGCTGCTAGGAACTTATTTACCCACTCTTCCTTGCCTCTTTTATCCTGTCTCCAGTATCTCCACACCACCCCAACCAGAGTCCTTATTTTTGTTTTTTGTTTTCGGTCCTCAAAGCTGAAGACATTTATGGCTGTTTGTTTTTCTGAGGAAGAGTTTTTCCAGTTGCAGCCACTGGAAGGATCTGCTCAGAAGGGTGTGCCTAGACAGAGGCGTCCCCTCCCCCAGTACAGGGGGGAAAGCCCAGACACACAAGAGCTGGTGGGGTTGTCTGCAGGTGAAGGTTGGCTCCTTCCTGGTCTCCACTCCCTCAGTTCTTTCTCACGCTTGCCTTTCCCTTGCAGCCCTTTGCCCTGGAGTCTTCCCTGAGTCTTTCCTAGATTCTATCCTCTCTGGGCCCCAAATTTGCCTGTGGTTGTGCCTTTGTCCTGCCCTACCTCCTTATTCAGTTGCACAAATTTCTAATCCCCTCAGACTTGCGGGGAGGGGAGATGCAGTTCTGAGGCTCAGAGAAATCGGGGGCCCCTTTGTGGTCTGACAAAGTACCATTGGTCCAGCTTAAAGCAGGCTTGGTCTCCTGGCTCCCCCTTCTCCCACCACCCCCGCCACCCCCCAACACTATCAATTAGAAGCAATGCTGAGCGAAATACCACTGTTCAGGGGACAAAACTTTCTAACTGGAAATCATTAGCTTTTTACTTTTTTTTTTTTTTTTTTAATAAATTATGGTCTAAATAACCAAATAATGAATCTCTCACTAAGCAGCATAATCAATCTTCATAACCCACGGAAATACACTCTGGAAAGATTGCATTTTACTGCTGTTGAAAACCTCAGTTTCATCAAATAAAGGAACAAATTGCCATTCAGGAAATTATTCTTGGGCTAAAATATGCAATCAACACTTAGCTTCCCACCTGCACAGTCCTAGAAAGCAAGTGGGGTAATGACATTTGACATGGCGCTTGTTACACTCCTGACCCAGGAGAAGGGTTTTCATATTTTCAATTTGTAATGTCTGGCAAGATTCCTGAAGTAATTTTCAATTAAAGTTCCTGGTACTTGTCAAACATGAGGATATTGCCTAGATGGAATAACTTCATTAGGTGGGGGACACATTTACTTCATCAAGTGTTTCAGCTGAGTGTGTGAACACTGTGCTCTTTACTTGGAAAAACACTAACTGAACAAAACAGTCACTCTGTCTCTTGCCCTCTTACTGGACACAAAAATATGGGGAAGGGCTGTCAAGTTCATAACCCATTCCGTGCTGTCCCTTCTATCTTCAAGTGGATCTGCTCTTTCTTTCCTGTTTCCACCATATTTGTTTATCCCTTTAGCTGACTCTACTTCCCCAGATGGTCTAGGGGGCAGGCACTTACCCCAAACTCAGAGTTTTCTAAAGTGTTTCACACTGGACTTGGGAGGAAGTTCTTTCCTTCTCTCTCATACAGCTATTAATGTTGGTCCAGAGTTTCCTTGGAAGGAAACCTGTAAAAGGAGAAAAAATCGTGCAGAGATTTGAAGACCAGACTCTGGAGTAGAACCTTCTGAGCACTTCTGACATCCCTGGTTCATGCTACCCAGTAAATCCTGGCCCTACCCTTTCCACAGTAGACCTATGAATCCACACTTGCCTCTCATTTGGCAAAAAGTCTGTGCAAGTAGAATTTCTGCACTTGCCACCACAAGAATCCTAATATGTAAGTGATAACAACATAAGGATGTCTGTATCATAAGAAATTAATACTGTTATATCAAAGTATTTCTCTTCTGTATTTATTGATTTAATCAATAACAATATATTATGGGTCTACCAGGTACCACAATACTTTGTACTTGAGGTACAATGATAATAAATTATGCTTGGGGAACTCAAAGGGCTCACAGACTGGCAAGGAGTATGGAAACATGACATGTTTTAGAATTTTAATTTTTGAAAGCAGTGAATGAATAGATGGATTATGGAAGGGAATATCTAGAAATAAAAATGCCAAAAAGCAGGCTTTTAGAGTAACCCTTTCTAGCATTGGGAAGGGCATGAGGAGGGGTGTAGGTGTGGAAATGAATGAGAAAGAATACATTGGGAAACTATTTCAGGAGCAGAATTCATGGCAGCAAGTGCAAGAAAGGTCAGTAGGGAGCAGTCAGGAAAGCCCTTACATGTCTAGTTGGGCAGGCGATGCTTGAATTGGAAGGAAAAACATGGGAGGAAAGAGAAGTCTAGGTGTAGAAGCATGAATTGAGAAACTGGGTCTAATCTGCTCTTCCATCAACCAGGTATCCTTCCTTGCTTCCTCCAGGTATCCTACATTGCTTAACTCAATAAACTGAGAGGTCTAGAAAACTTCATTCCTAGGTTCCTCTTTAACAGTGTGATTTAGTCCAAAGGCAGAATACAAGCAACACAGAACTGGCCAAGTCTAAAAGTCAAAAGCGCAAAATTAGGCAGGTGACCTTAAGTGAGTTGCAAACTCAAGGTGAAGGGTCTGTTTGATCTTGCTGTTCAGAGGGTACAGCCTAAGAGCAGGGGCATTTGGTTTAGAGAATATGTAAAGTCCTCCCACGGGTACTTAACCACTGAGCCACATCCCCAGACCTTTATTTTATATTTTATTTAGAAACAAGTTCTCACGACCTTCTTTTTTTTATATATTTTATTTAGAGACAGGGTCTCACAAAGTTGCTTAGGGCCTTGATAAGTTGCTGAGGCTGGCTTTGTATTTGCGATCCTCCTGCCTCACACTCCCGAGCTGCTAGGATTACAGGTGTGCACCACCAGGCCCAGCCTGATTTTTCTTTCTTTATAGTTTGAGGTCTGTAAAGAACCACTTTTCTGTGTACATTTGCTCTATGCCCAAGAAGGCATTGCAGAGCATTAGGGAAAGAAGACGCTACTCAATAAATGATGGTGGAGAAACACGGAATTAAACCCACTTTACCCCTAACAGAATGTGAAAAGCAAAACTTTTAGAATCAAATATAGGAGATTATAATCTTAGGACAAGAGCAACTTTAAATTTTTTTCTTTACATTTTAAAAAAATCTTGGACTTACAGAGGAGAAGCAAAAATCTTGCAAAAAGTTCCTTTATATTTGTCACCTGGTTTCTCTAATTGAGTAAGAATTTTAAACTGTATAATACTATGAAATAAACAACCACTTATTTGGATTAAGGAAAAACTATTTTTCCCCTCATAATACAGGGGATTGAACCCAGGATCTCAAGCATGCTAGGCATGCACTCTACCAGTGAGCTACATCCCTAACCCAGATTAAGGAAGAACTTTTTCAAAACACATGCATACATTCTAAACATAAAATATTGATAATTCAATTGTATTAAAATTTAAAATTTCTGTCCATCAAAGGACACTACAAAGAAACAAATTGGAAAAAAAAGAAACAAATTGGATATCAATATTTGCAACACATTAAACACTAAGGATTTGAATTAGAACACAAGAAGGAAAAAGCTCACAAATAAATAAGAAGAAGGCAAACTAAGGAAAAATAGGCAAAAGATATGAATAGGCATTTCACAAAAGATACATATTAATGGCAAATAAACAGAGAAAAGATTGCTCAACCTAATTAAAAAACAGAAGAATGGTAATTAGGACCTCAACACCAACAATAGCAAGTTGTTGAGAAGATATGTATCAAAATATATCACTGGTGGAAATGTAAATTGGAACCACCACTTTAGGAAGCTATGTGGTGTCATTGTGGCCATGTACCACAGCCTTGCCACTAAAAATGTGGTCTGTGCACTCGTAGGAGTGATATCACTTCCAGGCCTCCCCAAACTAACTTATTCAGAAGTCACATTTTAACAGGACCCTAGGTGATCCATGTGCCCCTTAAAGTTTGAGAAGTCTTGGTCTAGAGAAACTCTTACTCACATATAGCAGAGATGCATAAAATCAGGAGTCCCTAGAGTGTGGCCCACAACCTGAACATTTTGCAGAGAAATATAAATGCATAAGATAGAATGAGGGTATGGGGCAAGGGCTAGGTTGTCCCCAGAGATAACAGCAAACATCCTTTCACTTTTCAGCAACAGCAATTTTGTACCAGGGCCTCTCCACTCCAATTGCCATTGGGGATCAGGGGATGTTTAGCAGCATCTCTGACCTCTACCCACTAGATACATATAGTACCTTCTGTAATACAAAGCTGCTACCCTGTCCTTTCCAGTGCATCACAACCTAGCTTGTCAGTCTGAAAGCTGCTCTTTCCGCCCTTTCCACTGCAGCCATTTTCCCCGCCTCCCAACCACTTGTCAATCTGTGAACATCCTAGCTAGCTATTGGTTCATCAGTCAGCTTGCAAGTATCCTCCTCCGTTATTGGTCCCCTGATAGCCCAGCAGAATTCAACTGCTTCACGGTAGCTTCCCCATCATCTTTTCTCATGTTTTTCTCTCTCCTACTCACTTTCTTTCTCCTCCTCGCTTTTCACACTCTTTCTTGCACGCGCCTTTCTCTTTTCCTCTCATTTTCTCTCTTACCCTGCAGGGAGATACTCTGTTTGCTTAATAAAACCTCTTATGTGATTTCCCGTGTCCAGCGTGGTTTGTGTGGGTTTTCTTACACCTTCTAGTTGTGACAAAAAAGTGTCTGTGTGTGTGTGTAAACATTGACAACTAATTCCTAAGGGGAAAACGTTTTGCACAGGTAGATATCCAATTGAATAACAGGTGTCGATTTCCTGACAGAGCTCATCTTTAGATGTGATTTCCTTGGAGGCCCTTCCACTTTTCTTTGGGGACCAGAGCAGGGAAAGGGATTAAAAAGTAGAGTAGATCGCTAAGGTTATGAATCGCAACTCCTAGCTCTAAGAAGCTTTCTCCTTTCCCCTCCCCATCTCTACCTTGAACAGGAATGGGTGAGAAGGAGCTTTGGCCCTAGCAGTTGGGGGCTTTCTTTCAAATGAGAGGTGGTAATGGCTCTTCACCCCAAGTTTAGGGCCCTGGTGAGCATATCTAAAGAAATAAGGAGAGTGCCTCTCTACATCCCGTTACCAAGGTAATTTTTAAAGCTGTGCTCAAGGTCTTACACCAGGCCTGTTTCAGTAAGGGCATTGAATAAGTTAGCCTGATATATTAACCTGTCTGTGAAGGAGCCTGTGTGCTTCTAATTGTTGTAAAATAAACACAGGGCTCTGAGCTCAGGGGAGGCTGGGCTTTGTCAGGATTCGGGTTGATCTTGCCCACGTTGCCGTGGCCTCTGAAAAATGATCAAGAGGCCCAGAATATGAAACTTTGCCTTCAGCCAAAAAATGAACAGTAGGTTTTGAATTTGAAGAGTTTTTCCTAATTCAGCAGAAAACTGTTTACTGAGTGTGTTGCCTGGGAATAGCATAAAAGCCAGGAGTCCTGGCTTCCAGGAGCTTCCACTTGCACACACATGCACAAATAAAGCAATTCCATCTTCAGAATGGGGCAAGTGTGAAGGAAAGTGAGAGAAAGCAAGGAGTACCCAAGAGTGGGAGGGAAAGGTCAGCAAGCCGGAGCCCCTGGGAAGGACTTCTGAGGAGGCATGAGTGGGCCTTGCAGGCTGAGCAATGAGGAGAGTAAAGCGTGCAATCTAGGGAAGGCTGGGAGCCTTCTGTTTCTAACCTGTTGGCCCAACAATGTCCCCTGTAGTTTGCAGGGGCTTGACCCGCAATCCAGTCAGAAGCACACATTGCATTCGTTCTCACATCTCTCAATTCTCCTTTAATCTAGAATACTTCCAGATCTGGGCGGCAGGCATTTCAAAGAAGGTTTAATCAGTAGTAATCAGGCCCTGCTCTTGTGAATAAGGTTAAAAGATGGCAAGTGACAAGGTGACTCTTTGGATATGCTGGAGAAACTCTTGGGATACTGGAAAAGTTCTAAACCCTAATTCAGCACCCACCTTGCAGAAGAGACATTAGAACTATAAAGCAAAGCAAGTACTTAGAAATCATCTGGTCTAACTCCCTAATTGTACCTGAAAGTTGCCGGAAATCCCTTCTGGATGGGAAACTGGCCAATCATTTTGCAGATGGGAAAACTAAAGTTCTTGGGGACGACTTGCATGTTATCACATCCCTGAAAAGAAGACAGAGGCTTCTATATTAAAACCCAATCTCCTTGGTCAGCACCAGGTCTCCTGATGCTGGGGCTCTGGGGCTCCTGTGGCCTAATAGAGCACTCACTGGATTCAGGCACACATAGCGGATGAAGAGACAAGTCCTTCAGGCGTCATGTAGAGGATGAAGAGTCCCAGTCTCAGCATCCCAGCATGAGCAAGATAGCGGACCGTGACTCAGAAGACACTGACTCCCTTCAGGGCGAAGGCTGGGGTGGAGAACAGTCGGGAAGGTTGCTGCAGCTGCCTGAAGTCTCCCATGAGGACGGAGGGGTGAGCCAAGAAAGCTGTCGGAGGCATCCCACATGCAGGACCACGTACAAATGGCCTGCAGTTTCCGCTGGCAGGCTGCACTACTCCAAATCTCAGATAATTGACTCTGGATTACATGGATTTTTTTTTTGCCCAGAAAGGCAATCATGTCCTAGGAAAAGAAGAACTTCGGTCAGCTGCAGACCATACAGTCCTTTTTGACCTCAGAGAAAAGGACATTTCTCAGAAATGTGCTTTACTGGGTGTTTTAGTTAACTTTTTCACCACTGTAACCTGACAAGAACAACATAGAAGAGGAAAAGGTGATTTAGTTTCAGAAGTCTCTGTCCATAGATGGCCAACTCCATTGTCCTAGGCCCAAGGTGAAGGAGAACATTAAGAAGGGAGGGTGTGGAGGAAAGCAGCTCAGAACTGGAAACAGAGAGCTCTGCTCACCGGGAACAAAATATAAATCCCAAAGGAATGCTCACTGTGACCTACCTCCTCCAGTCACGCCCTACCTGCTTACATTACAATTCAAGTGGAGTGACATGCTGATTAGGTTAAGGCTGTCTCAATATAATCTCCAAACTTTCTTGCATTGTCTCACACATGAGTTTTTGGGGAACACCTTGTATCTAAATCATAATACTGGGGTTCCAGGCCACAGCAGTATTATAAAACAGCCTCCTTGCTGTCTTTTCTACATGGTCTCCCTCTCCTCAGGTGTTCGCCCCTGCCCAGGATATGCCCATTGCTTCTCCAAGGCAGTGCCTGAGCTACAAAATTATCTTGTGTTTTTTTTTTGTTTGTTTGTTTGTTTTTCCATCAGACTCTTATTTGCTCAATTTTCTGCTCTCCAAATTGTTTCAGAGAGAAGAGTTGTATATTAACTCAGGTGTAAAGGACTGGTTGACTGATTTACATTCTTGAAGAAAAACCTAAACTTCTTTAAAACCAAAGGTATCTGACTCAGAACCTTTCAACTTCTGTTTTATGAAACTGGGAGTTCTCAGGAATGGCCCACATGTACAACAATCTGATTTTCTGGTGAATGTGAATAGTGAAAGAAAAGAAAGCGCTAAGGGCATTTGGGGGCATCAAACATTGTTGAATAAACAAAGGGAAGAAACCAGGCCCAGACTCATTTTGGAGCCTTTGCGCACAAACCTCTGTACGAACCATTCGACTTGTGACATGAAATATGCCACTTGGGCCCTCAAATTTTGAAAGAGGAAGACTTGTGAAAGGAAGTCCATGCCCCCCATTTGGGAGTTGGGGATGTAAAGAAAATCTGCCCTGGCCACCCCAGCTGTCATTTAGTGAGCCTTGGTTTTATAGTAATTTTGCGACAATTTACACTCATATTTATAAAAGTAAGTTCCCAAATTTCCACATAACTTACATGACACAATAATCCATGAAGTTCCAAAGGGTAAATGTTTCTTTCTCCACTGGGGTGGTCAATCAAGAGAATGGAATTCTCTCTCAGGTTAGAGGAGAGAAAAGAACTGCAGAAGTTTGCCCAGGCTGAGATGGGTGAGGCATCCCCCTCCCAAGTCAGTCAGTGCCAAGGTCATCATGGCAGAGATCATGGGCAGAAGCCTGAGTTCCTCAGAGTAGGAACTGCATCCTTCTCATTGCAGATGGACCTCCAGTGCCTAGCATGTTCCTGACACAGAAAAGGCACTCCATAAATCATCGCTGAATCCATGTGATGCGGTGTTGTTTGAAGATTCATATACATGTCCTCATGACATAATGTGTATGTTGGGTCATATAGAGAGAAATAAAATCTATTTGTTGCCTTGCTGTGTTTGGAGTATGTATGTGGTGTCACCTATCCCTCTGCCTGGGGAATGCAAATCAATCTCCTACATCTTTCAAATGTCAGCTTGACTGTTTGAACATGGAGCTAAAATATTTGGAGCCACAGAAATTTGGAACTCCAGGAACTTGCCTGAAAAGTTAGCTAAGAACTGACAGCAATCTATACCTTGCTGAAGATCCATTTGAGGCACTACCTCTCTCAGACAGAGACAATCCAAGGACATGGAAACAGGATGTTGTTAGACTCTTCAAACTCTACCCCCCATGCTGAGTTAGTCCTGTGCTAAGAGGGTAGCCAGTAGCCACCGTGGCTATTGAGCACTTGAAAGGTGGCTAGCCCAAATGGAGATGTGCTATGGAGACACAAAATGTGCTAGATATCAAAGACTTCATATGAAAAAAGAACTTAAAATACTTTATTAATGTACATTGACTATGTGTTGAAATATTCAAATTTTGGATATATTAGGTTAATAATATATTTTAAAATAATTTTACCTGTAACTTTTTATTTCTTAACATGGCTTCTAAAATTTTTTAAATTAAAAATATGATTCGCAATAGCCAAAAGATGGCAGTAACCCAAATTTCCATTGACAGATGAATAGATCAACGAACCATGATATACACACACAATGGAATATTACTCAACCTTAAAGAGGAAGGAAATCCTGGCACCTGCTACAACGTGGATGAACCTTAAAGACATTATGCTCAATAAAATAAGCCACTCACAGAAGAAAAAATATTGTAAGATTCCACTTACAAAAAGAGCATTCAAATTTATAGAGCCAGAAAGGAGAATGAATGGTGGTGCTAGGGAGTGGGAGCTGTCATTCATTTATGTGTCAGTTTGGAAAGATGACAAAAGTTCTGGAGTCGAATGGTGGTGATGTAAATGTCAAGGTCCTTAATGCCACTGAGCTGTACACTTAAAATGGTCACAATGATAAATTTTACCTATGTTTAACCACAATAAAAATACAAATATAATGAACAGAAATGACTTTTAGTGAGTTCCAAAAAAGAACTCTTCTCCTGCCCCAGGGAAGTTCACCAGCACCTTCCCGGTACGGGGAGAGGCTGATGTCTCAATCGTTCTCTTCTATG
Source organism: Sciurus carolinensis (assembly GCF_902686445.1). Taxonomy (NCBI): domain Eukaryota; kingdom Metazoa; phylum Chordata; class Mammalia; order Rodentia; family Sciuridae; genus Sciurus; species Sciurus carolinensis. Next base: position 96,461,014 of record NC_062214.1, read on the forward strand.
TTTGGAGCACTTCCACCCTTTTGATCCCCAATTCAGGTGCCTGATAACTTATTAAGTGCTCATATATATGAATTCTTCTAAATTTATAAAAAGCAATAAATAAATATAAGACTTGATGGCCACTACAGCTTTTGATCGTTCTCATCCCTTAGTGATGGTCATTATGCTCTTTAACAGAAGTATACTAAAAGTCCTCAACTGGAATTTTTGCTCCGTGAGATGTTTCCGCATGAACAAGAACGTGGAGATGATCAGAAGGGACTGAGACATTCCGTTCTTCCTAGAGAGAATGAAAGCCAAGACTTCTGTGTATCATCAGTACCCACTGATGCCTCTTATGTTCATTCTGCAAAATCTCCAAGGCCTTCTGAATCACCAAAGAAGGTTTAGATAGTGTCTAGTCTAAGTGTTTCATGGTAAGTGTATTTCCTGGTATTTGAATTCTTTGTAAATTTGTGACCCAGCGGTAGTGACTTGGTTATTACTGGAATGTGTGCTCCATTAGCCGACCAATCAAGAAACACTTTGATTTTGGCCTAGACCACCTGAGTTCTCATGTCCATCTCTAAAGTTCACCCTGGGCCTGTCCTCCCCTGCCCCTAAGACAAGATCCAACAGTGGGTCCCCTGACAGCCTTCATCAACATGTAAATTGAATCAAAGCAAAGACACTTCCATGGACTATTTTGGTGTAAGTCAAAGACCTTGGGGAAAATCACAGTAAGGGCATGTGGATTCTCCAAGTGGGATTCATGGCCCACTGCTCCAAGTCCTAGTAGGAGACTACACCTGCATACATACCTGAGCTCACCCCAATCTGGAGAGGAACACACAACTATAACCATCCCTCATGGGAGTCTCTTACTTTACAATTATTTTTTTTAAACTTTTATGTTTGAAACAATTTAGAATTATAAAAAGTTGAAAAAATAGTACAAAGAATTCTCATGTACCCTTCATTCAGATTCCCCTAGTGTTGACATCTTACATAACCACAGTGCCATGCTCAAAATCAGAATGATGACACGTTAATCTCAGATATTCAAGTTTCACCACTCACTGAACTAATTGTCTTCTGATCAAGAATCCAATTCTGGGTCAGGTTTTATTTAAGTCTATGGGAGCCTCTATTTGCCTCCTTGGTTCCATGCTCTGTGGCCCCAAGGAACTTAAACATTCTGCCTGCTTCAGGGACAACAGCAGCCAGAGTTCTGTTCTCAGTGCTAGGCAGGGGAAGAGAACTCAATGGCCAATGAATATTGAGGACACTCTTTCCTGTAGAAGCAAAGGTGAAGCTTCCTATTATCTCCCCACTCCACACAGTCTCATCACATGGGCAATAATATGCCCGTCAAGGGGTTCCATGATGTGTACCGGATTTTGGAAGAAATGAGGATATTCATTCTCCTTTCTTTCAGAGTTCTTGCAGACTCTTATTATATATTCATTTTTTTCATATAAATTATATTTTCCACAGAGAAGAAAAATCTTAAGGATTCTTTACCTAGGTGTTTTCTCAACTTGATTTTAGAGTTGCATTGGAGTTTGATGATATTTTAAAGGATATCCACTCTTTAGGAATTTGAAGCTCAGAAGATGTGATCAACAAAGTAATGATCCTTTTAAGATGTTCATGTCCTAACGCTATGACCTTTTTAATATGTTATCTTATATGGCAAAGAGAAATTTGAAGATATGATTAAATTAAGGGTTGAGAGATGCGGAGATATTTGGACTGAATTGTGTCCCCACAAAATTCATTTGTTAAAGCCCAAACCCCCAAGGTGACTATATTTGGAGGCAGGACCTTTGAGGGGGTAATTAAGGTTAAACGGTGTCCTAATAAGGATGGAGTCCTAATCCAACAGGATTAGTGTCCTTGTAAAAAGAGGGAGAGACACCAGGGGCACATGTGTCTACAGAGAAAAGGCCATGAGAGGACACAGCAAGAAGCTGGCCATTTTCAAGTTAAGGAGAAACAAACCCTGCCAGCACCTTAATCTTGAAATTCTAACCTTCCAGAACTGTGAAAAAGTAAGTTTCTATGGCTTAAATCACCTATTCTGTGTTGTTTTGTTCTGGCAGCCCTAGCAGATGAAGACAGGAGCTTATCCCAGCTTATCTGGGTGGACCCAATGTAACACAGGGTCCTGGGCAGAGGGTCACATGTGGGTCTGAGTAGGAGGAAGATTTGTAGATGCCGCCCAGCTGGCTTTGAAGATGAAGAAGGAGCCACAAGACAAGGGGTGTCAGTGGCCTCTTCATCCTGAAAAGGTAAGGAACAAATTCTCCCAGAGCCTCCAAGAGGAAGGCAGCCCTTGGTTTTAAACAACACCTTGTTTTCGGCCCTAGGACCCATTTTGAACTTCTGCCCTCCAGAACTGAAAGATAATAAATCTGTGTCATTTTTAGCCACTAAGATTGTGGTAAATGTAGTGACTGGGCTTAGGTCCTACAGGTGTTTAGTGCTATAACCAAAATGGAAATTCAGGTTATCAAGAGTCTTTTAACGTGAATAGAATAAAAGGAGTTTTATTGATAGCTGCAGGAAAAGAATAAAAGTCAACGTGTAATTCAAATTTAGTTTTCTACCTTCTCTTGGCAGATAGCCTAATTCTTATTGCTCTTGATGAACCAATATTCTAGATCTTTAGCAATGACATTTAACCAATCTTTGTGAATTCTTCAACCACCATCAAAACCATCATATGTCAAATCATATGTCATATGTTAAAGTTACACTCCTCACCCCCCATCACATACACACAATCTTCTGGACACATTGTAAATACGTTTTAGATATTGTTAACAGGCAACATAGCATAGTAGTTAAACGCCACATCCTAGAACCACATTGCTGAGTTCAAATCCCAGCACGGTCCCTTCCAAGCTGGGTGAGCTCATGCCGCAGTTCTCAAAAGAAAATAATAATAGAGATGACCACACAAATCTGCTGGAAGGAGTAAATGTTAGCAAAGTATTTACAATAGTTCCTGGAACATAGTTAACATCGTATGGGTGTTTGTTAAATGCATTTAAAACAATAAAGACACCAGACAACTTTAAACAATTAGCACTCTTTGTATTAACATGCTATTGGATATAAGTCTTCCTAATACACAAATTGATCACATTACTTACATCCTTAAAGTTCTTTGGTAGTTGGCAATCCTCCAATGGAATCTATGGAACCACAGCTATAGATGTGGGTTATACGCATGTGTGTTTTGCGGGGCGCACATTTTTTTATTTATTGTTGGGTCAGCATTTGAAACGAGAAATTTTATAAAAAGTTAATTTCTGATGTTTCTAAAAATTCAGACCTGTTCACATGTGGATCATGTTCCCCCAGAACAACAACCTTAACTGCAGCTAAATAGAAGCAGACCCCCTTTGGGGCAGGACATGAATGGTAGAGTCAGCCATAGTCCCCACCACTCTCTACAGTCTCCCTAATGGTAAAGTGAGAGGGTACTGCCACATATCATCCCAGATGCACTGTTACTTTTCTTACAGTAGATAAATATTTCTCTTTGCCTCTGTCAGGAGTGAAACAAATAGAGTTTACAAGGGCTACCTTTAAAGAAACATGAGAATGCATAGTTCTTTGCAAACATGGTATTTTTTTCTTCACATTTTCATAGTATTTTTTTCCTTCACATTTTATGAGAAAATTGTGTCTGATTTGAAAAAGTACAATCAAGGTGCTATTTCTCAGACTGGATTCCTTCATTCACTGTTGCCTCCTTCATTCTACTGGCACAGGCCCTCGCGTTCACAACCCCTGCTCTACAGAATAAAGCACAAATATTTGGCCTAGGATTTCAGACCCTGCATGACCTCATCCCCGTGGACTCCCTCAGATTCACTCCTCAAAGCCTGCCCCTCATATTCAGCAATTTTGAACTATTTTTGGTAACACGACTCCATGTCTTTTATTTTTCATTGATGTCTTATAAATAGAACATCTAGCTACAAAAAAGGAATTTTAGTCTTATGTCACTAGTATTCATCAGCATTATACATTCCAAATAGCCATGAAAAAAAGAAGATAACGTTTGGTTTAATCATGCTCTCAAAGTCATCTCCATGGCCTAGCCTTGATTTATCATCAAAAACAAAAATGTCTACGAATCTTCAAACATAATTCATTCTGACTACCGTTAAAAAAAAAAAAAAAAAAACAGGCATGAGGAGTACAAATAAAATCCCATGAGCCACATAGCAATTCAATAAACTGACACATGCTATTATGAATTGGAAAATATATGTGACAGTGTACATTTTGAATAGTATTAGTAACACGTTGACATTTCCTCCTGGAGGTTCAGACTGTGTATATATTACCAGAATCATCTTAGCCCAAACAAAATTGATCCCAGTTCAGGAAAGATCTTTATTTGGTTGCAGGTTCAGGGTAAATGGAGAGGGTTCTGAAAAGAATTTTTCATTTAGTGGATATCTGTGGGAATAAGATGATTACTAACAGTGTTATGCACATGTCACCCTTGGAACAGGGAGGGGAAAGGAGGGAAAGGGAAGGAGAAGAAGGAGGAGGTCCTTGGCAAAATGATAAAGCCTGAAAAAACTTCCTCTATTCAAGTTTGCTTCTGCAGTGATGTACCACTTTGAAGTTCTCCACTTCTCAGATGAAGAGACTAATTCCTGGAGTCTTTCACTTTCTGGATAGCACATAGCTAACAAGAGTCCAGGTATTTGACTTTGTTAACTATAGCACAGTCGTTTCCCCTACAGCCCTCCAACAAAACATTGTAAACATTTCTTCTTTCATTAAAAAAAATTTTTTTTGGAATTAAATGTCTATGACACCTTCACTCTTGGGTGACTAGTGAAACAGAAATGCTTGCAGTGGTCCATTTGAAATAAGTAATGAAACATCTCACATATGTAAATAATTTCTGCCACATATTGAGCACCTGCTATGGGTCAGGAATTATACGTATGTTGTCTCATTTATTTCTCACAATAATCCTAGAGGTGGAGTAGATAGCATTATCCCTGTTTTATGGCTAAGAAAACAGAGGTTCAGAGTGGTAAATTTGACATAATTAATAAGTAATAAAACCAGGATTTTTCAGGTTTACCTAACAAATTTATCTAACTGTACTCTAAACTACTTGTTATTTGGAAATAATAACATAATAACTAATTCTTTTTTTAAATTTATTTTTATTGTAAACAAATGGGATACATGTTGTTTCTGTTTGTACATGGAGTAACAGCATACCATTTGCATAATCATACATTTACATAGGGTAATGGTGTTTGATTCATTCTATTATTTTTCCCTTTCCCCCCACCCCTCCCACCCTTTTCCCTCTATATAGTCCCTCCTTGCCCCCCTCTCACCCCCCATTATGTGTCATCATCCACTTATCAGTGAGATCATTATCTAACTGTACTCTAAACTACTTGTTATTTGGAAATAATAGTATAATAACTAATTCTTAATCGAGAGTTCCAGGCCAGGCACTGAACCACAAGCTTTGCTCAGGCTCTCAGTTGATTGTTACCACACACTAGGAGGCATGATAGATCACCCTCTCTTGCCTATGGAACATACCTGAGAGAAGTTGGCTTGCCAAGGTCACAAGTCTCCACTTGAATGAAGTGCTTTCCGGGTGTGAAGCCCAGGGTTCCCTCTAAAATGTTCATTGCCTTTGGTAGAACCTTCTAAATGCAGTGAGCAAGTAGTCCAGGTGAGTGGTTCTCAAACTCCTTTCTCTAGAATTTACTGGCCAACTTTTTAAAACTCCATTATCCATATTGTTTAATGAGTATAGAGTTTTGTTTGGAATGATGGGAAAGTTTTGGAAATGGATAGTGGTGATAACTGTACAACACTATGGACAGACAGTGCTGAACTAACACTTAAAAGGGTGAAAATGGTAAAGTTACTTTACCATACCACAAAAAAGAAAAATAGATCCATTGCCCAGGTGCTTAATTCCAGATCACTGGTTAAGCACCCAGGTATCTATATTTTTGAAAGTTGCCTAATTGAGTCCAAAGTCCAGCCAAGTTTGAGAGCAGGTAACTTAAAGACAATGGTTCTCAAACTTAAATGTGCATATGAATCAGCTGGAGAATTTGTAAAACATAGACTTCAATGCCTATGTCTGAAGTGGAGCTTGTAATTCTGCATTTCTAAGGAGCCCCTAGATCACACTAATGCTGCTAGTCCAGGAGTAGCAGGGCCTCAACCTTAGCTGCACATTAGGATCGTCTGGAGACTGTTGGGGTGAGGGGATTCTGTTGACTCCACCTCCCTGGGATACTAAGCTTCGTGTGATTCAAACTGCATATGGATAAATAGATGGATAAATAAATCTGGGAGACATTGTGTTAAATTAAGCTGAGGTGTTGTCCTCTCAGATGCTGTAGTAGCCTCACACAGATTATGAATCACCAAGAGGGAGATGGCTAATGTGCAGCATTTCCCAGGCACATTGGATGCTGGGACCCTTTGCAGAGCAGAGCAAGGCTGAGGTGGGTGGTACTCTGCACAGTGGGAAAGCTGTCAACCCAGGGGCATGCCCTGATGTCAACTGCCCTGGATACCGCCACTCAACCTCCAGCTCTCAACTCAGTCTGTTGCAAGAGAAGAGATGTCCCTAAGAAGGGTCCCAAGAAGTCCCCGAGGGAAGGCAGAACTTGACTCAGGACCAGCAGGGTTCTTGGCATAGTGACAGGAAAGAATTTCAGTATTCTCCAGTGGAAGGCATAGACAGGTTTATTTAAGAAAGTAGATACATATTAAAGGGAGAATGGGGGCCATCTAGAGGGACAGACTGCAACCTGCTGGTGTGGGGTGTTAATATTTGTAGAGAAATGGTTTCTAGGGGCTAGACTTTGAGGTGGAACCAGGTTCGAATTATACAACCTCAAGCCAGTTTTCCCTGCACTTAAGTCTTGCCCTCATGTTATAGGGGCAAGGGTCAAAGATGCAACTATTCATGGGCACTTTCTGCATCTCCATGGTTCATGGGTATTTACTGATTTCCATGGTTCATGGACATTTCCTTTGAGACTCAGTATCTCTCCTCTTATTCCCAAATTCCCATCTCAAGTCATCCCTTCCACCCCAATCCTTCTGGACCCTTCAAGTCCCTGTGAGGGACCAGTCACATGCTCCCCACTCCATGGTAGCTGCTACCATTATGTACTACAACCCCCAATCCCTATTTCTTTCTCCCATTACACTTGGGGACAGGATCTGAATCTTGTTCCCACTTGGATCCCAAGCTCTGGCACAGTGCCTAGAACGAAGGAAGTGTTGGACATAAACTTGCCAAACTGGCCAAATTCTGAGTCTCCCAGGGCATGAGGAGATGTAACAGAGGGCCTCCTTGCCTTTATTAAGCTCTCACTGAGAGCTTGCCTGTCACATCTATCAGTGAGTCCCATAAGGAGAGGGAAGGGAAACAACAGTAGCCAGGCCAGGACAAACCAGTACTCCACTGGTTTGCTCTACATAGTTACTTTAATCTGTGCATCATGTCTCTTGCCTGCTCAAACCTTCTCAAGGACAAAGCCAAACTCCTTCCTTTATGTGTTTGCCGGTTCATGCTGCTATAGCAGAATGCCACAGACCAGGTAACTTACAAAGAACAAAAACTTGTTACTTACAGTTCTGGAGGCCAGATGCCCAAGATTAAGCACACTGGCATCTGGTGTCTAGTGAAGGCTGCATGCCCCAAAGGGGAAGACCCCTGCATCCCCACATGGCAGAAGAGCAAGCTACCAAATGCTGCTCTTAATGCCATTCATAAGGGAGGAGCCCCCATAATCTAATCACCTCTTAAAACCCTCACCTGTTAATGTCATCATGTTAGCAATCAAATTTTGGAGGTGGTCACACTGAAACCATAGCACCCTACATCAGACTCCCACCTGGTCCATACCCACCTTGCAAACTTTTGCCCCACTACTCCCTTCACTCACCCACAGTTCAGCCAGAGAAATGGTCGTTTCCCCATACAAGCCCCAACACGCCTGGCCTCTGTGCCCTCCCTCCCCCCTAGCTCAAGATTCCAACTTTTCTACTGTCTCATCCGAGTGCAACTTCCACAGGTGATCCTCTGGGATTCCTCCCTCAGAGGGAATAGCATCGCCTATATTATTGTCCCTTTCTACCAAGCTCATGGTTTCCTTATATTGTCCTGTCACCTCCTTGACCCTAAGTAGGAAGACACTTAGGCTTCACAGTACAAAGCCTTCCACATGGTGGGCTCTCAGGTGCACATTGAATTACTTAATTCATTAGGTCAGCAAGCTAAACAGCAAGAGCATGAACTGTGAGAAGGGAGAAATATACTAATAATAACAAATAACAACCACAATAACTAACATGCTTCTCTGTGCAGAGCCCTGGAGAGATGTTGAAAAGCAACTTCTAGCACTGTGTTCTGCCTCGACTTCCCTTGCCACTGGCACAGCTAGCCCCATCCTGTGCCCACGAGCAGTCGCCATCTGTTTTTTGTCCAGCACTGGGCAGGATCAGCCCTCTGTCCCCGCTTCTTCCACTGCCTTAGACAGGTTTGTACACTGTCTTATGTTCTCCATGCTACTTAAAAAAAAAAAAAAGTTCTAATTTTGCTTAATTTTAATCCTGGAAATGGAGGAACATACTTTTCTTTTGGTTTCTTACCAAAAAGACTGTAGAAGTTTAGGTCAGCTGAAACCTGCAAGTCACCTAGCGTTTTCTCAGATGGGTGATCCAAACAGCTGTGCCTGCCGCCCAGGCTGCAGCTCCCCTGACGGCCCTGTGAATTCCACTCACTCAGTCCAGCCAGCACTGCAGCCTTTTCCCAAGTAGAAGCCTACTTCTGATGACAGGGGACTGAGACAACTGCCCATCTGTGAGCCCATGGGGCCCCCAAGAAGCCCCAGGGGCCACTCTCTGCTATAGAGAAACGTGGAGGTGCACCTTTCCCAGGACAGGACTGGGGGAAGTAAAAGAGGCTCCCTTCTTCAGGGTAAGTGTAAGGGGACTCTGAAAAACTCAGGCACAAGACGCATACTATTTAAGTACAACATCAAAAATCAACATTAATGAAAAGAAAAAAAATGCACGACGAACCAAAGATCAAACTTTTCTTTACCCTGGGTTCCAACATGGCTCTGCATGTTACTGATCTTATCTTTATTTAAAAGTTTGAGCTTTAGTTCACTTTGGATTTTTCTGCATTGATTTTCATTATTTTAAATATCTATTTTGATCACTGAGGTTTTCAGTGCTCCCTGAACTTAAATGGAGGATGTAAATATTCCATTTGCCCCATACTTGTATTGGTCCCCAGTCATTCTGACACAGGGTCACCTGCCTAGGTGAAGGCTCTGAGAGTTGTAGAAAATCTACAATGCCACCTATTCCTCCAGCAAACCCAAGGCCGAGCCTCTTCTATGAATAGCATTTCTGACCATGAGCAAGTGTGTTCAATGTCCGTGGATCTAAACCTTGGCTATACATGGGAAGCCCTCAGGAGATTTTCTAGGAGTCCCAATACTCACTCAACCAGAATCTCTGTGAATAGAACCTCACATCCTAAAGTGACAAAGCATCTCAATTTGCCAGAACAAAAAATTCCCTAGCACATGGGACTTAAACTGCTAATACTGAGTCCTGGGCAAATTGGGATGGTTGGTCACCCTAGCTGTCTTTTGTTTCCCTATGTGCAGGCATGACTGAGAACCAGTGATGAATAAATACTTTTAGTGACAGAGAGTTCATTAATCAAAGAAATAAGCTATAAATTCCCAGACCTTGGACATGACCTGTTTCCCTCCAACCAAAATCTAGGCCAAGACCGGAATGGCAGGAAAGCACTGTAGACTGAAGCTTTAGTAGGGAAAGCAAAGGAAGAGAAGAAGCAAGGTAAATATAAACCCCAAGAACCAACCTGGTGTGAAGTAAAGTGTTGCAGCAAAATTGTGTATCACTGAGGGGAAAGGGTATGTAAGCAAATAGAGACATTCCCTGGTTTTAGCAAAGCAGTGACAACTCCCATAACACCTGGGGGTAGACAGACAAGAACAGGAAAGAGGGTGGGAAGGAGAGCAGGTTTAGATATTAAATGTCATGTGCGCAAAGTCGATATCCATGTCAGAATACTGCTGGGCCACACACTCACATCGTCCCTTTAATTTTGACAAAAAAAAAAAAATCTGTCTTTTGCTTTGACCTCATTCCAGTTGTCTGTCGTAGCAATCAGGGGGTTAATTAAATACAATAAAAGATGTATTTGAGGAGACAGCAGTAAATTAAATTAGGGAGAAACATTCCCACGGTTTTGATTTACTTCACAGGAAGAAGCAAAATATTGGACATCTTCTATTATTTCACTCTTGCCTGGAGGGTAAATTGCAGAAAATTCTTAAAAAGCCACTATAATCCTGAACCATGCAGGGATGATGTTTCCATTACAGAGAATAAAAGATTGTCTTTAAATGCACAGATGCACCCTTAGAAACCCTCTCAAGCATCAACAGGTACTTTGAGTCCAGTAGATCACACCATTTTGAATGTGTGACTTTGAAGGGAATTGCAAAGGGAAGAAATGATTTTCTTTCTTTTTAAATTTGAAAAGTTCTTTTCAAACTGATCTGCTTGCAGGATGGGCACCGGGATGTTTGCTGTGCTGCTGACATCTACTGAGGGACTAGGAAATAGCAATTCTCAAAGCAAAGGAAATTCAAGTTCCGCTGAGAAAGCTGTCTCCGACATGTAATACCATCTGTAGCACATCAGGACCTTTGAGCAAGCACTCGCCAATTTCCATGAAAGGTCAGGATCCTGGAATGCTCACCCAGGCATCCTGTAAAAAGAAACGGGGCTGTAGCCAGTGGGATGACAGTTGCTCCCAGACACAGAGCTCTCTGTAAAGGTTGGGGAACTTTCTCTGTACTGCCTGCTGGCAGAGGCTGGATACTAATTTTCATATTGAATTCTCATAGCAGCCATTCCAGGATAGTATTTATAACCCTGTTGTACAGGTGTGAAAACTAAAATTCAAAAATGTCCTGTGGCTTGTGCAGAGCTATACAGCCAGTAAATGAACCAGTAAATGGCAGAACAGGAAGAGGCGTGCCTATGACCCCGTCCCTGTCTATACTTATTTGCTCTGAGAGAGCAATGCCGTAGATCCAAACCAAGCTTCCCCTGCAAAATGCTCCACTTCATCCCCAAGAGATCCCTACAGATCTATGGAAGAAAATGAAGACAGTCACCAAGGAATTTAAACTGAAGTGAAATCACTTCCTCCAAATTATTATTTATTTAATGACAAAGATATGCCACTAAAAAAGTGGTCTATGCACTCTAACCTCTGAAAAGATCTGAGTCAGATGGCAATTACACTTGGAATATGAAGGGATTACAGAGGCCAGTTTCCCTTCACCCTCATTTCCTTCTCCCCCATGACGTTTTTAGAAAGTCACGTTCATTTATTTTATCATTAGCCATGTGCGTTAACCCTGGCCTTCAGTACAGAGACTGCCTCTGGGTAAAATCATCTGTAAATAAGCTCATCACTCTGCAGGTGGACCCCAAATAATTGAGCACATCTCTTTCCCACACTTAGAGGCACCTGTTTGCAAATATAAGAAGGCATCAGCCTAAATGCAAAACTGTCTTTGAGGTCTGTCACCGTGTGCGCCATTTTTCTTGCCATGACTGCTAAAATAAAAAGAAGGTTGGGTAGAGGTTCGAGAGATTTTACTTCTTTATTAAAAAATCATGGTATTGGAGGGATTCTTTTGGTTAGTCAGTTCATGGAATGGAGGGGAGCTGGGGATAGAATACTTACATGTATAAATTGGTAACTTTTAGAAAATTGTGTCCAAAAAGATTACATACACAAAATAGAGGACAGAGGGCTTGACCAGTAGTTATTTTTTCAATTATTTTTAATTAATTATTTTGAATGGATAGTGCACACATGTGTTATAATTTCAGAAGATAGTAAAGACTTTACAGTAAAAAGAAATCCCTCTGCTGTTTTGGACCTTGGCCATCTCATTCATCTTTCCTGATACAGTCTTGCCAGCTTTCATCTATCCTTCAGGTATATTCTCTACCCGCACAGTTGTTCTTTTTTCATTTTTAAACCAAAGTAGCAAACTCTTCAGCCTGCTCCACACTTGCACATTTATTCAAATGATACATCTTGGAGATCCCCCTGTCAATAAATAGAATTCAAGCAAGTTTGGCAAACCCACCACAACTTCAGGAGTGCCCTACAATATTATAAACCTTCAGAAATTATTGCTAAAAAGAACACTCATTCCAGGAATTAAAAGATTTTTTTATTCTTTTGAGACACCACCAACCTATATCCAGGAATGTTGTAATTTTTTTTAATCCATAGTTTCTATCTTAATTTGTTAGATTGGATGAAAATTTTCTCCTATTGCATGCATTTCTGTTCAATTTTCTTCTGTGAATATAAGAGAAAAACATCTTGATTCAAGAATTCAGTGGTGGAGTTGAGTTCAGAGTAGAATTGCTTGGGCTTGATAAAGCCTCTGACTCTCTTGGGGAACAGCAGGTGCTAAGGAAAGAAGATCAGGAACAGGGCAGCTTTGGGGGCTCATTCTGCAAAAACCAACACATGGCTAGTTCCCTGGGTTCTCAGTGTCTTGGTTTTAGTTCTTCCTTAATTATCTATGGAATCTGTATTAGGAAGTTTTATTGACATTTTATTAATTTTTATGAAAAAGAAAAATATGTGAAGTCTGTGTAAATGACAGTCAACACTCCTCATCAGGAAAACTGAGTCTCTAATCCATTCCCAGATGATTTGTAATGGGGACACTTCTTCAAGGACCCATGATCTAGTCCAGTTGATACTAACTTGCTCTGTGACCTTAGGGAGGCCCTGGAATTTCCAGGACTAAAATGTTGAAATCCCCTGGCCTCAGTTTGCCCACATTTCTTCTTCCCAAATTCTCCCACCACCCTAAAATCACTTTCCTGTTTGTAATCAGACCTGGGTGAAGTCTGTAGGGCAGCTTGCCCTCTGAGACCAGCATGGGACAGTTTGTGTGAGAGTGGACTTTCTAGGAAAACAGGCTTTTAAGTCCACTCAGATCCAGAAAAGGTTGGAATCCCCTTGGAAATACAGTCCAGCCCTTCACCCACGGAGCCCTTCAATTCCTTTGGGTCCAAAGGAACACTGAGTAGAGGAGGTAAATCCTGCCCTTTTATCCGTCAAGGTCCCTGATGCAGCCACAGCATCAGTGAACAGCGACCCTGCCTAAGGGACCTGACTTACATGTATGCAGTGTTTCCATGAAATAAAGTCAAGCGCTTCCGGAAGGATGTCAAAACGCATTTCTTGATCCCAACAACACTCTCCCAAAGATGCTCCCAAGGATAGTTTCAGACTGGCTTTGTGTTCCATGAAGATCTGTGCAGCTCAGATTAATATCAACATTTCAGAGTCTAATAACAAAATGCACCACAAAAAAAATGTTGTCTATCAAAAGTACATGAAACAAAGACTTTCCAATATTAAGACCAGATGTCAGAAATACTAGAGAAAGGATTTACTTTCTACATACCCAGTGAGATATAGGAAATGTATGCAATATCAAACAAATGTGGCTTTCAACTGGATTTTTTTTCACAAATATTGACCAGTAACAAAGCAATTTGTGCTTAAAGATATAATCCAAAAATGGAGGTTTCTTTTAGTTCTTGGCAGGAACCCCTTTTAGCACTAAGCCATAATAGCTCAATAAATAAACAAAGTCACCTTTCATTGTCCTCAAGTGCTAGCGAAGGGCAAGTGGTTCACCTTCTCTCAAGTACCCATTGATTTAAATTATAATTACTTCCCTGGTGACAGCTAAAGGGGTTATGAAGACCAGCAAGCAGGACAGTCCCTAGACAGAAATATTCCTGTCCCCGCTTTAAGGAAAATTCCATTAAGAGAAGGTGACCCAGGGCTTAGCGGCTGAGCCTCTCTTGGAGGAGTTGATTACTTTCACCACTAACCCTAAAGAAGCAAAGGGACTTGAGGAGGAAGGATCTTCACAAATGCAAAATAAACGTCAGGTGGCACAGAAAAGCTCCACGTGCACTGACAGAACATTCCAGGCTGCTCCACCACACCCCGAAGCCAGGCCAGCCAAGAGATCATAAACCAGACTCTTCCATGGAAGAGCCCTATGTTTCAAATTTCCTGGCTATTGTCAATTTGTTCAGCAAACTCCACATTATCTACACTTAAGAGACTTTTAATTTCCTTTCTTAATAACAAAAATCTGCCCGAGGTAGTTATAAAATGTGTATTTATTTGCCTTTGGGACTAGGGCTGAGGGCAGCAGGAATGGACTGTGGGTTAGGGAAGAAGGAAGGGATGAGAACTTCTGGTTTTCTTTTCTTGAACCTCTTCAGCCCCCTGGGTCCCCTTCTCCCTTGCTCTGGCTGATATCAGAAGCAAAGCTGTCAGACACAGGACTCAGGGGCTCACCTGAGTGCCCAGGCCACTTCATTTTTGTGGAGGCCGCCCTAAGTCCCAACACTGAGGTCATCTGTTCCTGAAAGAAAAATTCTGGGAGGCCTGCTGATAAGTGGGGTTGGTCCAGGACATGAACTTAGGGGCAAACCATAGCCCCTAAGTGAATTCGCCTGCCCCATGTTTTTGGAAAGGATGTTTTATTGGAATCTGACCCTGAGTTGGCTATGGTTACTTCGGCATTCACAAGGGCAGAGCCAAGTGGCTGAGCACTAAGTCATAGTTATACAGCCTAGGACATCTAAAATGCCTACTATTTGGCCCTTTACAGAAAATGTTTACTGATCCTTGGTCACAGTGCATTTAAGTGGCATTTAGGGGTTGTTCCCACAATCTAAGGTCGTGACTCCAAGTTAAATGTTGCCAATTTTAACCTTCCAGACAGATCTTTCCTGGCTTGAAGGAAAAGCAGTATATAGAGAGAGGAAGGCCATAGAGAAATATATTTAAGAGCTCTCTGCTATCTGTGCTCTGCTATCTGTGTGAGAGGGAGAGGTCTCCAGGGGGATACTCCCCTCAAAGCAGGTTAAGGGAACTGAGTGTGAAAGATGGGCAAAAGCAACAGAACCAGAAAAGCCAAGGTGTTTCAGGCAAGAATGTCATCACTGGAAAGAGAAAAAATCACTAAGGCCTGTGAGAAGACCTCAGAGGAACAGAAAGCCCCTACTACTTGGAAGCAACAGGAAAGCACCATGACAATGGTGCCACTTACTCAGTGCATATTACAGTTTTGCCTGTGTTGACTCATTCTGTCCTTATGGTAGGTATTATTATCGCCGCTTTGCTGATGAGGAAACTGAAGCCCAAGAGATTAAGTATCTTAGCAAAGACCACACAATAGTTAAGTAGCAAAGCTGAGATTGAAGCACAGCAAACCTGATACTGTAGACCACGTGCTAACCAGTGCACTGAAAGGAAGCTGCAGAGACAAGATGGGGCACAATGTGCATTTTTTTTTTTGAAGAGTTGGAGTGACCTGGTGAGAGTAGTATTTTGGGGAAAGTAGCTGGTAATGGACTCACACCCAAGCAGATAGAGAAGAGTTGCACCTAGTTATGAGTGATGGGGACTTAAGCAAGATGGCGGCAATGGGGATGGGGGGAAAATCAAGACCAGCAGTGAGGGAGAGCTTACCAGGAAAACATGATTGAATGCTGCCAGGTGTGGCGCCCTCACACCTCTCTCAATCTTGGGATGGCCTTGCACTGTTTCTGTAACTCTCCCCTGCTTTAGAGTGAGTGCCTCACAGTCTCTTAGAGACTTTCATTCATCTCTCTACCTAAGCTCAAACTTGCTGCCCAACAATAGACTAGATAATGGACTTCAAAGATTCTAGCCAGGAACTCTGGACAGCCTGGCAGGAGCCCTGCTTGAAAGGACACCCAGATGAGGAAGCCATCTTGAGGGAGAGAAGGGTCAGAGCACCCCCAGGCCTAGGAGCCTTCAGGATACCTGAGTGGAGATGTCTTGTCAGCAGTTGGAACTGCCGTCTGGGGCACAGGAAAGGGTCATGGCTGAGGAGGTCATCTGCAAAGAGGTGCTAATGAAACCATGAGAATAGATGAGCTCATAGAGAGGGAAATGGCAGAGAGAAGGAGCAGGAGCTGAAAGAAGTCCATTGTTGGAAAGTATAAGAAAGGAAGGGAGCCTGTACAGGAATGAGTGGCTCGGGAGGTAAGAGGAGAAGAGCGAGGGCGGAGCATGGGGAGGCCCTTCTTCAGGAGCTGACAGACACCCTTATCAGCTGGTACAGGAACTCTCACAGTCAGCAGGGCCTCAGCCTCTCACCCTGGGATCTTTCTGCAGAAAATTATCCCTTATGAAATAACAAAACGTCAAGGTAAAAATGAACTCGGGAAGCCTAGGTGTACTTTCAGGGGGCTGAGCAAGGACCCCTTGCCTAAGAATGCCTGCAGCACCTCCATCAAAACTTCTTTCCTTTAACTTTTGTTTTGGTCCCAGTTAGAACAGGTCACATCTCCCAAGAAGGTCATCATCAGTTGGTTACACTTGAAGGTAAACAAAGCCTCTGCACACAGGCTTAGTTCAGTGTCCAACGATAATGGATAGGTAACTGGGACTCACGAAGGCACAAAGCAAAGAGGTAGGATAAGCAAGAAAAAGTTTTGTAAATTTGCCAAAGGAGGAATCATGCCATGGGTTGTCAGGTCAACATCAACGAGGAAACTCGAGCAAGTGAGCTGCAGCAACTTCTGGGCCAGATCAATAGCTTCCATGCAGCTAAGTTTCTCAACCCTGTCCCTTGGATGAGATGCAGACTCCAGGCCATGGCAAGATTGTGTCTTGTTCACGTGCAATGTTCAGAGCTAGGAATGACAGGAGGAAGGAGAACTGGACAAGAGCTGGCCCAGCTGATCCTTCAGATGGAAGATGACACCTGCATAGATCAGTCTAGGTGTTACAGGAGCCCAGGGGACAGGGAGACAGGGTTCTGCAGATACTAGTGGAGGAGTCATTTGAGCCACCCCTTGGAAAGTGCAGAGATCTTTGGCAGAGGTGGGACAAGGGCCTTCTGCCAGGGGACAGCAGTGGAAGTGGAGTCTGGGAGGTCTGAGGGAACAGGTGACTGGCTGCACAGGACTGGCTGGTTCCTGGCTAAGGAAGACCTTGAATGCCAGACAAGGAGATGAGACTTGGGATGGTCTAGAAGCTGAACACCAGACGTGTGCTGCTTCAAGCCAGGAAAGAAGTGCCTGTGCTGCATGGAGCAGGAGAGAAAATACAAAACAATTCAGATTTCAGCTCCACTGCTGACAGGTACAGGACTGTGGGCATTGTTTGGCCTTGGTAAGCTTCAGTTTCCTCATCTATAAATTCAGGGTAATCGTAGTACTGATTTCAAGAGTTGATTCAGAGAACTAAGTGAGATAGTGCATAACAAGTGCATGGCACAGCGCTTCTCCCACTGAAAGGTCTATGATCTGAATAACTGAAACTACTATTTATCAGGAATATTAGGGGGATGGAGTTTCCCTAGGAACTGTCCCCATTTTTCCCTGAACGGAAGACTCCAGACTGAGACACCTCATTAAGAATTGGCGAACTCTCTCTCTCTGAGTGTGTGTGTGTGTGTGTGTGTGTGTGTGTGTGTGTATCCGCTGTGCTTCAGCTGCAGGAAGCAGGCTTAATTAAGTGGGTCAGTGAGCTCAAGAACATAACCAAAGTGGAGATCCATGGCAGAGAAGGGTCAGGAGAGAGCCAGGAGAAATGGCCCAAATTTCAGGTCAGGCTTAGGCTGGGCAGAGCAGTATAAGAGGCAATACTTGTAGCCAACAAAATAGGAAAAATGAAAATTTAAAAAGAAAGGGCTCCCTTGGAGAATCGCCAGGCAATTATTTGCCAAACTGAAGCTCTGGGAGGACAGGGACCAGCTCTGTCCTGCTCCCACTGAATCCCTAGCCTCTGCACCCAGCGCAAGCTGCAACAACTTGAATGAGATCTCTTTAGTGTATCTCACTGCCATCTGGTGGCCTTTAAGCTTTTGATGCCACAGGTGGCCAAAGGGCACCTTCCCTTTCACACAGTCTAACCTCAGGAGGCGTTCTATGGTAGCATCAGGTCAAGGCCCCAGGGTGGAAATGCATTACTGCACATGCTCACATCCTCTGATGTCATTAGTCACACGAATAAGAAGAACCAGCCCTGCACCCCAACAGGTACTGAGCACTGTAATGAGCGCTTTGTGTACTTCATCTTATTTGATCTGCACAAAACCAAATTTAAAGGTAAGGACAGAAAAAGTTGCGTAACTTGCCCAACATCTTTTATTCGGCAAATACCAAAAGGGAACGTACTCATGTCATGTGTGATCTATGCAGGCAGGGAACCCTGGGTGTTGGGAAGCAGGTCAGAGAAGGGCTGCTGTGCAGATGGGCAGGGCCTGGGTGGTGGCCTTCAGTGCTGCTGCACTCTATGCAAGAAGAAGGCTGGAGAAGTGGGGGCTCAGCGAACCATGAATTCAGGATCTGCCTGCCCAAATTGCTCCCCAGACTTTGCTCTACACCTGTTCCAGAGGTTGGCACTGCTAGGAGGAGGTGCGGGGCTGGGGGAGAAGGAGCTATGGGCATCAGATGCAGGATCCAGCAAGTTCCACCTTCTTCCAGTTGTTTTTCTTTTTGTTGTTGTTGTTTGTTTTGTTTTGCTTTGTTTTTTAGCACTGGAGACACTAAGGGCTAACATTTGCAATGCTAAACACTCAAGGACAATGTTCAAAGTTTAAAAAACTGTATTTGGCCTTCATGGGCTGAACTTTAAAGGTGGGACTTGAAATATATTCCCTCCACAGAGGAACTGGGAGCAACCAGGCCAGAGAAGACTAAAGTCCACCGTTTGCAGACTCCATTCCTTTATCATTCTAACCTGTGTTTCCTTCTTTCCCTTCAGCTGTCAGGAAGGGAACTTATGTAAGAGACCAAGAAGGAAACCAGCGTGAGAGTCTCTTGAAAAAAATATCGATTGTATCCCTACTCCCTGCAAATATGGGAATATGATTGAAGTGCTAAATCGGGGGGCGGGAGGGGAGTCAGCCACCACAGTGGCAATTAATACAAGTGACCAGTAAGACTGCTTCCAAGACTTCCTATGAAAAAGAAATGTTGACATATGGAAAAGAAGATGACTCTGATGCTCTTGATGTCCATCAACAAAAAGCATTTTCCCCGCCTTAGGTCAAGTGTATATTTTCATTTTCAACTTTACCATCAAACACCCACCCAGTCAGCTCCTGGAATGCATTTGGCATTTGCTTCTGCTGGGCAGATCCCCCTTGCACACCGCCTCCCTGCGCTTATAATTCCTGGTGTTATCGGAAATGACATCAATGTGGAGGTCAACATACATATGCTTTCAATATGTCATCAATCCGTGTTACATTTGGGGAGCATTTAGCAACAACAACAACAAAATTGGAACCTTGAATTCTGGAGAAAATTAAACTGTGGAAACATGGCCAGTCGGGGCTCACTAAGCCACACACTCCAATCATCCATAAACTGACCTTCAGAGCAGAGCTCGGAGGTTTGCAGGTCCAAAAGAGGGGTCAAGGACACTAATTTGAGCATTTCTCACTCTAACACAAAGGAAAAGGTAAAAGAAATACAGACATGGGACTCTGCTACAGAAGGTCATAGGCCCTTCCTCCCGTGGCAATTCTTGCAGAATTGAACTATTTTCTCCCCATGGGACTTGATGATAGGAAAAACGGGGTCTAAATGAGTGGAAAACTTTTCAACTTCCACTTGCTTAGTGGTTCCTTCAACCACAGTAGTGGAGAGATTCTTAGATTGTTTTAATACCTTAAAATGCCTGGAGAAATTATACATAAAATTTTTTTCCTTTATTTGGGCTGAAATTATATCAAATCTGAGTGAACCTGGCTTATCACAGGCTAATGAGGGGAGCTGTTGTTTACTTCATCTTGGGGATAATAACTAAACTAATTGCTACCAAGTAAATAAAGTTTGTTCCTGAAGAAAATCTTTAAAATGCTTTGGGTCTATGAGGGGAAAATGAGTAAAGGAGCCATTGCTAGTGAAACGGGCAGGCACGCCTGGTGGTCAGCCCTAACAGGAGCAGGCCGGGCCCTCTATGTGGAGTAAATGGAGATTTTCACTCCTTTCACATTAACTTTTTTTCAATGATAATTCCAATGTATTTTATGTTCCTAAACTTTGCCCAAAGGTTGTGCATAACAACCTTTGTTGTTTTGCAGTCTGGATGCTGAGGAGAACAAGAGAAGTAGATTTGGAGGTAAAAGATATTTAATTGAATTGGCTTTTGTTTTGACAGATGTTTTATACAGTACTTTGTCTGTAAAGAACAAGATGTTCCAATAAATATTGGATAAGTGGGAGAGAAGATTTACTACAAGGCCATAAATCAATTGGCAAGAGGTCGTAAACTGCAAGATTGGTACTCCAAGCATTTATTAGATTATCAGAATCTAAGATTGATCTGTAGTTTTATCTACCTTCCCTTATCCATCATTTTTATGGGACATGAAGAAGAGTTACAACGGATAAATTACATTTAAAAAAATTAAAATATGACTTTTAGACAAAGCAGTATGGCAAGATAGGGGACTAAATTCAAATAAGTGATAAGCCAAGAAATATATTAAAAATAGAAATATTTTTGTTGCTTCATAGGAGATAATTGCCAATTGAACACGAAGTTAAATACTAAGATAGAGAAATTATGGAAGTTTTAAAAACCGAGGGGTCCTAGAGCTGGTGCCATCTGTTCCCGACCCCGTCTTACAAACGAGGGAACCACAAGCTTTAGGACTTCTACAACACCACTGTCTGTCAGTGACATCGATGACCCTCTTTCCACCAACAATAATGCAGAAGGGTTTTGTGATTTTGGAAAGAAATAGTTTTATCAACAGAGAGGTTTATAACTTTAACTTAAAATACTCATACAACATAAACTCCTAGAGGAGAAGAAATCATTCTCATTTTTACTACTTTTTCCTGTGTCAATAAATACTTGCCTACCAACTTCGGAAAGTTTTGGAGACTCTAGGAGATTCTGGGTGTACCTAGGATTTGTGTTTCACACACCTGCTGTCACATATTGGCAAAGTGCTGGTGGCCCCAGGGAGCAAGGGAACAGACACGTGCAGCCACATGCTGCAGATGAGGAAAGAGTGACAAAAACCAAGCACTCCAAGCTTGTATGACACACCCTCATACTTGGGTGAGTCAGGCCTGTTTTCTTTAAGCCAAGCAGCAGGTGGTGAATCCCAAGAGGCAGGGCCAGGCTAGGGTGAGGTGGGCCAGATGCTAGGGCCTACAATTCAAGGAGGCACTCACTCTCAGAGCTACCAGATTTATTGCAAGAGGAGATTTGCCCAAGCAAGTATGGCCAGGAAGACTAAGGGAAGAGGGGGAATGAGGACACACTGTCCCTACAACCTCTTCTAAGTGCCCTCATGCAATTGCAAGAGGAGCCCGGGGACTGGTAGTGAGCTACTGAGGAAAGAACCTGAGGAGATTCACAGTCAAACTGTCACACTACAGAACCATTCTCTGCTCTAAAAGGAAAATGACAGAAAGAATCCTGAGTTCCAGAGGAATTTGGAGCCACAGAACCAGAGCAGTGGATGCACAGGATGTACATCAACCACCCCACAGAGCTATTAAAAACTACCAGTGCCTGGAGCCCACCTCAGAGACTCTGATTGGATTGGCTCCAGTGTGGCTTAGGTATTAGCATTTTTAGAAGCTCCCTGGGTGGTTCTAATGTCAGACAGAGTTAAGAACCACTGTGTGGGTGACCCCAAAGTCCAATCCTCCAAGACAGAGGGTCAAAGAGATCTCGGTTTAAAATCCAACTCTATTGCTTCCTAAACTGTGTTTGCTTCACCATCTATAAAACAGGGATACTTGTTGTTCCTACAATGTAAGGTCCTTGTACAGATTGCTTAAGACCTCCAGTTAAACACAGATTGAGTGCATACATTTAAATCCATTCTACCCTGAATCCCTATGGAAATGATGGTAGAAAGATACTGTACCCAGCCATGCACCCACTCACTAGAGTGGAGAAAGCTGGTGTGTTACTGCCTGCAGAAAAAGGGAGCCAAAAGCAAGCAAGTCAGTTTATTCCACTGAAGCCTGCAAGGTTCAGAAGTGGAGGCAGCATGAAAAGTGGGCTAAAAGCTGAGGATGCACTGATGGTGTGCATAGGGAGTGCGAGACCCTCAGACCACTTCGTCCAAGCCCTGCATCTGCTGTGGTCCCTCTGGAGAAGGAGACCTGAGGGGGCAGGCTCAAGGACATTCAGTAGACACACAAGGACACTCGAGGATGCACAGTGAAAGAAAAGGCAAGGCAAATGATGAAATTTGTGGGATTTAATGCTACAGGTGTGTAGGGGTCTTAGCACTCTCTCCTGAATGCCGACAGCCAGGGACGCACCCAAAGGCAGGAGACTCCCTGATGAAACTGCAAGTAGGATAGAGGCTGACATTTGGGGACCTCCCCCAAACAGGCTAGGTGCCCCTTCACTCCAGGCCCACTCACAAGACCTCCTCAACTTTTGAGTGACTCACTTTCACTCAACTTTTGCGTAGACAGCAAGAATAGAGAACGGCAGGGAGCCTTGAATGTGGTAGAGACCAAAAGCAAACAGGAGGGGGAAATCACTCAAAAGAAACAGAGATAATTCAAAACAAAGAAACTTAATGAATATGAATAAAAACATCATAGTAATTATCCAGGAGATCCAATACCTGACAAATCAAAAGTCCAGCATGAGAAGGTAGAAACTGGAAAGGAATAAATTGTTAAATAACTCCTTACGAGAAAAAATTTCCCAGAAATCAACACGTGCTACTCTAGATGGAGCAAGCCCAATAAGTACCAGACTCCTCACACCTCCACAGAATGTTGGGGGAAGGGGCAAAACACACCATCATGGAACTTTAATATCTTCTTTAACAACCCTACATGTTGAGGTGTTGAGAAAAGGAGAGAGAGAAAGAGAGAGTTAGAGAGTCACATACAAAGGATTTGGATTTCTCAGTGGCTAAGGAACAACAGAATCGTTAATGCCTTCCAAGTCCTAAAGGAAAATGGTTTCCTACTTAGAATTCTATACCCAGCCAAACAACAAATCAAGAATAAGGGTAGAAGAAAACCATCACATGCACAAGAAATCATCTTCTATGCTGCCTCGTGACTGCTTCCCTAATTTGATGGAAGATGTGTTCCATCAGCACTTGGGAAAAAAAACAAGAAAGACAAAGACAAAGGATCCAGAAATCTGTTCATATACAGGCGTGAAGCAGAGAGAAGTCCCAGGGTAAAAGTGAAGAAAGTCTCAGAGGATAGTGTGTGGCAGACCAAAAGACAGGGGACTCTAGCAGGGTGGCTTTAAGAGAAAGAGAACCTAGTGATAGTTTGTTTGGCTTATGTGGAGAGGAGCTTTATGCTTCTGTGGGAAAGTCTGAAGTTTAATTTTCTAGGCATGTAGAAAATTGAGCAAATAAAGTAATTATGGATTCCAAAGCAAACCCAAGCCATAGAAGGAAGGAAATGTAATCTTATGATACTTTGAAAATATTGTCAATAGAAAATTTGTTTATAGTCATTATAATGTAAACACTGAATATTTAAGCAAAAATTGGATGAATAAGGGGAGAGAAGTGTGAGGGGGGTGGAAGGGGTTTAGGAGCTAAACCACATTCTTCAGTCAGTAGATAATGTCTACTTTTAAAATGAAACAATAGCACTACAAGCATATTATTTAGAAACCTGGACATAAATAACAGAAACAACTAAAGCAGATAGGTGTTTTTCATTAGAAAGTTTCTAGATCACCAGATATGGTGGTGCATGCTTGTAATCCCAGTGACTCAGGAGGCTGAAGCAGGAGGATTGCAACCTTAAAGCCAGCCTCAGCAATTTAGTGAGGCCCTAAGCAACTAGCAAGACCCTATCTCTAAATAAAAAATAAAAAGGACTGAGGATGTGGTTCAGTGATTAAGCACCACTGGGTTCAATCCCTGGTACCAAAAAAAAGAAAGAAAAAAGAAAGAAAAGAAAAGAAAAGAAAGGAAGGAAGAAAGAAAGAAAGAAAGAAGGAAAACCTCCTAGTTCTATTTGACTTTTTTTATATTATACACTTTTTTCTTAAATGTAGGCCCTGTACAGTGCTTTTTCTTTAGTAAAAGCTCAGTGATTGTTGGCAACTATTACAGGTTAAGAAGTGTTTGGGATCAGAAGTGTTTCAAATTTGGGACTTTCTGGAGAGATTTTGAAATATTAGCATGTATACAATGAGATATCTTAGAGATAGGACCCAAGTCTAAATACCAAAATCATTTCTATTTCATCTACACCTTATACATATAGGCTAGAAGTATTTCATACACTATTTTTAAAAATTTTATGTATAAAATAGTTTGTGGTGTGGAATTTTCCACAGTTCCCCCCACATTTTAGATTTGGAACATTTCAGATTTTGGATTTTTGGATTAGGGAATGTCAACTTGTATCACATCCTAGATTTAAAACTGGATGAATGCTAACATGGTGGCTTGCCTAGAACTACCTCCTACCCAAATTGTCAGAAGCAGAACTTGGCCCTCTTTATTCAAAGCATTTTAGAAGGGCACGTACGTCAGACCTAGGGATGAAGTAGCCCCCACCTGTGAGTCTGCAGTCTGGTGGGGACCACGAGAAAGAGCCAGTGTGTCCCTAACCGGTTCATCAACTGCACTTAGCCAGCACCAGGGAAGGCATCCCAGTACATATCAGCCCAGTTCCTGAGCAAGATGTCCCTTTCACCTTAGACCCTCAGTGCCAGAACAGGTCATAAATATTTCTAACTTTTAATGCTGAGCATGTAGGCTGTCTGGAAATAATACATGTAATTCAACACGTTTTTCTTTCTTATTTTCATCTTTTAGGGAGGAAACCTGTGTTCATATTATAAAGTTTGTAATCACAATCAACAGGACCATCCCATTTGTTGTGGTCATTACTGCATAACTATTTTTACTTCTGTCAAGTTTTTTCATAAAGTTTGGCTCACTCGAAGTATCACCAGCCCACGATCCTTCTGGTGCCTTCCTGACAAATGGACGGCCAAGCTACTCCGAACAATCAGGTTTGGTAACAAGAATGAGGCAGTAGCTCTTCCCCCTCTTACTACCGCTGATGTCCCTGGCAGGGGCTGGCCGCACTGAACCAGTTCATGAGACTGTAGTGCGGAGGGCTGTAAAAGGGTCTTTCCTGAAAATAAAATAATAAAAAAATCAAACTCAGCTGGATTCTGATTTAATAGTATCTGGCAAGCTAACTATATTATTTTTGAACACACAGACATAAATTTGATATGAATAATAAAACTGAAGTATAACATGGACAAAGGAAATATAAAATTCACCTAATCTTCAAAAGAAATTCTATACTTGAATAATTAACTATGCTCTATTTATAAAACTAGAATAATTGAAAACAGGATTTTCAGTTGATTCATATAGCCTCTGAAATATTTATTATTGCAAGTCGAAAGGATCTGTCTGGGGTTTGTCACTGAAAATGTCTAAACTCGGTGTCCAGATGTTTATTTAAGTTGCTCCCACAGAGTTCTAATGTCAATACCAGGGTTATCAGAGAGCATCGCTGTGGATCTTCCTTGACTAATATTCTTATTTCTGTTGCATCTTTGATGTTTTTGTTCATTAAAATTCCTGGCCCACATCCACAGAAATCTGCTGGGCTTGCATAAAAAAATTGGTCTGCAGATTTGACTTACGACGATGCCCTACGTCTCCACAAAGATGTCTCCACAAAGATAATATTTATTAGCAGCTATCACTTAGGCATTACAATCAGCAGCACAGAGTCGGTTTAAGAGAATAAAAAAGATTAGAGAATCCAGAGTTTGGAATGCCTAACTTGCAGATCGTGACTTCCTGTCTATTCTTTTTTCCTAATGTTACGTAGAGCCGAGTTAGAGCCAGCCATGGGACTTCTCGCCGTGAGCCACTTGCACTCTTTCCCCTCCATCACTCCCGCATACCCTGTCTTCTTTTGCAAACCTCAAGTAAAGTGACTTTAAAGTAAAGGAAACCAGGCTCTCTGTCAAAACTCACTTCCTAACGTTTCTGCAGAAAAATACATCTGGGAGAACGTTTTAAAGATGTATTAGATGATGTCCTTTTCCTTTGCGTGAAAGTGGCAAAAGACAAACCGAGTGTATTTTGAGCTGATCAGTTGGGGATTTTTTTCCAAACACGCTGCACAAAAGAAATATGTGCCAGAAGTTCCTCCTTCCCAAAATCAATGAATTTTATCCAAATTGTTAAAGCACCTAGAACCCAAAGATAGAGAATATGAGTGGATGAAATCTGCCTGAACATTCAAGAGCCCTGTGCCTCCAAAAGCTGGTCCAGTCTTCCAAGCTAGGATCAGATAGAGTGTTAAGACCAGCTGGAGGTCAATACTGTTTATCCTCTGCTGTTCACCATGTTCACTGAAAAGAATGAACTGTGGGGTGAGAGAAGAATGGAGGAACTTTAGATTACATAGAAGGAAATGAGAGGGAGGAGGGGGTGGGGGTATGAAAGATGGTGGAATGAGACAGACATCATTACCCTATGTACATGTATGATTACATGAATGGTATGAATCTACATCATGCACAACCATAGAAATGAAAAGATGTACCCCATTTGTGTACAATGAATCAAAATGCAGTCTGTAAAAATAAAAAAATAATTTAAAAAAAGAACGAAATGTGATTTGAACTCCAATATGAAGTGGAGAAAAGGTTTGGCACCAATGGGGAGAACCATTAATGACATAGTGCCTTCTGGAAAAAAAGGAAGTTACTACTGGGTACTGGGAACAGATTAATTAGAAGGTGTTTCCTAGAGGAAAATCTCCAACTACACTGTTGATTGGATTAAATCATATGATTCCAAATTCATGCAATACAGTCCAGGAGGAAACTTCCTAGCACAAAGTAGTTGCTCAATAAATGTTTCTTGGCTTTGCAATGAACATCAATTCCAACATTTCTATATTAAAATTGGACCTCCAGGCAAATATATTTGAGAAATACTGGGTTAAGTTCAATGAGCTCTTTACCCCAGGACTTCTCAAAACCTCTATTATGTTAAGGCAACTTTGAATTTCCATGGGTGAGGGAGTAAAGGAAGCTGGAGATTATGTTACATGGTGTAAAAACTCATTTTACCACCAAATTTCACTTTTTCTCCTCAGGATTTCTGTGTTAAGAGACACATTTTAGGACAGGTGAACCAAATTTAGAAAATGGACTATTCACATCCCCAAAACATAAGTGACTTGGCCAAGTTGGTTAATAGCAAAGAAAGAGCTCTGCCAGCCCTTCACCCTCCCTCCTCGCCCTTCCCTCTAGGACCACCGCATCTTGACTCCTAGCCTGAGAGCCCAGGACTCTGCCTCAGAGCACTTTTGCTGCTGTCTTGCTAACAGACTTATTTTTACTTCAAGTAGAGCCCAAAGGAAACACACTTTTAAATCCCACACTTGAGGTAATGCAGCATTACCTGGTGACGATCTGCAATAAATTTACCATGATTTGATCTCTTGAATGTGGAAGTGAAGATCAGCTAACATTTGGGAGAAGTGGGAGTAGAGTAGAATTTGTATCTGTAACACCCTCCATTATGCTTCCCCTCTATGATTATTAGTATTCTCCCCTGGACTGTTCATTTTAAGAGGCTAAGCAAATCAACCTTGCAGTCGATCTCATGGTACGTGATAGTTGTTAGTGAACATCAACAGAATGTGTGAGTGACTGATAGAACAAACCAACAGGCTGTGTCTTTCTTTAAACAACTTCTCAGATCTTCGAAGGAAAGAATAACTAACCCCCACCCCTCTGCCCACCAGCTCCAGAAGATCTAGAGAATATGATTTCTGTTTCCAACCAAAATCCAGGCCGAGACACAGGCTGGGCTGAGGACACTGGACAGGATGGCTTCTCACAGACCATCCAAAAAGAAACAATGTGGTCAGTAACCAGTTAGGTAAAAGTTTACAAACTCTTTGGTTGTCCATATTTTTAAAATATAGACCTTAGTTGGGGGCAGGGCACATAAAAGGGATATGTATCTAAAGCCACATGTTACCTCTTTGGAAGTTTAACTCTGCCTGAAAATGGTTAAAGACTTTTCCTGGAAGGAACATTAAGTCTCTAACTCAGGTCTAGCCCTCTAGTGGTGAGAGTCCACAGTATGGTCTTGAAGTGTCTTCTGGGTGGAAAGAGTGGCTTATGGAAATTTCAGATGGCCACTGTCCCTACCTAGTCCTAGATTGTGTCAATGTGAATTTTACCTCAGATTTTTGACAGGATGAGAAAATTCCTTTTAACATTAATAACTTGCATAGTGCTTCTGTATACAAATTATTCTGGAAAGAAATGCAAGAGTCAAATCTGAAAAGTTCCTCTGTTTAGACTCGGGATGTGACTCTCCAGAAATTCTTGAAAATTAGATGAGGCTAAGAGCATTCGAGCCAATCTGTGTATTAGCAATGCTATTCTCAATTTCTAAGTGACCATTTTCTAAGGGTGAGAAATTTCCTTTCTTTTTAAGAATCAGTATGATACAAACGAGCCGTAACACACACATACACCCTGAACTCAGCCCAGGTGTGTGTCCTGGGATCCAGACGGGGGTGGTTCCAAGGGAAGGAATGTGGCAGGACCTCCTGATGAGAAAACCCATCTGGGACTTGAGAAATCTGGATTCAATTCTTGGCTCCATCTCTAGCTCACCACATAATTAAGGGGGCAAATCAACTAATCTCTCTGTCCTTCACTTTGTCCTCTTTGAAACGATAGTATCTGGCCTCTCCCTATTTCTCAGGAATGCCATGTCAGCAGATGCTGGGACGTGGAGCCTCTGAGGCCAATTAGCTGTAGGCAGCAGGGAGCTGTGCCCAGCCCCAGCTGCCCTCCTGCCCCAGCCTGTCTCACAAATTAATGTCTTAGGTCTCACAGAGTCTGCTGGAAAGAGTGTGAATGAATTTCAGACAACTTAAAACTCTTCCCTTTAGACGATAAGACAAAATAAAAATTTCTTTTGAGAATCACAAATTTTGTTTCAATGCATGAAACTATTATTAGTGTCATGGAAAGAAGGCATGATTAGGCACACTCAGGGAGGGGACATATTATAGAAGAAGCATCCACCTGAGTCAAGAAATCTGGGCTCTGCCCTGGCTCTGGCAGCTGCCAGAGCGGCCTTGAACATATCACCTCAAATAGTAACTACTATTTACTGAGGACCACAGTATGTTGGGCAAAGTGAATGAACTCATGCCCTAACAAATCTTACATATATACAGTTAAGTACTCAATAAATGTTAGCTATTAACATAGTCATCTAACTTAATATCCTAACAAGTATATGAAATAGGCCTTACTATTATTCCCATTATGTAGTTGGGAAAACTGAGGGACAGAGTGGCTGCTTGCCTGTGTCCAAGCTCCTTAGGGAATGAAGACAGTATTCTCCCAGCAGCTGGAATGCTGCCGGACAAGGGCCCACAGCCATCAGCCCTCTTTGGGGATTGCTTCAGCTAAAGAAAACTGGCTTACCAAGGTCATGCTTCCTTCCAGGGGCAGTCCACACCCAGTGATTGATCAGACATGGTTAAAAAGTAAAATAAAAAAGGTCTGGCTTCCTGTATTAGTTTCCTTGGACTGCCATAACAAATCGCCATACTTTGGGTGGCTTAAAACAACAGAAATTTATTCCCTTGCAGTTGTGGGGGCCAGAAGCCTGAAATCAAGGTGTCAGCAGGTTGGC
Organism: Sciurus carolinensis; assembly: GCF_902686445.1. Classification (NCBI taxonomy): domain Eukaryota; kingdom Metazoa; phylum Chordata; class Mammalia; order Rodentia; family Sciuridae; genus Sciurus; species Sciurus carolinensis. Next base: position 96,490,893 of record NC_062214.1, read on the forward strand.
TCCTTCTGGAGGCTCTGAGGGAGGGTCAGTTCCAGGCCTCTCCACTAGCTCCCGGTGGCAGCAGAAAAAAACCTTGGGGTTCCTTGGCTCACAGATGCAGCCTCCTGTCTCCCCTTCGGTCCTCACCTGGTCTCCTCCCTGCAAATCTAAGCATTAAATTTCCCTCTCCAATCTCCTATAAGGACCACAATCATTGGGTTTAGGATTACTCTAAATGCATTGTAGTTTATTTTTAAATCCCTCATTTAATTACTTCTACAAAGACCCTATTTCCAAATAAGGTGGCATTTACAAATACCAAGGATTAGGACTAGGTCATATTTTGGGGACCCCCTGTTTAATGCTCTGTGCCTCCCACAGGGAACCTACTCTGAAGGGCTGTTGAAGCTCCAGAGCAACCTGCAAGGTCATTGGAGTCCTCCAAGGAGAAATATCACAGCCCAGCATCCCCCACACCCTTCCATTCCTTTCCACTCAAGCCTGCTCCTCCCAATCCATTCCACTGGTGTTTCTTTTCAGGAGCTGCCCCAATAGATGGGCTGTGCACTCATCTCCACCTCAGTATCAACAACCATAGCATAGATTTCAAAGTCTCCCAAAACTTCAATCTGTGATCTATACATATATTTGTTTAAAGTGTTTCTGAATTCTAATCCAAGTCTGCATTATTCTATGAGTACCTCTGACCATATAGAACCAACTTCTCAGCTTTTCAGTCTTCCAAGTGTGTGTTAATGCTGCATCTAACCTTCCCACCCCGCTAGGCTACATGCCCTGTGGTTCAAAGCCTACTTCAAACACCCTCCTTCATGGAGTCTTCCTGGTCCCCATGGCTGGACGTGAGGCTTTCAGGCCTCTCTCGGTCTCTCAGCCCTGTTTACACTGGATAAGAACAACATGTGCATGATGCAGCTCTGTGAGGTCCAAGAGAGCAGGATTTGAGTTCAGCATGAATCCGCTGCATGTCAGAGCTCCCGGCCCGCCTGCAATTGCACTTCTCAAATTCAGCCCCAGGTCCGTTTCTTTTCTTGCTCTGTGGTTGTGTAATGGATAGAGGTGCCTCATCCTTCACCTTGCCATGACCATTCTCCCGAGGTCAGACTTGCCTTTCGATGCCCTCCTCCTGGACCTGTCTGCAAGGGACAAGTGAATGCATTCATTGTAATCCCTCAAGACTGTCCTATTCCTGTGAACTCAGTTCCTTCCAAACTTAGGGACCACAGTGTGCTAGACTAACCCCCATCACTGAAGGATGTATAGGTCTTGTGCTTCCAATGCTGCTGCTTCTGTAAAATATGAACCAGTTCACTCCTGAGGACCACAGGGCAGGTCCTACCTCATGAAACGGCTGTGGGTGGGCAGCCTAACTCTTTTGTCAGTGACTCAAGAACAGGGTCAGGAAGATGTTAACAAGGAGCCCTGCTCAGAGAGACAGGCCAAAAGCAGGAAGAATAGAGCTAACAGTAGTATACTTAGGGACTACCTCATCCTCAGATGCCTGACAGCCATAGCATCATTGTTATTCCCACAATTCAGATTGAGGAGATTTAGAGGGGTTAAGTAACTCCCCTAGCCATTGGCTCAGAGAGGTGACTAAGGGCTGGGCCATCTCTGGGTGGGGCACTGTCTGTCAAGACCTGGGAGTGGGTGATTTGGCCTGTTATCAAGCTTCTTGTCCTGCTTCATCTGTTCTCCCTTGTCATTAAGGAAAACATCTGTGAAACTACAGATTGTCACAGCATTGCCATCAGGACCAAAGGGGAAGGTTCACCCTTGGACCCAGTGCAGGGGATTGGGTGACATGATCAGGGGCTCTCTCCCACTCCATCCTGGCCAGGCCCCAGCAAAATCTGGGCCCTAACTGGGATTCGAATAAGCAGAGCACATGGGAAAGGTGGCATGGGAAATTCAAAGGGGCACTTGACTTAGAGAAAAACGGGTGCAGGTCTTAATAGAAAATCACTCCCTCACTGCCCTCAGTTTCCCTCTCTGGAGATTGATGGAATAATAACACCCACCCTCACAGCACTACTGTTGTTGAGGAATTCAGAAATGAGGTTTGAGCTGGAGATACCAATGTGATAATAAGGGAGACCACAGATATCAAATCAGCAAGCTGCTATGTAGCACAAGGCAGTATTAGATCTGAGAAGAGCTTCAGACATATGCAGAGGGTGGCTCCTCAGCCCCCCTTCCTCTTCTCCATCTGCTCACTTTCTCCTCTATTTGTGTATATAGTTATCAAAATATTGAGTGCCCACTATGTGTCTAGCACTATTCAAGGCTGGGGAATGTATTAAAAACAAATAAAAATCTCTGCACTGATATTCTAGTGGGGGAAGTCAGACAATAATCAAACAGGAAAATACACAATTCTATGGGGGAAAATAAAGCAACTAAGGGGATTTTATATCCACTGACAACCCTTACAAGATGACATTTGAATAGATACTTGCAGGAAATGAGGGAACCAGCCTAACTACATCTGGGGAAGGAACATTCAAGACAGAACAGCTGTGCATAAGCCCTTAGATGGGACATGTTACAGCAACACCAAGGAGGTCCCTGTGGCTGGAGCAGAGTGACACTCTCAGGGACACTGGGAGTGAGGGGCATTGTATGGAGTATTGTAAGTCATCATAAGGATGTTAGCTTTTACTCTGAGTCAGACGGGAGCTACTAGAGGACTTTAAGTGGAAACATAACCTGATCTAACTTATGTATATTTTTATTTGTTCTAATTAGTTATACATAGCAGTATAATGCATTTTGACATATCGTACATAAGTGGAGTACAACTTCTCATTCTTCTGGTTGTACATGATGTAGAATTACAACCATAGTGTAATCATATATGCACACAGGGTAATAATGTCAGATTCTTTCCACTGTCCTTCCCATCCCTATACCTCCTCCCCTCCCTTCATCCCCTCTAACTTATATTTTTAAAAATCATGCTGGCTGCTGTGATGAGATTCTACATTAGTGTGAGCAAGGGCAGCAGGAGGCCAGAAAGGAGGCCCCTTCTATAATCCAGACATCAAGAGCATAACCTGACCATCAAATTCCACTTTTCTCAGGGGTTCTGATTTAAGACACATATTTTGGGAGATAATGACATGGTCTAATTCCTCATCTTACAAAATGGTATACTTAAATTCCAATAAATTAAGTGACTTGACCAAGGATATCCTATGTGTTAATAGCAAAGTAAGAACTCTACCACTGTCTCCACCAATACATCCTAATCCCTAACCCAAGAGCCTGGATCCTCCTCAGATCGCTGCTATTGCAGCTGAGTTCAGAAGTGAGTTACATGCTGGAGATATAGGCCTGGAAGTCCTCATGTATAAATGCCTGAGGTTATGTAGCTCAGAGATAGAGTACTTCCCTAGGATGTGCAAGGCCCTGAGTTCAATCCTCAGAACCACAAAAAAAATAAAAATGAAAAAAATAAAGGAAAAGATTCAGTAATAAATGGCATTTAAATGTTTAAAAGCATGAGGCTGATGAGGTCACCAAGGGAGTGAGCACAGATGGAGAGGAGAGAACCCTGGGCACTTCAGTGCTTAGTGATTGAGAAGACTATAAAGAATCTGCAAAGGAAACTAAGAGGAAGGGGCACTGAGTGCCTCCCAGAGTGAGTGGCATTCCAGAAACCTGGGCAAGTGTCTCAGGAAAGAGAATGATCAACTATGTCAAACATTGCCAAGAGATCGAGGGAAAAATTAGAACTAAGTGGGAATTGACCACTGAACTTGGTGGCATGTTCACTGATGACCTTGACAAAGGATTTTTCTGGAGAATGTTGGGAGCAAACACTTGACATTGAAGTGGATACGAAAGACAGGAGTTGAGAGGAGAGGAAGATGGTGCACTGACAACTCCTCAGTCAGGCCTCCTCACCACCTCTGGACCACTCAGGCCCATCCAGGCCTGTTTCATAACCTTGTCCTTTTCTTCCTCCACTTTCCATTTCCCCTCTTCTCTCCATGAAACTTGCCAGTTCCATTTCCCATTTCTTGAAGCCCCACCTTCCTTCAGGAAAAAGTTACCTAATAAACCCATATGTACTAAGAGATGAATTAGATCTGATGGATACTAATTAGCCAGCAATACCCTTCAGGCCCCTGTTACCTTGGAGGGTGGGAAAAGTCTGAGACATCACGGAAAGATGGGTAAGAAGTGTCAGAGACTGATGGAGGCAGAGGGCAGAAAACTAAGAGGAGGAGGTACTGTGCAAGTGGGCACATTTGAAACAGACTGAGTCAGGCAGTGGAAAGGAAAAGTCGGGTCCCATTTATAAATAATGGGCAGTGCGATACCCAGTCTTTAAATTACAGCAGCTGAACTTAGTTGCAGTGGCTCAGACTATCAAACAAAATTAAACATTTGTGTAGTTTCAAACTTTTTAAAAGATTTCTGGCACTGCGCTTTTTCTGTTATTGTACAAAATGTGTTAGAATTAATTATAAGACAGCTCCTCCACACTAAGCAAGAACGCTGGGCTGGGGCAGTTGGTTTTGTCAGAACCTCCTGCACAATCACAGAAAAGCCTCCATTTGTCTCTGTGCCTCAGTTTCCCCATTTATAGTGTGTGGAACAAAAGATATCTAAACCTCTCTTTTCCCAAAGAACTAAGGATGTTAATTCAAGACAAGATTTGCCTTCTATATTGCCAGTTACATTTTTCCTAATAGTGCTTCATTTGGACCCTTCTAAAAGTAGCTCAAGTGGAGAAGAAAATTTTTAATTAAAAATTTGATCAACAGAAGATATGCTTTCATTTTTACAATACAAACACTAGAAATGCTATTTAATTCAATACAAATATATGTGGTACTGATTAAGAAAACTGATGTATTTACTAGCTGTATTTTCAGACAAAATTTATATGCACAGAGCAGAGTCTCCATCTTTTAAGGAGCATTTCTGTATGCTCTAAATAAGGACTTGATTTACAACTCTCATTCTTTTGCCTTAATAATGTGAAATTTTTCCATACAAAGCTGGGGCTCTCCTTAGCTCAATGTCCTAATTTCCCCTTGTCAAAATAGCTTTATAGGAAGACTCTATTGTTCTCAGTTAATTTTAACACTAAATTAAAAGTTTCATATGGTGGTGATTTTGAAACATTTTACTTCATATGGCAAAAGGTGCCTCCTAAACTGCTCAGTCATAATTGTTACCATCGTTACAATAAGGTTTTCATATAAAATCTTTTAGCCCTCAAAGTGCTCTATAAAGACCACACTTTGAAATTTTGTTCTCTCAAAACATACCCCATACATTAGATAAGGGGTCACTGACCTCATCTTAGAGACTTAATCATCATGAGAGTACATAACTTCCCACTGGATTCAAAGGAAATAGTGGCATTTAAATCCTAAATCTAATAATCTAATGCTATTCCAGTGGCTTACCCTCTTTTTTGCCTTTTTTTTAATTCCAAGTTTTCTAAAATCGTCTGGGAAGTAATAGATCATATTTAATTGTTCAGGCTTTTATGCTGTGCTTTCAGAATCACGTCTGATTTGTGGTTTGGCTGTGGTTCAGTATTATCCAACACTAGGTTTATTTCATCAGCCAAGTATCAAAGCTTCCTCACTTTAGCCAGAAATTAAAATAATAGCTTTAAGTTTCTCCCTGCTGTCAAGCAGCTAGTCGATAATGTGACTTGCCATATTTTTTAAATGACTATATATGTTCCTCATAAAAGCTGGATATATAATCCTTTTATTTATTTAGCACAGGCACTCTCAATTTTTCCTGCACAAGGACAAAAATCTTTTTCCCTAACAACTTTACTTTTTTTTTTAGTAGTACAAAGTAAGTCATTAAGATTATAAAGGGCAAACTGTCAGATTCATCTGGCCTTCTAAATTAGGGCTATGATATTGATAACACTTTTCCTCAAATCTTTTCTAAAGCTTTATGCAGCCAATTATCAAAAAAGAGGAAAGAGTGAAGATACCAGCAGTGGCTAAAATAGCCAAAGTCCTAAAATGATTAAAACATTCCAAATACAAACTCTCCAGAAGAAAAAAAGCTCTTTTGTGTTTAAGTCATAGAGAAATGACAAATGCCACCCCATCCCCACCCCCATATTATCTGAGCTCTGGCCTAGAATTTACACTTCCTAAAATCTGAATAAATCTCGAATGCTGGGTTCTTTTCTTGGTTGCCTGAGTGACCTTGAGCAAATCACCTCAACATCCCAGTTACAGGAAAAAGAGAATCACACAAGCTCTCTATGTTCTACATAATGCAGATTAGAGACAGTCTATGAACATGAAAAATTATTACTCCTATTGATGATTACTTATAGAATGAGATTAATCCTTGTAATGTCTCCCACAGTTCAGGCTAAGCTCCCAGAGCTTCAGCATTCACTTGCTTTTGTCAATGTAATCACCTGAAAATTCAAGGTAAGAGTTGACAATTTCTGCAAATTCACTCCATTTTCCTGCTTGAGGTCTAAATTTGACCTTTTAAAATTCTTTCTCTTCCTAAGTCTGACCAGTCAAAACTATAATTATTCACACTAAAATAGCATTCTAAATGTTCCATTTAACTGATAGAATCTAAAAATATTTACCCTTTTAGAAACAGTAAGTGTGTACTTTAGTAAATGGCAAGATTCCAAATCTTCTAGGTTTCAAAATATATTGTTGGTAATACAAAATTAATTAATGACAGAATATCTTTTTTTTCCCCCCCAAAATGAACAAGGAAGGATTTGCACTACTAAAGACACTTTTTGTGGAATTGGACAAGGTGAGTCTAAAATTCTGCATTTCTATGAAAATGCAAAGAGCCAAAAATATCCAAGCCATTTTGAAGAATAAGATGGCAGGCCTTGCTCCAGTCTAACTACAAAGCTATCATAAGTAAGGTAGTATATAATATTAGCACAAATAGGCCAATGGTACTGAAGAGAGAACCCAGAAAGTAACATGAATACCCATAGATGCTTAATACACAGTGGAAGTGCATGGAGTAGCTGAGAAGGACCTTCTTTATACTCCACACTGCTATAAGCAGTGACCCAAGAAGACCTCCTCCCTGATGATTATAATCCAGGTGGAATCAAATATAATGTGAAAAGCAAAATTATAAAGCATTTCCTAACTACAAAGATTTTAAAAGGTAAGAATGTACTTTCATGGCTTCAGAATAGAAAAACGTTCCTTAAAATAGGAACGAAAAACACTAAACACAAAAAAATTGATAGGTTTGCCATTAAAATTAAGAATTTGTTATAGTACACCATGAAGAGGATGAAAACTGATCCCCAGAAAGGGAGAGGATATTTACAACAAATTTAACCATCCAAATACCAAATTCTTGGATTGAACAGTATCCAGAATACATCCTACAAATCAATGAGAAAAAGGACAGTCAACACAATGGAAAAATGGACAAGATTTGAATGGACATTTTGCAAAAAAAGAAATCCAGTGGCCAAAAAATACATGATGATGCTCAATGCCATTCCTATTTAAAGAAATGTAAAATAAAACCAGAATGAGCATTTACCGTGTAAACATCACACTGGCTAAAATTAAAGTTTGGCAATACTGGATGTTGGTAAATTAGAACACACGTTGTGGAAGGCATGGCAGGAATATAAAATATTAAAGCTAGGCATACCTCATAACCCAGCAATTCTACTAGGTATACATCCTATAGAAACACATTTATGGGCACAAAGATACTCATCATAGCATTTATCATGGTCAAAACCTGAAAACATCACCAAAGTGCAAATCAGGGTAGAATAAAGAAATAGTGGTATTAATGAAACAGCACATTATACAGCAATGAATATGAAAAAAAAACACACCTACATGAATTTTCTAAGCATGTTTAGTGAAAGACACCAGACACAAGATACAGAATGGTTCCATCTTTATAGAAGTCAAAAGTGGGCAAGACAGACTAACTATTGTTGCACACATAACTGATAACATTCCTTTTTAAAAAAATGTGAGGGCTGGGGGATTACTACAGTCAGGATGGTAGTGACCCCTGAGGGACAGAGGAGGTACTAAGAGGGGACACACAGGGAGTGTCTAGAGGACTGGCAGCAGTTTCTCTGCATCAGCTTTGTGTTACACAGCTGTTGCTTTATCCAGTAAACTGCATACATTTTATATACTTTTCTGTAGTTATATTTCACAAATTTCGAAAGAAAAGGGAGGACTTGTCCTACAGAATATTAATACCAATTAAAGCCATATTGATTGCAGGGGAAAAAAATATTAGAAGGCCCAGAAATAAGCCCAAAGCATAAAAGACATATGGGAATTTAATATTCTATAAAAAATATTATTACAAATCAGAAGGGAAATGGTGGCTGATACTGAATCAATTGATCCAATCAGTAAACTCTTTGCAAGAATTAACATTGAATCTCTATCTCATACATATCCTCAAATAAGCCTGAAATAGATTAAAAATTTCCTTTTCACCCCAAAGTTATGTAGAAAATGAGTTCAGGTACATACACAAGATAAAATTCCTTTTAAATTAAAAGAGAACTATAAAAAGTGAAATTTTAAAATACTGGGAAAAATAGGGGTTAATATACATACTTGGGTTAGGAAAAGTATGTTTAAGCACACTTGCAAAATTGGCTCCTAAAGAAAACAATATATCAGTTGTATTAAAAGGCAAATGGCACACCAAGAATAATTATGAGGAAGAATGGACATCCTTACAAAGAACTTGTGAGCCAAAAAAGGGCCAGCTCTCCAAAAGAATAACAATAAAAATATGAATAAGCAAGCCTCCAAAGAATAAATAGAAATGGCTAATAAACATGAAAAAATAACTCGACCTTCACTATGTAATTAAAGAAATACGCATTTTAACTGTAGCCTTTTTCTGTACTTATTCAATTTGCAACAATTTTAAGTAACAATTTTTAATTCTGAGTGTTTAATATATTGCTAGTGGGAATATAAATAGACACAATCTCTATGTAGTAAGTGATGAATTATCAAGATTCTCAAAATTTACATCCCCTTTCAGTTATCAATTTCATTTCTAGGAAAATATCCTCTGGAAATGTCACGGTGTATAGATGGGACTATCTTTTAAAATATTAATCATATCAGTGTTTACAGACTGCATTATAATAAACAATCAATTAAATAGGAAATTGTTTTAAAAGTTATGGTATGCTCATGAAAAATATTCTGCAGCTATCTGAAATGTAAAATATTTAATATGGGAAATGTTTATAATATAGACTATAAAAAATGCATAGCATTATTACATTTTTTAAAATATAAATGTATAGCTTATATGGAAAAATAAGTACAAGTAAAAGTACATACACTCAAACATTAGTGGAGATTGTCTCTGGCTGGCAGGCTTAAAAGGAACTGTGTGTACACACACGTGAGCCTTCTGTACTACCAGCTTTCCAGAAATAAAATGTCATTTCATCCTAGAAAAAAAATATGAAATAATTTTGTGTTCTGAAGTCATGTACTATTAGCTTTAAAAACTAAAAATAATGAGACTGCTAACTCAGAATACTTTTTACATTTGCTTTTGGTCAGGGAGAGGGAAATAGAAAGCACATGATATAGAACTAAGCCCTTCCTATTACACATAAATGTGTTTTGTCAAATTTTATATTTGGAGTTTCTTTCAAAGAAGTTAAATTTAACTAAATATCAGTAAAATATCACCAGTAGCATTTGAAGTTGCTCTAATTAATATTTTATTTTTCCTTTCAATACTTTTAAAGGCTCCACATTAGACAAGGAATTTTTTTAACAACATAATTTCTCTGGAGACAACCATATAATCATTTTAAATGACAGGAACATGTATATATAGGAGATTGGGATTTCTGCAGCCTATATATGCCTCTTTTGGATAGGAGGGGAAGCAATGTACTGACAATTCAATTATAACTTTGAAAAAATAACTGATTTTTGTACTAAACATGAATGTGCTATACACGGACCTCATCTGTGAGAGCAATGAACTCCAGTCAGGTGAAGCATGAGAACAGCTACTCCTTTTCTTAGCTCTCAGTTTGCTTTTCCTATGCCACAAGTTCCTCCAGGCAAATCTGGTCATCTAGAAAGACCCTCTGCTCTCCAGGATCTCCTCAAAGTACTCTTTATTCCTAATCAGAAGAAAGATAACAATCTTCCTAAGGGAAGACAAGAGAATGAAACAAACATTTGTGAAGCATTTTTCTGAGTGTCTTTCAAGGTAAAGGACATCCTAGATCTCAGCTCCATGTTAGCACACACACTGTGCTTTGGACTGCTCCCTTCATTGCTCAAAAAAGGAGGGAACTATTTTTCCTAATTTATTTTAGATGTCTGGGACAACTAAGTGTTTCACTGAAAGACATAATAAATGCCATTTGATAGAGGTAAGAATAAGGAAAAAAGCAGTTATCTACTCCCATTTGACTTAGAGGAAAAAAACATATTCTACTACATACTAAAATATCAGACCAATGCATGACATACCGCAAAACTTTAATACAATATGGTTAAACACAATATTGAAATATTAAACTTTTCAAGCACACGAAGATCATCTTCTGAAAGACAAACTGAGCTTTATTTTTTGTGGTGACATTTTTGTAACTTTATAAATGTTTTTTCCTCAACAATGTCTGACACCAATCTTGATACTTGTTAGGAAGTCTGATGGAAGATAATGACCTCTCAAGAGTTGAAAATTTTAGGAGATAATCCCAATGCCCATCTTCATAATTCATCATCAGAGGACTGATCATCATCTTCATCCCTTACTTCTCGGTACTTCCCTGAAGACTCCCCTTCTGGATTATAACTCTGCATTTTAATATTCAGTCTTTCAGCTAATTTTTGCGCTGCGAGCTTTGCTTGCATCTCCTTTAAAACAAAGAGCAAAGCAAAAAGTCACATATTCACATCTTTTCCTTACAATTTTTCAATAGGAAGTTAAACAGAATCAGATAAATGGGCAGAACAGTCACTTAGTGCACTCTTTAACAACACAAGAAGCCTAACTGTGTGTCCTACAGATACAACAGGGCAAAGCATGCAAAAGCTACCAGCCTGCTACAGTTGTAGCTATTGACTTCCATTAGTAAACAACACTGGAGCCCAGCATGGTGGCACATGCCTATAATCCTAGTGACTTCAGGCAGGAAGATTACAATTTTAAGGCCAGCCTTAGCAACTTAGCAAGACCCTGTCTCAAAATAAAAAATAAGAAGGGCTAGGGATATAGCTCAGTTGTAAAATGCTCCCACCCCAACCCATGGTCAATCTCAAATACTAAAAAACCCACACTGTATTGAAATGCCTACCTCTTTAAGAATAGAATAATCAGTTCAGCACACAAGTTATAAATACAGACACATTAAGTATGTACATATACACAATGATAAAGGAAACAATTTGACCTATCAAATGTTACAAGTCACTAACACTGTGTGAACCCTCTTCCCTTGAAGAAATTATGGCTTCTGGCCCAAGTTGCATTTCAAGGCACAGGCAAATCAAGATATTAATATTTAAAAAGCTTATTATCCTTCTCCAAATAAAATCCCTACAAATATTAATACCTAACCAAAAGTCCAAGTGAGTTTCAGTCTAGCAGTGCCTATACACCCAAGGACTTCACTACCAACAGACAACAGGGAACAATGCTTGTTCCCCCTTAGGCTCTTCCTTTTCTCCCATACCCTTCAAACTTCTTTATGTCCTTCCCCTCCGCTGTGCATATTATGAGTAGGTTTCTGTCAAAGAAACCAATTTCAAGCTGAAGGGTTTAATTCAACCTAAAAATGTCTTCAAGATCCCAGAGACAATTTATAAAACACTTCCCCAATGCTACAGCTATAACTAGTCATCAATTTCATACACTGAGAGAAGAGTAAAAAGGAATGCCTTGAAAATGCCAATCCAAACCAAGTAAGTTTTTATGAAAAGCCAAAGCAGATTAACAAGCTAGTTTTAGATTAGTTGATACATGATTCCTGACTAAAATCTAGCTGAGCAGTTATTTAGGAAGTAGGACAGGATGCTGTCTTCCAGGAAGCTGCAATTACTACTATCTAAGAGTGTCTACTCCTTTCTATAACCTCTATGGTCCTCACATTATTTCCCCCATTCTATTAACACAAACTCTCAAGGTACATGGTTAAAATTCCATGCAAAACACACAAATCTTGGAGAAAGTACTATATAAAATTGATTAAGATGCCAAAAGTAGGAGATTCTTCTCTTTTGACATGGGCACCCAGATTATGGAACGTGTCCCACCGATGGCAACACAACACTATCGTCCCACTCCCTCTGTGCTGCCCCTGTGTTGATGGAGATGGAAGTCTGGGAGCATAATTCCCTCAGTTAGATTCCACCACTGAGAAGCTATCATATGAATTTTAGAAGGTAGAAGGGAGAGGTGATGCTACTGCTATCCTAATGGGAACAGGCAAAAGTATGGGTTGTAAGATGTGAAATTTTGCAGCAGTCTCTCCACAATTCCTGTTAAATCATCACTTTGAGGTTGTAGGTAGTTATGATCATCTCCAGTTGATTCCTGCAGTTTTAGTAACTCTGCAACTGAAAACTAATGGCACATGTGTAAAACTAATGGTCTCCTCAGCTGACCATTTCTCTAGTACCTAAGCCCTTCTATTAAATCCTTTCCTCCTTGAACTACCTGGAGTCAATCCTGACGTATGTAAGCAGGAAAAAAAAATCCTAATACCCTAAATACCTCATAATTCTGTTTCTGCTGTTTCTGAAGTTCCAAAGAGTCTTCTATGGAAAGCAGCTGTGCAGGCAGATGGTGAAGTGGCAGGAGCCGTGCTGCTGTGATGTCATCAAGATGCTGCTTATCCCTGCGCCGCCGCTCTGCTGAGGAAACCGGAGACTCTACCCTCTGAGAGTGACTAGGTGAGTCATTCTGTTGTGATGGTAAACTAAAGGAGAAAAAACTTATGTTATATGATCAGACTATTTCCTTTTTATGAACACAATCAAAACACACACACAAACACACAAAAATGGTCCTTAACCTAATCATCAATTCTTGCACAAAGGTAAGTTTACATTCATTGCTCTAACAAGGGAGTGTGTATACAAACAGATATAGGCCTTTGCCTTTTCCTTCCCTTGTCACACTTTATTTCATACTTTATACTTGAACTGAAGCTATTTTTTCATTTATTTACTATAAAAACATTTGCAAAGAGGCTCACTGTCCAGTAGAGAGGAACAAGCATATAAGTAGTTTTAGTGAAATACAGTACTGCAGGTACAATATTTTCAGTGTTCTTATTTTTAACTCTTCTCACCTCCCTTCCTCCAGAAACTGCATTATCATTTAATTTTTTTATAAGTATGTAAACCTTAGGTCCTCATCTAGAACCTAAACGCTTTGAGGAGCATAGTGAGCACACAAATAAATGGCTAAAAAAGTTCATCAACTCCTGCAACTGCTTTTCTCTCATATTACAGGCTGATCGAAGGGAAATTGTACACTAGAAAATGGTAGTGGGGGCGGGGGGGAATAGTTATAATAAATCCTCTCTTCAATTCTGTGTTCATTATGAAATACTGGCTAAGCATTCTGAACTATAATAGTCCCCATCTGCTATTTAAAACCCTTTCAATTATTTGGCTTCAAAACTAAAGTATGGTTCAATAGGAATCCTCTATTCCAGTCAGGCTGGTCTCACTGTTTGCACAGTATGTCCATTTCTACCTATAAGGAGCACTCACAAAAAGTCCACTGAACTTAAAAGCATTCTTCCAAGTTTTTGAATTATATTACATTCCTGTGACAGTTCTATTTTCAACGATACTTACACATTGGTTTTAAATTTATGTGGTGGGGGCACTGGGTTTTTGGCTCGCATTTCTAGCACTTCCATGTAATGGGGCTTCTTAGGAGTCCTACCAGAAAGGCTCGTCAAGTTCTCAGCACTTGTGTTTTCTTCTGAGTGATGTGTACCTTGGTCTGCAACTGTGAACCTTTGGAACTTATCAATAAACAGGTTGTCAACACTGCTGGAAATATCTTCTGCTTGACTTGAAACACAATGCTGAGGGAGATGCTCTCTAGCTTCAGGTGAGGAAGGTCCCCTGGCTCCGTTGTGGGAAGCTGGGCCCTTGTTCACTGTGTACTCAGTCTCTGGAATCTCTTCATCGCCTTTGTGAGTAGGATGTACAAGTCCCTGTTTTTCTGAGATTGTGTTAGATGATTTGATGTTATCTACAAAGGAACAGCCAGGAACTAGTGATGAAGTATCAAGTATTTGGTCAGAATTCTGGGCCTTTTCTATATCCACATCAACTCTTGCAATTACTTTTTGCCTTAGCTTACAGTCTAAACTAGCAGAATGAAACAGTTCACGTTTTCCTCTAACCTCTTCACGCTCTGCAATTGCAGCTTTCAGTTTGGCAACAGTGTCTAAGATCTTTTTACCTTTGTCGGGCAATCTGCAAATGAATTTTCTGTCAAATGAAAAAAAGAACATGTATACATTAGAACCATATTTTTAAACTCATGATTTATCATTTAAAAGGCAAAACATTAACCTCAAAGAGAGAAAAACTAATTTTAAGTAAAAAATCTGATTTCTAACTGGCCCCAGACTGAAATTAGACAAATAAGACAACTATCCAAATAACCCCAAAACAAGGAAATGCAGGCAAAATAAATGACTCCTTTGTCTCCTCTCATTAGAATTTCAGCCAAAGTATTTTAAGAGTATACATTGGGCATTCCTATTCTGAAAATTCAAAATGCTCCAAAATCTGAAACTTTCTGAGCACCAACACAATGCCACCAGTAGAAAATTCCACACCTGACCTCATGTGATAGATTAGTAAAAACACGAGTGTATGAAAAACATTATATAAAATTACCTTCAGGCTTTTTGTATAAACTGTGTATGAAACATGGATTTCATGTTCAGACTTAGGTTCCATTTCGAAGATACCTTATTATTTATATACAAATATTCCAAAACCTGAAAAAATCTGAAATTCAAAACACTTGTGGTTCCTCCCATTCAGGATAATGTATACTTTACCTGTGTAAAAGTCATTTAAGACATTCCAAAAATCACCAGTTCTTAAAATGTGATTTCCAAAACAGAGGGCAGAGGAATGGATCGGCAAGGTCAAAACTATTTTCAGAATACTAAGATGTTATATGCACTTCCCCTCTCACTTTTTCACACAAATACAGTGGAGTTTTCCAGAAGCTATATGATGTGAATGGAATTTGTTTTTGTGTATACTGCATCATAAGGAGTTCCCCATTATTTCTGATAAATCAATAAGTATCACTAGATATAACACACATAAACAAGAACTCTTTGGTATGCCCAATAACTCTTAAAGAGTCCAAAAGGGTCCTGAAATCAAAAAGTGAATTTACTGCTATATGTTAAAAACTCATTCTCATAAAGGCAAAACATCTGTCTCAACTAGTAAGTCCTCACCCCAAATGATTATTTGTCCCTTTTGCTGAATTCCTCTTCTGATTCTTTTTCTTTACTCATGTGGAGAGGTTACATCTTGAACCCTCTCTCCTTTCTTTCTCTGATACATTCCCACAATTTCAACTCTATACATTAACACCTCTGTGCAAGTGAGCTTCCTACATTTTCCCAGCCGTCTCCTAAGTGTTATGACCACTTCTCCAGCTTTTAATTACCCAAATGTCTGCCATGCTCTCCCCTCAACTCAGTACACCCTGAGGAAAATGAACCTCGAATCCATTCCTTTCCCTCAATTTTCCTGTTTTGTTAGTGGCTCCGTGTGCAACAGGAAACTTCATTTATCTCTATCAATTACATATTCGAATTATTCCACACTTGGTGAAGTTTTCCCAATCCTGCCCAGCTATCTTCCTCGTTCAACAACCCCCTTGTTGGAAACCTCTTTCTGAAAATACCCTCGTGATGTCCTCTGCCTTTTAATCCTTCAAACCATCATGCACCAAGCTACTAAATAAAGCTGCCTTTAAAAAGTCCTCATCACATCACTCCCCTGCTAAAATCTGCCGTCTGCCAGCTGAATGAATACAACTTTGGCTGCCTAATAAATCCCTCTTTATACACTTCTCTTCCCATCTCTTACGGTTCCTGCAAGAATAGGATCTAGAGATGAAATTGATAACACGTTTTGGTCACGGGTGTGGGGAGGAGGGCAACGGGATTTAGCATACAGACGCTCCCTTCACAGAGCCAAAACAGTAGCTGAGTACATTAAACCAAGGCCAGAGCTGCTGGCTGGATGAAACGCCAAGCAGCCGGTCAGTACACGAGCCATCCTCGCAGGCGCTACGTGCTTGGCCAGGAGGAGGCATGGCACGGCCTTGCGGCCGCAAGCTATCCATTCGCCCTCGGGACTTAAATGGATCTGACTGAGACAAGGTCACCTTCCCCCGATGGAAACGCCGGAGGGGGACGGGGCGTCCCAGGGAGCCCGAACCCTAGGAGCCCGGCGGTGCTGCCGCGAGACCCCAGCTTACTCGTTGCGCAAAAGTCTCTCCTGGCGCTTCAACATCTCCCCCAGCTCCGCCGAACTCCGCTGCCCCAAGTCCTCGGGAGCTTGGGGCTCGAAGCCGCGGGGCAGCGAGAACATTCTGCGGGGGTTGAGGCTGGCGCGGCGGAGGGCAGTCAGCTTCCTCGGAGGGCCCCTCAGCTGGCGCGGGATCCGCGGCAGGCAGCGACTCCGGGGCACGAGCGGGAGTCGCCATTTTCCCGGAAGAACAGGTCTTCTTCGAGCCGAATCGAGCTTTATTGAAACGCCGGAAACAAACACGGACCGGGAGAAGGGGGCGTCCGCAGGAGCACGAAGGGGCGGAAGTTACGTGAGAAGGCACGAGCACCTGGGGTGGCCGGGTTTCGCTTTTAGAGTGCTTTCCTCTGCTCATTAGCTTCCTATTTGTTTATTCAAAAAGTGTTGGGCACCTCGGTGACCTTAGCAAGCTGTATGTGGAAGTGAACAAAGAGCCACGGCCCCCGTTGCTATGAAATTGAAAGTGGTGGAGGGAGGACGACATGTAATAGTAAGGTTGGAATAGGCACTTGTTAAGGTATCTGTGAGAATTGAAATTGGAGTAGAAACCTGAAGGATGGGCTGGCTAGCCATTAGTGAGACAGGAAGAGAACAGGATTTGGGAGACCCCAGCCTGTGACCTGGTGCCTCCTAGCCCAGTTTAGTGAAGCCCTGAAATGCTAAAGTTGGAAGATACCTTAATGGTACTCACTGGTATTTGGAACAGGACTTGACTTTGCAACAGTGCCTGGGGCATGGCAAGACTTCTAGTATCTCTGGTTTCTGCCTACTAGTTGCTATGACAATTCCAAGACATTTTTAACAATTCAAAATGCCCGGTCTCTCCCATTTCCAAAGGCCCACAGAGAGATGATAAGGGATGGGAGGTGCTCTACAAGCAGCTGAGAACCTTTCACAGTTTCTTTTCATCTGTAGACAAAGGGACACAAAAACTAAAGTAAATATTACCAAAGCAAAACAAAAATGACCGCATCAGATTTCAAACCGTAATGACCTGCGGATTTCTCCACCGCACCAATTAGAAAACCCCTTCTTCACTTTGGATCTCTTTCCAAATATACAAAATTGAAAAGATTTATTTTCTGGCCAAAAAGGGGAAGACTGTAATAAACATAAGATTCAACTTTTAAGTCAGCTAAGAAAGCTGTGTTCTGAAGGAAAGAATAGGAAGTATGCCACGTCAGCATATGTCATGCCCGTAGCTTCTAACACCCACCTGTAATTCTTGGTGTAGAAAATTGAAGTTTTTCTCAATCCTGGGTAATATTCTATGTAAATGCAATCAAGCTCCTCCCAAGGAGCAGAAGCTTCAGATAAAATCCAAAGCTACTCCAGGGAGCCAAATTGCAGTCATTTCTTTACATGCATCCCCAATCTAGTGCATTCTAATCAAATTAATATATCAAAATAAATGTACTTAACATAAGTCATGCTTTCAATGACTTTATCAACCCTAAGTGAATAAAAAATAAGGCCCTGGAGTCAATTGGTTGTCCTTGGCAAGCTGCACCCTAAGACTCCCTCACCCTGTCCTTGGGCCCCGGATGGCAGTTTTGTTTTCCTCCACGTTAGTGAACTCCCATCTTCTGATCCTGGGCACACTGTCCTCAAGACAAAACTTCTCTAATTGTGTTAAACATAGTGATTTTTATATTTTTCTTTTGTAGTAAAATTGTAAAGTCTTTTCTGTCAGGGAGCTGTTTGTGCTTTTCTGTCTCCCCAAACACATATAGCAGGTATTAACAGATAGAATCTCCTTCTTTCATAATTTTTCCCTTCACTGGTCTCCCATTTTTTTTTCTTTCTATAAATGAAACATTTCTTTTGTATATACAATTCTAAGCTTTTGCAGTAATGTTAACCACAATTACTGTGAAAAATATTTTCAGTGCTGTAGGATAGAATCTTTTATACAATATAACTAAGGGATTTGAGACATCATAATACAAATCTGAGTTCTTACCAATATCCATGTACAAACATCTATTTCTTTAGTCAGTAACCAAGAGGTGTGAAAAGAGAAAAATCTATCTGCAACAAAAACAGACTGCTTGCACTTCAAAGTGAAAATAGGCAAAGTTTTCTCTCATAATTCATCAAATAAACAGAAGATCAGTATCTGGGACACAAATTTTCACAGCAATGTCTAAGGAAAATTTTATAAAATAGAGAAAATTAGAAATGGAGAAGGAACAAAGCAAGACACGATGAATGCCACAGGTTTTTTCCATTTGCAGCTGAACCAGCAAACCCTTGGAAAGAAAGAAAGCCCACAAATCATGGGCAGCTGATCTCTGCTAAAGAATTGTAGTCGCATAGTAATCCATTTGTTATAAAATTGAATCTGGACAAGTATTTTGGGATTTGTTTGTTTTTGGTCTTCAGTGCTCATTTAAAAAATAATCTAGACTGGGCCTGCTAGCATGCCTGTAGTCCCAGCTACTTGGGATGCTGACATGAGAGGATCATTTGAGCTCATATTCTAGAGACCTGCCTGGGTGACAGGACAACATCTAAAAAAAAAAAAAAAAATCAAAAACAAAAAGAAAGAAATCTAAATTGCTTTTTAAATTGCTTTTTCAATAGTACTTGAATTACTCTCTTGAATGTTGCCCTGAACTTGACTGTATTATAAAGAAAGAAAATGTTCAAAACAAAAATTTAAAGGGAAGAAGAATTTGTCAGGCATGGTGGCACATGCCCGTAATCCCAGCAGCTCAGGTGACTGAGGCAGGAGGATCACAAGTTCAAAGTCAGCCTCATCTATTTAGCAAGGCCTTAAGCAACTTAGCAAGACCCTGTCTCTAAATAACATATTTTTAAAAGGGCTGGGGATGTGGCTCAGTGGTTAAGTGCCCTAATCCTGGGGGAAAAAAACAAGAGGGTGGGAGGCAAGGAAGGGAGGGCAAGGAAGGGAAAGATGGATTTCATCAGTCATGTGAAATACAACCAGGATGATTTATAGCTACCCCATTGCCATCAAACTCTGCAAGAACATTGTTTGAGCATTATTAAAAATAAAAACAAAATCTGGGAATTATTTGTCCCTACAGAGTTGAAAACAAAAATTGGCAATCAATCCTGAAATTGATAAACATGAATCTTTAGAATTTCTAGGTTGCTTACCTCTGTTTTTTCAGATTGGCTGTCAGGGGTGTCAGGATTGGACATGAATGGCCACAAAAGTGGCCATGATATATGTGGAAGCAGCCAAAATGGCAACCATCTGCTATGGTTAGATATGGATTGCGTATACCCCCTAACGGTCATGTGTTGGGAGCTTGATTCCCAGTATGCTAGTGTTGGGAGACAGTGCAGAACCTTTAAGAGATGGGGCCTAAGGAGAAGTAAATAGATCACTGAGGACAATGCCCTTAGAAGGAATTGATGTAGTTCTTGTGGGGCTATGGTTAGTTTTCACCAATGGTTGCTTTCAAAGAGGGAGCCTATCTCCTGAATCTCTGTCTGGCTTCCTGTCTCACTATATGACTTCTTCTCACATGCAATCACAACATTATGATGCCATCTTCACTGGAGCCTAGTTGGTACCAGCACCATGCCCTTGAATCTGCATAACTATGAGCTAAATAAATCTCTTTATTTGTTCTAATTAGTTATTTTTGACTGTAGAATGCATTTTGACATATCATACATAAATGGAATGTAACTTCTCATTTTTCTGGTAGTATGCGATGTAGAATTACACCACTTGTGTAATCATATATGTACATAGGGTAATAATGTCTGATTCATTCCACTGTCCTTCCCACTCACCAGCCCCTTCCCCCTCCCTTCATTCCCCTCTGTCTAACCCAAGGTACCTCTATTCTTCCCCAGCCCCCCACCTTATTGTGAATTAGCATCCACATATCAGAGAAACATTGGGCTTTTTGTTCTTTGGGATTGGCTTATTTCACTTAGCATGATATTCTCCAGATCTATCCATTTAAGGACAAATGCCATAATTTCATTCTCCTTTAAGGCTCAATAATACTCCATTGTATATATGTACCACATTTTCTTTATCCATTCCATCTGTTGAAAAGAACCTAGGTTGGTTCCATAGTTTAGCTATTGTGAATTGTAGTTTAATTTGCATTTCTCTAATTGCTAGAGATGTTGAACATTTTTTCATATATTTGTGGGTCATTCATATTTCTTCATTTGGGAAGTGTTTGTTCAGAACCTTTGCCCATTTATTGATTAGGTTATTTGGGTTTTTTTGGTGCTAAGTTTTTGAGTTCTTTGTGTATCCTGAAGATTAATGCTCTATTGAGGTGCAGGTGGCAAAGGTTTCTTCCCATTGTGTAGGCCCTCTCTTCATGTTCTTGATTGTTCCCTTTGCTGAGAAGAAGCTTTTTAGTTTGATTCCATTCCATTTCTTGATTCTTGATTTTACTTCTTGCACTTTAGGACTTTTGTTGAAGAAGTCAGGTCCTAAAAACTGACATGATGGAGATTTGGGTCTCTTTTTTCTTCTAGTAGGAACAGGGTTTCTATTCTAGTGTCTAAGTCCTTGATCCACTTTGAGTTGAATTTTGTGCAGGGTGAGAGATAGAAGTTTAATTTCATTTTACTACATATGGATTTCCAGTTTCCCCAGCACCATTTGTTGAAGAAACTATCTTTTCTCCGATATATGCTTATGGTGCCTTTGTCTAGTATGAGATAAGGGTATTTATGTGGGTTTGTCCCTGTGTCTTCTATTCTGTACCATTGGTCTTCATGTCTGTTTTGGTGCCAATGCCATGCCATTTTGTTACTTTGACTCTGTAGTATAATTTAAGGTCTGGTATCGTGATGCCTCCTGCTTCACTTCTCTGGCTAAGGAGTGCCTAGGCTATTCTGGGTCTCTTATTTTTCCAAATGAATTTCATGATTGCTTTTCCTACTTCTATAAAGAATGTCTTTGGGATTTTAATAAGAATTACATTAAACCTGTATAATACTTTTGGTAGTATGGCCATTTTGACAATATTAATTCTGCCTATCCAAGAGCATAGGAGATCTTTCCATCTTCTAAGGTCTTCTTCAATTTCTTTCTTTAGTGTTCTGTAGTTTTCTTTATAGAAGTCATTCACCTTTTTTGTCAGATTGATTCCCATATATTTTATTTTCTTTGTGGCTTTTGTGAATGGGGCAGTTCCTAATTTCTCTTTCAGGTGATTCATCGCTAATGTATAGGAACGCGTTTGATTTATGGGTGTTAATTTTATATCCTGCTATTTTGCTGAATTAATTTATTAGTTCTAGAAGTTTTCTGGTGGAATTTTTTGGGTCTTCTAAATACAGAATCATGTCATTGGCAAATAGTGATAGTTTGAGTTCTTTTCGTATTCGCAAAACTTTAATTTCTTTCTTTTGTCTAATTGCTTTGGCTAGAGTTTCAAGGACGATGTTGAATAAAAATGGTGAAAGGGGACATCCTTGTCTTGTTCCAGTTCTTGGAGGGAACGCTTTCAATTTTTTTCCATTTACAATGATGTTGACCTTGGGTTTAGTATATACAGCTTTTATAATGTTGAGGTATTTTACTAACTATCCCTAGTTTGTCTAGTGGTTTGACCATGAAGGGATGATATGTTTTGTCAAATGCTTTTTATGCATCACTCCCCATTTTAAAATTCCCAGTTTTTAAATGCTTAGACTCTGGTTTTTCCAATCATCTACCTAGTTGCCAAAGCCAGAAACTAAGCATTATTTTACCCTCAACAAAGTTGGTCATAAAAATCCTACAATTTATATACCCTCCTAATCTTTTCCTTCTCCTCATTCCACCCATTTTAGAATCTCCCCAGATAGCCATCATTGCTGCCACTACCTTCGTCCAAGCCCTTGAGTGATCTATATCATAATAGCCCCCTAAATGATATCCTTACCTAAGCTGTTTTTTTCCTCTAGACTGCTAACAGATGTTTTTTTTTTTTTTTTTCTCTCTCTTTAAGAAATATACTTTTGCTTTCTTCATTTGGATTGTTGATGCTGGAGACACCAGTATCAACGTAGCAAACACTGAAAGCATTTCATTACACACTTTTGGTCTCTCTGTGCATAGAGATGACCTTGTCCCCATGCAGGGATGACTGGAGAGTAAGAGGGAGGTGAGAGTACTGCAGAGGACATGCAGAAGCACACCTAATCTCTGTGCCCAGATTTGGCCCTAGTGACAGTGGACCAAGTGGCAGGAACTTGGGCAACTGAATGATAACTGGGGATACTGGAGTAGGGATTGGTATGAGGAGAGAATTGAAAGCAGAGGATACCCAAAGCTTTGGACCAGATGAGGGCACTGGGGAAAATGATCACCAACAAGGGAGCCCAACAGCATCGTTCTGTTAGGAAACCCAAGACTTTGTTGATGACTGAACTTTAGAGTTAGAGAACTGATTGAGGAAGAGAGGAGCTAGCTTTTGCTTTGCCCCTATGGTGTGCTGGGCCTTTTAATTATGTTTCATTAGTTTCATATAATTTTTACAACAAATACTCTCATGGAACATAATAGAGAACACTGAAATAGACCCATGTGTATGTGAAAACTTGATATCAGTCAAAAATGAGATTTAAGATTAGTGAGAAAAGAGTGAATTTTGATAAACAATACTAGAGAAATCAGTTATCTATATGGGAAAAAATAGTTTCCTACTTCTAATACATGTGAGACTTAATCTTGAGTAACAAATTACTGTTAAAGCTGGGAGAAAATATTTACAGAAAAATATTTTAATGATCAAAAGTTGAGGATGGATTTTTAAAAACATACATTATAAGCTCCATAGGAAATAGGTTGTAAAATCAGCTACATCAAGGCAAAAATTTCATAGTAGAAAATACAAGTATCTACTATACATATAATCAGCAAAATATCCGGAATATAAAAAGAAATCTTAACAAACCAATAAGCAGTTAATAGGAAAAAGAAAGGAATACACAAAGGTCAGAGGGAAATGCAAAAACCAGGAAATAAATAAATACATATATTTATTTACTTTGCATTATATATATCATATATAATAAATATAATATATAATAATATAATATAACATAATATGTTATATAATCCTCAACTTCAGGGAAATGCAAAGTAAAACAAACATCTTAATAATTTCAATGTCTTTCTGATTGGAGAAATGGGAACTTATATATTCCAGATGGAAGATCAAATTGGCAAAAACACTGGAAAAGAATCTGGCCAAATCTAGTAAATTTGAAGAGGTACCCACCTTACCCTAACACACGGCCTCTACATAAGCAGCCCTCCTGAAGATCCTCTGTAATGTACTAAAGATGTGTGTCAGAAAATTCACTGCTCATCGTTCACAGCATTAGTAAAAATGGAAAACTGCTTTAATTAAAATGAAGAAAATAGACCTATAGGTTGACTCTCCAAAGCTTAAGAAGTGAAAAAAGCAAGTTACAGGTTAACACCATTTATTTTTAAATGAATAACATGTAAAACAATACTATGACTGCTTTTCTTTTAAGATACATATTATCAAGATGTCATTTACATATAGCAAAACTCGCTCTTTTTAGGTTAAAGATCTAAGTTTTGACAAATTATGTATAGTTTTGAAACTACCACCCTAGTCGAGACAGCAATTCCATTGTCTTCCCAAATGCAGTCAAGTGGCCTCACTGCACAGTGGTAGCACACAGTAGTTAACATCTATACCCAACCCCAACCCCTGGGCAGCCAACCACTCTGCCTTCAGTCCCTAGAATTTTTCCCTTTCCAGAATGTCATGTAAATGGAACCATACAGCAGCCTTTCTGGTCTTGCTTCGTTCATGCTTAGCATGTTTTTGAGATTCTGTGCCACTGCATGTGACAGTAGCTTGTTCCTTTTTATTACTAAGTAGTATTCCATTGCATGGCTTTGTTTATGCATTTAGTGGCTGAAGTATATTCAAAGTTGTTTTCCAGTGATTATAAATTATGTCCTATAAACATTGCTGTATAAGTTTTTGTGTGAACATAAGCTTTCATTTGTATTGGGAGTAGATTATATGGTTATTCAGTAAATGAACGTTGAATTTTGTAAGTAACTGTCAAATTTTGTATACAGTGCCTGCACCCTTCACTCCCTAGGCAGTGTCTGAGAGTTCCAATCATTCCATGTCCTCATTATCACTTAGCTTTTGTTTGGTTTTATTTTTAAAATTCTAGCCACCAATCTTCTTGCCCAAAGTGCCCTGACTTAGACATTTAATAAGAATGACAGAAATTGCACCAAACATTTTTTATGGTATCAACTGTCACTAAAGCTGTGTGGCGAACAAGAAAATGGGCAGGAAGGAAAGGGATGGGACCAAAGTACTCAAAGGTCAAACAAGTATGAAGGAAATTCTATTTTCTTTCATGTTTGTTTGTTTGCTTGTTTAATTTTGAAGGCCCTATCTGGGAAGGGAACATGCTGAACTTTCAGAAACACTGAAACTACAACCATAGCTAATACAAAATTAATTCACAGTGGTACACGTAAGACATCAATGAAGAGTAATGACTGACCTGCATAGCATTTTTCCAAACCTTCCCTTTCAGTTAGTCCCCCAAACCACTCTCTCCCAGTTTAGAGGGGGAGAGACCTCCAGTGCTAGGACCTCTTGACTTCCCTACCTGTGGACCAGTCTTACCCCACTGCAGTGCACCCCTCAGCACAGAGCTTCACAAGTAAAAGATAGGAGCTGGGGCCAGTCAGGGAAGGGGAAGCAGGGAGAGAATAAGAAGCTGGAGTTGGGGTACAAGAAAAACAGTGAAAAGCAGAAAAAGAACTGGTAGAAATGGAAAGAGAAAACTGTGGAAGTGGCAGTAAGCAGAATGCCATTTCTTTGCACAGAAATCAGAAACATAAAGCTCCCTAAGTCCTTAGGAATTCACAGATAGATTCTTCATTTCCCTTCCAGCTCTAAAATCCTATACTTCTATAAAATGTCACATTTCCCCTTTATATTTCACTGTGATCCCATAGCAGCAAAAGGTTTTCCTCAGCTACCCAAGGGTTTAAGTTGTAAAGTGCATGTGCTCCACACTAAAAGTAAATTCTTGCATTAGTTATCCAAATTGTTTGAAATGAGGAACCAAATTTTCAGCTCATATCTCCCTTTTTATCAGCAAATAGTAATTTAAAACCATTTGCCAGGGCTATTGGTCCTGGCTGACAGACTATGGCCTATTAAAATTAATCCTGACAGAAGATCCTTGCTGCTTTCTCCAAGTCCATTCAGGCCCTTGGTTTATGAACAAGATGAACAGACGGCCCATCCCAGAGGGGCCGCGGGAGGAAGCACGTTAAAATGGCCGCCTGCATTGTTTGCTCAGCTGCTTGGAAAAACTAGGACTAAGGGAAATGGGATTAATCAAGGGGGCAGTTGCCCATGGAAAAAAATACAAAGACTCTGGTGAGAAAATCCCAGTCAAATAAGTTTCGAGTTGGAAGGAAAGAACTCTTTTTTTCTCTTCAGACCCTCACATGTTTGAGTGTTGTTAATAACAAATCTCCCATTTCAGACTACCACTGCATTTTATGATCTTGATGGAGTGAAAGGAGAGAGAACTTAGGGGAAAAAAAACAAAAACAAAAACAAATGTGTGGTTCTCCAAAATTTCATGTAATTTTATTTTTTAATTAGCAAATTTAATGAAGATTCTTGGTTAAATGAGTGATTAATTGTGATTGAATAATACACCTTTGTAAGATTCTTTATATGAATAAACTCATAAACCAAAAATTTAAAAGTCTTTCAAAGAACTCATGTACTGATCTTGGGTACAGACTGCATAGACATCATAGCTAAGGCCCCTCCTGTCAGTTTAGGATATGATCTTAAACTAGATTTAAAATGCCTTCCCCTCCACTTGACTTATTTTATTTCCCCTTGACACATTGAAAGAAATTCCACCAATAAAAAGATCATTTGACTAACAAAGATTTTCCTTTGAGACCATAGATACTTCTAGAAGGGTTGTGGTCTATCAGTTATTTACATATAAAAATGAATTAGTTCCAAATGGTTTTCTCATAAAAGCCCAGCTAAGGTAATGATGTACACTAAAAGAGTTGGATTTAATAAGAGGGAATGGGAGAAAATGGAGACAATTTTGAATAATCGGAGAAGGACAAAGCAGTGAGTTTAGGGTAGTAGGAATATTCCACAGGATGTCATCTCTGGGATTCAGAAACCATGTAAGGTAGGCAAAAAGGGAAGCAGGAGGATATTAAAACCAAACCTTGCTTATACTTTGTCCAAATTCCACTGGAAGACAAGGTGTCTTATATTAAAGGGCCATCAGATTTTTTTTAATAAAATACCTAATACATTGAATATCCTAAATCTGGCTATGAACATTATTTAATGAGTAAAATTAATGAGAAAATTAAAGGGAAGGAGAGAGGTAACTTGCGAAGTCACTGTAGGATGAGATTTTATATACCTGTTCCCTTCAAGTTTCACTGAGGAGGGAGTTGTCCCTTTAGTGAAGTGGGGAAAAAAAGCAGGTCTCCAGCACACTCCATTTCTGGAGTCTGACATACATCAGAAGCCATGCAATAAAGAAACTGGCCATCCAAAACAGTCACTAGAAGAAAACTGACTACTCCTCTCCTCTCACTGGACCTGGCCAGAGACAAATATCTGATCACCTTTCATTTTCTGTCCTGATGAAAAAGAACACAACTGTCAACAGTGTCAACCAGTGGGGAGAAAGAAGAGAGGAGTAAGGGATACTGAAGAAATACACAGTCAGAAGAATTACTGGGGGGAAAAACATCTTTCTTGATTTTCTTCACAAAAATTTGCAGGAGAGAGCAGTTAAGCCCAGTATAAGGGACAGTAAAGGTAATGCAGGTGAGAGACAATGGTGGTAAAATTTGTTCATGCCCAACTATGTTCTTAGAGGGTTTGTGAACCATTCACTTTGTGTCAAGTCAGTGGATTTCTCTGGGCCTTGGTTTCCTCCAGTTTAAAATGAGGGTTTTCAACCAGACCAAATCCAAGAGACCTTTTAACACTTAAGTTACAGGATTCTAAGATGATTAATGTTATAATACATTCTTGGCAACATCTGCATTTATTTAAGCTCATAAATGTTGAGAAGAAATATTTGGTATGCAGTAAAACTGGGAAGCAGGTAGCTCCCTTTAAGTAAATACTCATCCAAGTTCGATGAAGTTTCAGGTTATCAACCTTCCCAGGCTGCTGTAGCTGGCCATGTCAGCACTGGATGATGTTTTCCAGCACCTAGAATTCTCAAGCTTAATTTAATTTTTGTATCTAGGGTATGACAGTTGGGAGTACTTTAAGATTGTTTATAAGGTTAAAAAGTACCCTGAATTTGTCAAAATAGCAGAAGACATGCAAACTATAATAAATGATGTGGGAGGCACACCACTTCAAGCAGACTCAAGAAAAAGGTAGTATGAAGGAATAAACATTTTCTTGATAACACACAGAAAGAAAAACATTAGATAATGTAAGCCTAGAGATGCAAATTGTGAGTCTTTGGCTGCATCCAATCTCTTTGTGGATTTGTTTGGCAGCACAGTGTTTTTCGAAATTACAAGTTTGAGTGACTTAGGATGGGCATGTACTTACAGTCCAAGGGAGCACCCTCCCTGTTCTGGCCCGCCACTCACTCCCATTGTCCCACCTTTTCCACCTTTATGCAAACTTCTGGATTGCTTTATGCAAAGTTCTGAGTTCCAGGACATCTGGGTTTGGGTGTGACAGGCAGATGTAGATGAAAAATTTAGCCCTAATCTTACAATTATTATCATGGAAACTTCTAGATCACTAGTACAAGATTTATACCTGTTACAGGAAAGTGGTCTTTACTTCTAAATATCAGTTTTATAAGGCCGTTCTACCAACCCTCACAAATGCTTCTCAGACAATTCGTGGAATTAATGTTCCTCCAAATTGTAAACTTTATCAAGATTACAATTTTTTTTCTAGGATCAAACGTAAAAATTGAATTTTAATTCACACCTTCTCTATCAGGCCCTTCTATAGATAGGGATTCTATTTTGGGGAGTGGAGTTGTTTCTTTGTTTTATAAGTGACACTAAGTGCCCTGGTCAATCCTGTCATTTTGAATAATTCTTAAAGAAGTGTTTGCAACCAGCTCAAAAAGCATATGGGTATTGTATAGAAAGTTTGGTTAAACACTCTCATCTGTAACAAAAGCCATTTTAAAAAGGTCAAAAAAATTAAGAATCTTTATGATCACCTTGGAAACATTAGTATCTTTACAACTGCATTTTATACTTAAAATTTCATATTGGAGATTTTGTTAAAAAAAAAAAAAAAAAAAAAAAAAAAAAAGGTCATCTTGAGACAGTTCTAATTTCCTTTCCCCCAGCTTCCCAAAAATGTTTACGTAACTTTGTGGGTACCATAAAGATATTTTATTTTAGGGTTGGGCTATAAAGTGACCAGTTAAGTTGTTTTCTGTCTGAGTGTGTTTTGTTTAGGAGGTGGCAAGTTAAGAGGAATGGGGAGAATTAAAATATTTGCAAGATGTCATTAATCTCCAGCAAGAGCCTAGAGTTGTTTTTCCCCCCTTTCATTTGAGAACTAATCCAGCTTTCTGTTATTTGGCTCACAAAAGTCTTAAATCTGTAACAAGAGAGTAACTTCCTGTTCTCAAGAGTATGGCTGCCAAAGAAAACATTTACAAGAAAAGTCCCAGGGCCAAAAAATTGCCTACTAATTATTTCTCAAACCCCCTCCCACCCCTAATTCAGGAAGGTGAATGCTGTAAACGCCCTATGTTAAAACCCTAAAGTATGTGTTGAAAAATTAAGAGAAAACCCTCAAGAACTGTTTGCCATTTGTTTATATTTTATTGCATTCAAATTACATCAGTTTTATGGCCCTTGGGCACAAATGAATGTTTCTTATAATATTTTTCTCAGAATTCCACAAAGATTATACTATACTGTTATCAAAATACATTGTGGAAGTTTTAACCTAGGACTTTCCCAACCAAGGAAGAGAAAAACAGCCTAATATGCAGGAGCTGACCTGTACTCCCAGGTAGACCCCTGATGGATCCAAGCTGACCCGAGACTCACAGTGAGGTTCTATGTTCCTTGGTGATCTATTCATGCATGCAATCCCAATCAGAATCCCAGCAACCCTTTTGTAGAAATTGACAGACTGTAAAATTCATATGAAAATGCAGTAGACCTAGACTAGTCAATATAATTTTGAAAAAGAGGTACAAGTTGGCGACCTATACTATCTGACTCTGCAGCCTATGATAAAGCTGCTGCAGTCAAGATGGTATGGTACCAGAGTCAACAGCAGCTCGATCAATCTAATAGAATGGAGAGTTCCAACTTGTACACAGGCAATTCAATGGAAAATGGGCAGTCTTTTCAACAAATAGTGCTAAAATCAATCAGATAACCACATACAAGAAGAAAGAAAGAAACATACCGTATTCCTGCTTAACGAATCACTCCAAACTAGCAAGCAGTCTCCATCCTGTTTCTCTGCCTTTGTATCTCTTTCTAGAAACACATCTCTGGTCTCCCTTTTGGGCCTTTCCTTCATTGACAAAGTACCATGGGTTATTCTCAACTTTTCATGAAACTTTATTTAACCTCCTATGTATTCAGGCATTTTCTCCCTTCTATGGTTTGGACATGGTTTGTCTCCCAAAGGTTCATATGGTGGAAGGTCAGTCCCCAAGTGTTGGTCTCCAAGTATTGGTCCCCAAGTGTTGGTCCCCATGGTCAGTGTGGCAATGCTGAGAGGAGATGAGACCTTTAAGAGATGGGGCCTATTTGGTTAGGTCATGAGGTGGTTAGGTCACTGAGGGTGCCACCGGCAAAAAAGATTAATGTGGTTTCTCTAGGGCCTGGTTAGTTCCTGCAAGAAAAGTTTGTTATAAAAAGACCAAGCCTGGCTCCTGCATCACTCTGGCTTGTGTCTCACCATGTGATCTCTCCCTCTCACACTTGTTCCCACCAGGTTGTGATACAGCCAAGACAGTGTCCACTAGAGGCTAAACAGGTGGGGCAGCCGATCTTGGATTTTCAACCTTCAAAACTGTGACGTAAACAAACTTCTTTATAAAGTACCCAACATCAGTTATGCTGTTAGAGCAACAGAAAATGGACTAATAGTCCCCCTGTTTTCCTTCTGCATAATCTCATTCACTAGTATTCATGAGGTCTCTAATTAATGTGTCTTGTAAGGGGAAATCCCATGGGTTTGCAGACATTCATGGGTGCAATACCTTCCTCCCTTTAATGCCTGCTAATAATAGTAAATATCAATTATTGGCATGTCTTTGATGCAGTGTTGGGATGGTGTTGCAAACTATCATAGGATAGTTTGGATAAGTGTATGTGGGGGATGTAATTCCATTACTTCAGAGGTAAGGCTATGTAATGGGGCACAGAGACTTAAGGAGCTATAATGACTTGACCAAGGGGGATTGCAGACTTAGACCAACTTCAGGCTTCTCCACTGTGTTGTGAAATCAGATAGGCTTGGGTGTTTTGGGACAATTTTCATGTCTTTGAATTTCAGTTTCCTCACCCAAAAAAATGGTATGATAACATCTTCCCAAGTAGGACTGCTATGAAGACTCAGTATACACCTGCTTTGTCCCCCTCGGTAATGACTGGGCACTTTTGCTACCCTCAGCCAAGGTTCTTTCTGGAATACTTTTCATTTGTCAACTTTTCTATGAGTATAAGGGTTTGGAATGGATTCCCTTCAAATGAGTAAGGTGTCCTTTATGGGAAACTTCCCCTAAGCAGGTTACATCACTGGAGAAACAAGAAATGAACACAATGACCAGTCATTCAGTATAAGGTTTAAGAGAGCACCAAAAATAAGCATCCCTGGGATTCAGAGACAAGGAAGATCAGAAAGACCTGGACTGACTAGAAAAGATTTTGGAGGAGACAAGAGTGTGGAGGCACATGTGTCTGTCTTCTGGCACCTGGCATGCACTTATTGAACTGAAGTGAGCCTCTGAGTCAAAGAGTCAAGAAGAGTTCTATGGTCCAGTGTCACTTCAGCCAGGAGAGGAGTGAATCCTACCCTTCCTATCACCCACCCTTACCCTGGAGACCAGCCTAGAGAGCCTGGAGCAGGCAGATGGTATCCACTGGGGAAAAAAGGGGTGCCCAGAGTATACACATGCACCAGCTCAGGGGTCAGCCCTGGTTGGTGCACCCTAAATAGG
Organism: Sciurus carolinensis; assembly: GCF_902686445.1. Lineage (NCBI taxonomy): Eukaryota > Metazoa > Chordata > Mammalia > Rodentia > Sciuridae > Sciurus > Sciurus carolinensis. The sequence goes on from NC_062214.1 coordinate 96,522,671, forward strand.
TGTACCATGTCACGTATCAACCAATTCCAGACATTCCCCAAAATGTTGGTCCTATATCCCAAACTGGCCCTGGGAATTAGCTTCTGATTGTTACACTTGGAGTCAAACCCTCAGGCACAAGGCCTGAGCCTTTTCTGTCTCCATAATTGGTCTCAATTCCAGCTCACTAAGCAGCAGGCCCTCTCTGCATTCTGGATTCTGAGGGAAACTTGCTTCTCTGAGCCCTGTTCTGTTTCCTGTCAGATGCCTATGCATTCTCTGGGCCCTGGGGATACCTCCAGCCATGCAGCTCACACCTGCACATTCCTGAGCTCAGGTATCCAAAGGCAATATCCTGAAGGAACTTTTTTCACTGCCTGTTTGAGTGATAAATCTGCCCACATAAAACCATTTTAAATCTACTCCATTTCTCAGTCCTAATATTGGCAAAGGGATCAGGAAATCACATGCTCATCCTGTTGGTAAGAGTTTCAATGGACACAAATTTTCATAGGACATATTGAACTTTATGCAACAAAAAACTTTAAGTGTGTGTACCTTTTGTCCTTCAATTCCTCTTCTAGGATTTTATCCTGAGAAAAAAAAAATTAGGAGAGTATACCAAGACATGTACACAAGATGGTTCATAAGAGGATTGCTTAAAAAAAAAAAAAAGAGTAAAAACAACTTCCCAAATGCCAACATTAGGGGATATGCTTATTAAATCATGGTACATGAATAAAATGGAATTCAAGTAACTGTAAAAAAACAATGGTATAGCTTGGCATGGTGGTGCATTTCTATAATCCCAGCAGTTCAGGAGGCTGAGGCAGGTGGATTGCAAGTTCAAAGTCAGCCTCAGTAACTTAGGTAGGCTCTAAGCAACTTAGTTTTTTATATAAAATATAAATAGAATATACAAACCACTGTGGCTCAGTGGTTAAGGGTCCCTGGGTTCAATCCCCAGTACCAAAACAAAACAATAGTGTAGATTTTATGTGTATTTACACACATAGATAAGCAAGAAATGGTTATGAAAGTATGTAATGATAATAGATAGCATTGATGGAGCCCACTTGTACTAAGCACTATTGTAAGAACTTCATGAGGACTAACTCATTTCTTTATGCAACAACTCCACTAGGAAGAAACTGTCAGTGTTCCCATTTTACAGGGGCTCAAGTGGTTCTATGACTTACATGAACACACAAGTCACTGAGCTCTGACAGTTGGACTCCAGAGCCCACACTCTTAAAAACCACATGATTCTGCTTCTCAGTAGAGTTGAATGTATTTTTAAAACAAAACAAAATAAGTGGGATGTATGTGTATGTTTAAGAAAGTCTGGAAGTCCTGGAATGAAAATATTAATTTGAAGAATTATTATAGAATACTATTTTTAAAAACCCTAATGTATATGCTTCTGTTCTTTCAGCGGTTACGTTTGCTATGTAATATTAGAGTTCACTCCCTCACTTCTATACTACACTCATGCTCGTGAAGAAGTGGATGGATGTCACTCTTTCATACTGAGGGTTGGCATTGTTGGCATTATTGGATCTAAAAGGATTCTCTCTGTTTCTTTCAGTTTCAGTCTGCACAATGTTTGGAATTCTCCACATGTTGAAGGTTGATTTAAAATACAAAGGCCCCAGCTGTAGAATGATCCCGGCGGCATTCTTTAAATTTAAAATTCCAAAAGTTTTCCTTTTTCTTTTTCTTGTTCATTTTAAGGGAGGGAGAAAGGAGAAAATGGAGAAATGTTTACAGAACAGTTTTCATTTCTGCCTTGGTCTCATGAAAACTGGCATTCTTTAAGTCATTGCATTTCATTTAGAAACAGCTTCCAGGCCAGCTTCTCCTTGGGTACAGGGCTCCCGGGACCCTCTGCCCCTCTCTGAGCCCAGTTTCCCTATCTCCTGGTTCTGAGGATAGCCTTTGCTCTGCATGCTCCTTCTAGTGATTTCTATAGTGCCTGGTATCTTGCTACTAGAACATTCCACAAGTGTGGGGTCACCTGGGAGCCAACAGTGCTTTAAAAAACCTCCAGAGTGATCGCAATTGCTGCCCAGGTGCCTGCCCTGGGTCAAGCCCCTCTGTGCATCACCTCATTTACTACTCACATCAGCCTACTCAGTAAGTATGATTTTCCTGAGTTGGGAAGGGATGAAACTATATTCAGAGAGTGTTGATAGCTTCCTCAAGATCCCATAGCCAGAGTTTACATACAAATTTGGTTCCAAAATGCACATTTTCTTCTTTATCCCAACTCACAGTAATTCCTTCAATTTTGTGGGCTTTCTTTTTTCTTTTTTCAAGCTGGGGGAGGTAAAGGAGAATCTGGAAAAAGGGAGGGAATTTTTACACGGAAAAAATATTTTTCCATTTTGTGATCATGAATATATATATATATATATATATATATATATCTTACTCTTTTCAGAAGGTGTGTTAGCTAAATACATTTCAGAAATTAAAAAGAAACACACACATACACATACAAACATACATAAAATCTTATGCTTTTAAATGTTTCTATAGATCATACTGATTGAAAGATCACTATGATCTGACCTTGACACTCATTCCAGAGCCTGGTCTGCTCTGTATCCCTTCTACATGGTCAAGAATGAAACACAGGGACAACATTAGTAGAACAAAATATATGGTATTTATTAAACATATGTGATATAGGTTATAATATCAAAGTAGGGCATGCCTGAACAAATTACTCATTCTTTTAACAAAAACACCAATCAATACTGAAAACATTAAATGATTACATTTCTACAACATACAAAATTCTCTTTAAGTTAAAGTGAAAAAAGAAAAAAAATCACAGGTTGAATAAATACAGTGATTTCAGCTGGTTCTATGAAGGCATAAGGCACAAATTAAAACAAGGGATTAGCAATCAGAATGAAGCTTGTCTGGCCCACACAAGTCTCTAATGGTGGCTCCCACAACCCTGCACAGACCCTCGAGACCACGAGGAGAGAGCACTACATGCTGGGAATTGTTCCTTCCAGGTTCAAGTTTTTCCAGGTGCCTATACTTTTCGTGAACAGGCTTCTTAGTGCCAGAGAAACACTGCCTCTAATACTTTTATGGGTAAACAAAACCTTCATGCTATAACAACCCACCCTGGCCTGAGTAACATGAAATTTCAAATTAATGCCATTTTCCCTTCCAACCAAACTCTAGCAAAACAGAAAATAAATTGTGAAATTCTGTTAGGATTTCAGTGTCTACATGGGAAACAAATGATGATGCAGTACAGCAGGGTAACATTGGTTGGGTGTCTGAAATATGACCTTAGAGACCTCTTCCTTGTGTGTCCCCTCTGCCTTCATTTTTCCTTCCTGTCTTGGAAGTGGATCAGAGGCTCAGCAATTTCCACTCCTGCTTATACTGTGTATATGAGGAAGCAACAGTCACCCCTTCCTGACTTGGAGCCATAGGGTTTCAGGGGCTTTGCCCACCTGTAGAAAGTGCATGTACCCAAATGCCTACGTCAGTGTTTTCTTCATGGTCAACTCCAGGACTCTCGTGTACGGGGTGTAGTTCCTAGAAGGCATCACGATCTCTCGAGTCCTGCCTGTTTGGCTGAGAAATGAGAAAAGGCAGATCAGGAAGATGAAACAAAACCTTCCATGTTCTTTGCATGGCAAGATGACTTGAGGAAATGTTTTTTCAGCATTTAAAAACAAGAAGACTGCAGTTTAATATTTCATTCAAACATTACAAAAGGGATCTGCAATAGACTGAATGCTTTGGTCCTCCCAAATTCATATGCTGAAATCCCAACCCTTAAGGTAATGGCATTAGGAGGCAGGGGCTTTGGAGGTGATTAGGTCCTAAGGGTAGGGCACCCATGAGTGAGATTAGTGCCTTTATAAAACAGACCCATCATCCCACGTGCCACAAGAGGACACAAGGAGAAGGTGCCATCTATGAGTCAGAAAGTGGGTCTTCACTGGAAAACAAATTTTGGTCTTAGACTTCCTGGACTCCAGAAGAGTGAGAAATAAATTTCTGTTGTTCAACTCACTCAGCTTATGGTATTTTATAATAGTAATCCAAATAGATCAAGACAGGAACATAATTTTTAGAAACTTTTAAAGTATACAAGGCGTCAGTGATTCAGAAAAATATAAAGCATACAATCAAGGAGCTCATACCTTGACAAGAAAGACATACATATAAGTAATTTTAATATAATGTGTTAGGTACTATAATAGAGACGTAGAGCTGTGTTGGATTCTCTGTTTGCCCATTCAGATCTACTTTCCACCCTTCTTCACTCGCTCTATGCTCTGGGAAGCTGACTTGAAAGTCAGCATCAAAGGACTTCTTCCTCATTTTGTTCTAATCAACTTGGAGATGGCAGCTAAGGATCAGAGAATGGGTGGGCAGAAAGTCAGCACACTTGTTTCCTTCCAGCTAGGCTGCATCTGGGTATCTTGCTATATTCCTCTCTCAAAGGTCACAGCTACATCTCTGCCCTTGCTCTCTTTTACCAGCCTTCGCCCCTGCCTTTTCAGGACTATGGTGGTGCTATGGTTTGGATATGGATTGGGTGTATCCACCAAAGGTTCATGCGCTGAAAGTCTGGTCCTCAGGGTGGCATGTGGAGGTGGTAGAATCTTTCAGAGATGGGGCCTAGGTGAAAAGCACTCCACCCCATGCTGGATTTATGGGGTCTGATGGGAGTGGGTAAGGGCTAGTAGGGGTAGATTAGTTCCTCAGAGTAGGTTGTCATAAAAAGAACAAGTATTGTCCCTCCTCAGTCTCTTGCTTCCTGTCTTACCACATGACCTCTTTTTCTTTTTTCACATGTGCATTGGCCATTGTGATATCATCCACCATGAAGTGCAATCAGAGCAATGTAAAACAGACTAAGACAAGTGGTTACAGCTTCCACTGTTACCAGCTCTAGAGCATGCTGCTGTTCCTTAGTTATTTCCTGTACAGTTGCCCAAAGGTTTCTAAATAGCCCCTTCATTTAACTCCTTCAATCTTCCCTTCCTCCCAGGACGCTGAGCAATGAAGAATGAACACATGAGTCAACTGAGAGCAGAACAATTTAGCATCACCAAGAAATTCACATCTGGGAATTTATATAGGGAAGGTGAATCTTGAGGGATGCATGGCATCATCAAGGAGGCAAAGAGGAGATGGGGATTTCAGGCAGAAGGGATATTATGTGCCAGGGCAAAGGAGGATGAAGGCACAATTTGCAGATGTGGAACAGAGACATGTTTGGATGAATGGAGCAAGGGATTCACAATCAAAAGTAGCGAAAAAGAGACTGGTGGAGAAAGGACATGAGTACCTTGTTAAGGAGCTCAGGAAGGGATAGGAAACCATGATGGGTTTTTATTCTAGTAAGATTTCTCTGGAACGGCTGAAAGTTGTCTAAGGAAAAGCTGACCTGATGGTAGAAGATTAGGGAGTTCTTGGTGGTTAGCAAGTGAAAAAAAGATGAGAATTCCAACAGTAGTAACAGAAGTGAAATATCAAGTTTAGGGAGATATTTAGGAGACAGAATAAACAGGAGCCTGCGACTAATGGAGACACATCCCATTTTTTATCTTTCTGGATATATAACTCAACTACATTTCACAGCTCCCCTTTAAGTTAGGTAAGCCATGTGACAAAATGGGCAGAAATGATTCACATTACTTCAGGTTTACCTCATATGGCCCTTCTATATATTCCTCCATGCTCACTGTCTTCCCTTTTATGCAGACAATGCAGTGGAGGAGCCAGGAGGACTCCAAAGCCCAGGGCATCACTAGATGAAAGAATCCTGGGTTCCATCATAAACAAATTCAGCAAAGTAGCAAGATATAAAATTAACATCCTTAAATCAAATGTGTTCCTATACAACTGAAAGAGAAATTAGGAAAACTGCCCTATTCACAAAAGCCCAAAGAAAATAAAATATCTGGGAATTAATCTGACAAAAAGGCGAAAGACCTCTACCGTGAAAACTACTAAACACTAAAGAAAGAAATTGAAGAAGACCTTAGAAGATGGAAAGATCTCCCATATTCTTGGATAGGCAAAATTAATACTGTCAAAATGGCCATACTACCAAAAGCACTATAGAGATTCAATGCAATTCCCATTAAGATGCCAATGACATTCTTCATAGAAACAGAAAAGGCAGTCATGAAATTCATTTGGAAAAATAAGAGGCCAAGAAGAGCCAAAGCAATCCTTAGGAAAAAAAGTGAAGCAGGAAGCATCATGATACCAGACCTTAAGTTATACTACAGAATCATAGTAACAAAATGGCATGGCATTGGCACCAAAACAGATATGAAGACCAATGGTACAGAATAGAAGACACAGAGACAAACCCACATAAATACCCTTATCCCATACTAGACAAAGGCACCATAAACATACATTGGAGAAAAGATAGTTTCTTCAACAAATGGTGCTGGGAAAACTGGAAATCCATGTGTAGTAAAATGAAATTAAACCTCTATCTTTCACCCTGCACAAAATTCAACTCAAAGTAGATCAAGAACTTAGGCACTAGAGTAGAGACCCTATTCCTACTAGAAGAAAAAAGAGGCCCAAATCTCCATCATGTCAGTTTAGGACCTGACTTCCTCAACAAAACTCCTAAAGTGCAAGAAGTAAAATCAAGAATCAAGAAATGGAACGTAATCAAACTAAAAAGCTTCTTCTCAGCAAAAGGAACAATCAAGAACATGAAAAGAGAGCCTAGAGAATGGGAGGAAATCTTTGCCACCTGCACCTCAATAGAGCATTAACCTTCAGGATATACAAAGAACTCAAAAACTTAGCACCAAAAAAACCCAAATAACCCAATCAATAAATGGGCAAAGGATCTGAACAGATACTTCCCAAATGAAGAAATATGAATGGTCAAAAATATATGAAAAAATGTTCAACATCTCTAGCAATTAGAGAAATACAAATTAAAACTACACTGAAATTTAATCTCACTCCAGTCAGAATGGCTGGAGATAAATCAAGAATATAAGCAACAATAAATGTTGGTGAGGATGTGGGGGAAAAGGTACAGTCACACATTGCTGGTGGGACTGCAAATTGGAGCCGCCACTCTGGAAAGCAGTATGTGCATTTCTCAGAAAACTTGGAATGGAACTACCATTTGACCCAACTATTGCACTCCTGGGTTTATACCCAAAGGACTTAAAATCATCATACTACAGTGATGCAACCACATCAATGTTTATAGCAGTTCAACTCACAATAGCTAAACTATGGAACCAACCTAGGTGCCCTTCAACAGATGAATGTATAAAGAAAATGTGGTACATATATACAATGGAGTATTATTGAGCCTTAAAGGAGAATGAAATTATGGCCTTTGTCCGTAAATGGATGGATCTGGAGAATATCATGCTAAGTGAAATAAGCCAATCCCAAAAAACAAAGGCCAGAATGTTCTCTCTGATATGCGGATGCTGACTCAAAATAGGCGGGTAGTGGAAGTTCACCAGATTGGACAGGGTGGAATGGGAGAAAGAGAGAGGGGATGAAAATGGAAAAGATAGTAGAATGAATTGGACATAACTTTCCTATGTTCATATACGAATACATGATTAGTATAACTCCACATCATGTGCAACCACAAGAATGAGAAGTTATACTCCATGTATGTATGGTATGTCACAATACATTCTACTATCTTGTATAACTAAAAAGAACAAATAAAAATTTTTTTAAAAATCGTGGATTCCTGAATGACTGTGTGGAGTGAGGCCCATAAGACCTGTCTTTAACTATGACATGAAAAATTAATCTTTATGCTGCTGAGCCACTGAGATTTGTGGGTTGTTGAATATGTGGGTTCCTGACTGAAACAATGATGAAAAGCATATGAAATATGAGAGTCAACCTTTCCCCTAACTTCCCCTGTCCAATCATTCACAAAGTGGGACAGGGTGTATCAGAAGCATGGTGGCCAGGCCTTAAACTTCACATGTTCCCCTCCAGAGGTCCACCATGTCTTCCCATGTTTTCCAACCCCCAGAGATGCCTTGAAAATGACTCTTGTACAGGCTCTGCCATGTCATGGGAATCATCTCATGTTGCACTCATAGACATTTGTCTCCATCGCTAGGTATAATTTCTCTGAGAGCGAAAACCACATCTCGGTCATCTTCATGACTCCAGCAGCTCACACAGGCTGGACACAGCTGTCATTCTACATACAGATGACAATGGAAACCAGAGATGGAAGGAATTTTGAGGAGTGAGTGATCCCTGCGTCACCTGCCACAAACAGGAATCCACGGAACCTGGCACTGCAGGGTCCCTGGAGACCTGACCAGGCAATGTAGGCAAGTGGCAGGGGCAGAAGCCAGATGGCAATTTGTGCCAACTCCCGTGAAAATTCCTCAAAACAGAAATGGTCTCCAGTGACAATATTCTAAAAGCCCATAAAATGCAGAAATATTTATAAAGGTGAACCTTCTGGATTTCAACAACAGGCACTCATATCCCAACCTCTGAAAACAAAAAAAAAGTGGAGTATTTTGTTAAGCAGGTCACTAAGAAACAACAGGATTTCAAGAGCACAAATAATTTCAATCACTGAACTGAAATTCACCTACTTTCTTTAATACATTCAGGCTATTATTAACCTTTTATTAATCCACAAAAGGGCAACCACCACTCCCAACTAAGGGCATTAGCAGAATAAAAAAAAAAAAAAAAGTTTTCCCCAAAAGTCGACTTTGCTTTCCAATCTCTGCAACAGAAATGTGAAAATGTGAGCATTTTAAAGCACATACTATGTGCTGTGCACTTATGACCATGGGAATGTTTTTTTATCAAATTGCACCTATTAAGACATAATTGATGAGTTTCCTGGAAACTGTTTCAATTCACTAAGGGCAGAAGAAAGAAAGGTCTCTTTTCTTTTGGATTTTCACTTTTCTCTGTAAACGAAAGCTAGACAACCTGAAATTGTTCTCATTGACTTTAATTAACATGTATCATACCTTTCAAACCAAACTCCTCTGTCTTTAAATGAAGAAAGAAACAAAGTAAAAGGTGTTTAAAAGCCCCTGAACTTACAATAAGTCACTCCTTATCCTTTTCTTTTCCCTCACCTTGTAAGATACTTGCTCACTAGAAATTCAGGAACAGAAAGGTTAGACAGAGGGGCAGAAGTTGAGGAGGGGACCTTAGGGGCAGGGAGAGGGTACTGGATAGATAGATTCCCACTAAGGGGAAGACTGGTCTCAGGCAGCCTGGTGGCAATAGGAGCCAGAGGGTCTGAAGCAAGTTCTGAGGAGAAAGGCAGCCCAGGAGGAGTGAGTGAGTTCAGGAGCAAAGCAATCTCAGTGATTGTAATACACTGAGCTGGGGAAGTGGTGGTGGCATCCAGAGAAATATGCAAATGCAGATGCTTGCATTTATTTAAGCCTGTTATCTCACTTGACCCCCTTGCTGGCTTGGCTCAGGAGGGGATTATCCCCAAATCTTTATTTTCAAGGTGAGGAAGCTGAAATTCAAACAGGTCAGGAATCTGCCCAAAGCACAGATAAAGCAGGAGGCAGATCCAGGACCCAGTCCTAGGTATAACTTCTAAGTCAGCATTCTAAACCACTTCTAAGAGGGACTGACTTTGATAGGGAAATGAAGAACAAGTGGCTGCCTGCTGGAAGAGCCCAGCAGGGGATGGGGAACGGGGACTCCTGTGGAGAGAGGTACTCAGACCTCAGGCACAGGAAGGCGAGGTAAAATCAGGAACTACTAGAACCTTGCAGGAACTACTAGAACCCAGATAAAAGCATGAGGAGCTCCCACTTTGGAGAAGAAAGAGGCACCATCAAAGAAGATGGAGAAGCACAAGCCAAGGAGGTAGAGAAAGAACCAGGAGGGGAGAGTCCTACCCAGGTTAAGGAGCTGAGAGTTGAACTGAAGGGTGCACTATCCATTCAATTAGGCTATCAATCCATTTCATAAATGTACTAATTACCTCCAATTAAATTAAGTTAATGAAACTGTGTTAGCATACCCAAATTCATTTATACTTGACACAGCGTTTTACATGTGAAATCTGAGTTTTTAGTTTAATTAATAGAAATAGTAGCTAATTTTAATTAAGTGCTTAACTTTAGTCTAGTTATCATGCTAAATGCTGTGTACACTTTTTCAACTCATTCTCATAGCAATCCAGTGAGATTTGAAACTATTTTCTTCATTCCCATTTTAAGGATGAAAGAGTTGAGGTTTCAGAGAGATTAGATAAGGCGGTAACAGCTGGTAGGATAGGGAATCCAGGGGACCTAGACTCCCCACCTAGACAACACTGCTCAGTTTTTCATCAGAGAATAGGGTATAAAAGAATTTTTGTGTAATTGAGGTTTAATTCACTGCATTCATTGACTGAAAATACTCTGGAGGTGACTGTTTAACAAATATTGTGGAAAACACCATGGCATCTTGTATTAGTTAGATGAGAGTTTGAAGTCCAAAAATTTTGTTAAAACATACATGACACAATTTAGCAACTCTATCAAGTATTTTCCAGTTACAAATGTATCCCAAGACTCGGGCCTGGTTCTCACCCTGGCTGTGTGGCTTCCAGGGAGTCACTTTATTTCTCTGGGGTTCAGTTCTGTTACCTATAAAACATGGGATTCAACTAGGCCAGGGATGGGGGAGTCCAATTTATTTCTGACTACAGAACTCTATTCAAACAAAATCTTACTTGGAATCCAATATTCAAAATGGACTCAGATTGCTGTGGGGAGGGAGGGAGGCCCCCCAGGCCGCGACCTCACTAACCCTCCTCACTCCCAGCCTGAGGTCTCTCTTTAGGAGCCCTGGCTCAGAGTGAGGCAGCTCCAAGAAGCACAGGTGGAAAACCATTGCCCTTTGAAAGTTATCTCTAAAACTTCTGGATCCTAACCAGCAAGACCTGCCCTCTGCCTTTCACATAGTAGGCACTTAATAAATAATTGTGAGGAAACGCATGAAATATTACTCTGCCTTTTCGGAAATGGGAATATGTAGTTTTCATTTCCTCTGCTGACTGACCCAGGTAGTTAAAGTGCTAAGATGGATCCTGGGGGAAACCAAATGTTACATTTATGGAAAAGCTGCTTTTAGATACTGAAGCGGCTTCCAAGTTCACCATGGCCATAAGTTAAAGGTCTGTCAGCACTTCCATTATGAAAACCGCTTTGTGGTTTCATAACTTAGCCATAAAAGTTTGCCTTGGGCTCTGCTTGGGCATACAAATTGAAAAGCTTGTTTTAAGCCAAAATGTGGGAATTAGAAAACAAACAATTTATTGGTTTCAGACATAGTTTTGTACCCGTCTCAGCCAAACAAGATTTATTATGTGGGCAATTAGAGTGGACTAAGCCACTTGGTTCTTGAAAAACAAAAATGGCCAAATTATTTATATTTCAAAAGGAGTCCCTGAACACAATCAATCATTCTTTTTATTTATATTTTCATCATGTACACTGCATCACACATTGATGAGACCCGGAGTCTGTTTATGTATTTTTTCTTTTAACATTTTCTGTTAATTATATCAGAATGATAAAATTGCCTTGTCTATACCAGAAGACAAGCAGTGTAAATAAGAACATTTTCAAAGAAAGAATTTTATGCTGCTTTTGGTAATTTCCTTGAGAATGATGCGTGGCTTATTTTAATGAACAAAAAAGCATTATTAATAAGCTTTTTTAAAAAGTAGAGTAGGGCAGGCAAGGAAGTATTATCTTACAGCATGACAGATGGTAAAGACCTGAGTGGTCACCTGGTCAAACCGCTGACTTTACAGACCTGGAAACTGAGGTCCCACCGAGAATGACCTGCCAGAAGCATTTCTGCTGATAGTTAGGAGGCTGAAACCAGGTACTCCATACCCCAGTTTGGTGACTGGTTTATCACTCTTTCCCACCAGATATAACCATTCAAGTTTCCAGAATTCAACATTTTTCTGGACCACCAATGTTAGTACAACACATACAAATGCCTCTGCTTATGCAAGAATCCCCTCTTGTTCACAGGATATTAGGCATTTTGTGACTTTGGTTAGCTAAATCACAAGTCACATATCATTAGTATCCTTGTAAATTAGTTTTATGTCCTCTTCAGGCCACGCACAGTTGTGAGCAACTGGAAATGGGAAGCTACCAAGGGCAGAATACTAAGTCACAGGCTCTAATCTGACTCAGGATAGACACAGGCCTGGGCATGTGGGGCAGCTGAACAACGGACAGGCCAGTGTTGGCCCAGGAATGCCCTGAACCAACAAGGCTATCACCATCACAGATGTGCTGACGACAAGCAGTTGGTTTATATATGAACCAGACCAAATGCTTGATGATACTCTGCTACAATACTGGGGAAAACAGGAACTTTGTTCAAGATTTAGACCCTCCTTCTTCTACATTACTAAGGCACCTTGTACCACCTTCTCATACTGTTATCAATATCTGCTGCATCTCTGTCTGTCCCTCCAGGCTCCACTCTGGGGCAGGAACCAAATCTTACTTCTCTCTGTGTCACAATTGTCTTGCACAGGGTAGGTGATCAACATCTATTTGCTGAGTGAATGAATGAACACATGCAAGCATTCACTGGTAGGTCCAATCCCTCTTTCAAAGTAGCTTCTCCAGGCCTCCCCTTCACTGTCCTCTCCACCCCACACAAGGTCTCTGCCCCCACAGAAACCAGTCTGAACCCACAGCAACCACCAGTTAGCTTTGCAGAAATATTTTTGGTAGAAAGAATGCAATTCGGTTAATAGCTATCCAGTAACATATTTTCTTAAGTCAAACAAGAATCTGGGTCAGAAAAACAGGAAATTCCTAAATACCTGGGTAGAAGATCACAGCCCACTCCAATCTCTCTGGTTTCCACTTCAGTTTTGGGTTGGGTTTCTGTTAAATAGTCCAACCTGCTTTGTAGCTCATTATTCTAGAAATAAGGGGAAAAATATTTTTAGTCAACAAAATATGTTTTCTCACAAATATGCCATTTATATATATTATTTGATTTCCCCCTATGACATGGACATCTATCACAATGTATTTACTAAGCATCTCTTATATAATAGCTGTTGAAAAATACATTGATAGAATCCTTTAACATAAATCAGTATGTGTGCATATCTTAGTCTATAAAATAATGTTTTTTTTAGTCAACAACTTGTTATAGGTATCTTTCCATGTTTACTAGTTTTCTTTTTATGTCAGCAAACTATTTTAATTGGTTCACATGATTCTATCCTACAGATGTTCATTGTTTATTTAACTAGCCTCTTATTGATGGGCTTTTAGATATTTATCACTTTTTTGCCATTAAAAATAAGGTGCAGCTCAACTTTTAACACTCCCTCATTAAACTATAAAATGAGTAAGTCTATTAATTTAATTTAGTGGGAAATACCTCTATAACGCAATAATTAGTATTTCATAGGTGTGGAAAATTCAGAATCTCAAACATATAAAATAGAACAAGCTCCTTGGGATTAAAATTAGCATTCTGAATAGTTTCTTTTTTTCTTTTTTTTTATTTTAGGCCAGAGCCAAACATTACATAGGTAGATGATTAGATGCTCACGAACTGGAAATTTGTCTCAAGGGGAAAATGAAGGACAAAGGAGCATGAAAGTTGAGGATATGGGAATAAAACCAAATGAAGTGATTGTATCTGAAATTTAAAGGTCAAATCACATAAAAAAATCAGAAAGAAGTTAGCAGTGGTTATCTCTGTGTATTGAGGTTTTCAGATGCTTTTTAAGAAGTTCATAAACATAATTTTTTTTTTTGGTAATGCTAGACTAAATTTCTAAGAAGTAATGACATGACAGTATTTATCTACCTGGCTCTATCCTTGAAGCATGACATGTAGATGTCAGATAAAATTTATCAAATAAATAAATGTATAAATACTTTTACAATAGGCATGTTATTTGTCTAACTAGAAAAAAAATTCGTTTCTAGTTAGCATTAGGCTTTTCTTATTTTCAAGTTGGAGCTGAAGCTGAGGCACTGGTCTAAGATACTAGAAGGCACATGGAAGTTTAAACATTGGAAACAGAAGCTCATTTGTTTTGTAAAGATGGATGTAGGTTAGGATCAGAAGCTCTCCCTCTGAACAGGTGATTCGAAGGAGCAAAGCTGCAGCTCTCGGACAAAACCGTGTTCTGCACCAGGTAAAGGTCTATGGATTCCTTCTAATAATTAGGAAGTGGGTAAAGAAAGATAATACATTCCAGATTCCCAAGCAGCTAACCAGCTATGACAGACCTATATGGGTTCCAAATCTGTCACCCACTCCTTAGTATGAAGAATAGTGCTGGCTTACTGCCAAGGGGATATTAACATTCTCCCTCTCTCTCCCTTTCTCTCTTTCTCTTACATACATACACACATACACACACACACACACACACACACACACACACACACACACTCCCTTCTCTGGCACTATCTGGACTCTCCCGTTCACCAGCAAAGAGAAAGGCAAAAGAGGCCTGCCATTGTGAGAAATCCAGCAATCCTGTGGCCTTACCGCTTTTCAGTGTAAAGACTATAGTGATAAGGATTTCACAGAATGCTGGGTCTAGAACCTATTGTCAGGGGGCATAAGAGACATAAAGTCAGCAGATATGCCCCAGTAGCTACGCAGTGAATAGTGGCTATGTGGCCCCAAATCCTCTAGTTTCATGGAGACTATCTATGCACATTAGGTACCCAGAGAAGCACAGAAATAAAATATTTATATTCATGAAAGTTTAATACAATCAATAAAAATATTGGTTTATTTTCTGTATATGAGCCAGTCTGTGAAATTAGGTAAGGAGAAGTAGTTAGCAGTTTTAAAAGACATGGCATAATTTACAATCCCAGAGGAGCTCAAACCTGTGGGAGCACAGACAACTGAGCAGAAAGAACAATATGATAATTCATTATAGGGAGACACGAATACTAAGAGGGAATTCACAAGGGACAGCTAGCTCAAAGTGGAACAGGGAATGGCGTTCCTGGAGTTAGGCAAGGGAGAGAGTAAGAAAAGGCAAAGTACATGAGTACTCCAGGACTGTAGAAACATACTAGGTTGAGAAAAGGTATCACATTGCATTATAATAGCAACCGGGCTATGGATACTATTACAAGGAGTCAAAAGTCAATCCCATAAAAGTAAGGTCAGCACCAAAATTTATCTTAATTACTTGACTCTCAAGTGAAAACTGAATTAGAGGGATTCAGACTAGAGACAGGAAGGGTAGCCCAGAAAGCCACTGCAATTATGTAGCTAAAAGAGTAAGAGGGACACTTCAGAAATACAGGAGAATGTACTCACAAAACCAATCTTGCTGCAAATAATAGCTATACATACCGGATAGGAGATAAAAGGCAGCTAACAAGGTCTCTAGAGAGTTGAATAGAGACAGGAGAGTTTTTGAAACTAGTAAAAAGTGATAAGTACTTCTCTGTATCCTCTGTTTTGTTTATTTTTTGTTTTCATTTGTAGCTTTGCCATGAGTAGCAGTGTTGTGGTGGTGGTCACAGACACAATAAAAATTTGTCATAAAGACCATTGTTCTGGTAGAAGAAACCAAGAGAAAGAGCACAGGGCTACCAGGAGTAAGTAAGAAGTCAAATGAAAAGTGTAGGAGATTGGAAATCTGTTTATATACTCAGTTCAAGTGTCTGATACATCCTTGAACCAAGTTTAGGAGTGGTAAATTAAAAGAAGTTTGCAGCTAAGACTTAAAGAATGAAACTTAGACCTGAGGCATCATCTATCAGAGACTTGGCAGGCTGTAGTTGGGTTCAACAAAATTCATTTCTTTTGAAGACAAAAACCTCAATAATCTTCAAAACAAAGAAACAGAAACTAAACTGTTTTGGTTTAAATACAAAGTGTCCCTCAAAAGCTCATGTGTGAGACAATGCAAGAATTTTCAGAGGTGAAATGATTAGATTATAAGGTGTGGCTTAATCAGTGGATTAATCCACTGATATGGATTAACTAGGTGGTAACTGTAGGAAGGGAGGGTGTAACTAAAGGAAGTAGGTTGCTGGGGGTGTGACTCTGGGGTTTATATTTTGTCCCTGGTGAGCAGACCTCTGTCTATTTCTTGATTGTAGGTTCTGAGCTGCTTTCCTTCTCCATACCCTTTCACCATGATGTCCTGCCTCATCTTGGACCCAAAGGAATAGAGTTGGCTGGCTATGGAATGAACCTCTGAAACCATGAGCCCCAAATAAACTTTCCCTTGTCTACATTGTTCTGGTCAGATCTTTTGGTTACAGTAATGAAAAAGCTAACTAAAACATCAAGTATCCACAACAAAGCGCTCATAATGTCCAGTTTATAATGCAAAATTACTTGACATATGAAGATTCAGGAAAACGTGATCTATTTTCAAGGGAAAAGAATCAACAGACACCAATCCTGATATGACTCAGAAGTTGAGATTTTCAGGTAAGGACTTTAATATAGCTATTGTAACTGTGATCAAAAAAGTAATGGAAAATACGCTTACAAGTGATGAAATAAAAAAAATAAAAACTATAAGAAAGAACCAAATGGGAATTTTAGAACAGAGAAGTACAATACTTAAAATTTAATTTTTTTTTTTTTTTTTTTTTTTTTTTTGCTAGAGAGACTTAAGAATGAAAACGATGGCGGAGTCAGTAAATTTGAAGATTTATGAACAGAAATTATCCAATTCAAAGAAGACAAGAGCTGGGCTTATAGCTCAGTTGGGCCAGGGCTGTAGCTCAGTGGAAGAGTGTTTGCCTAGCATGTGTGAGGCACTGGGTTCAATTCTCAGCACCACATATAAATAAATAAAATTAAGGTCTATCAACAACTAAAAAATATTAAAAATAAAAAGAAGATAAATAATGAAAAAAATAATTGGAACTTCATGAACTGTGGGGCAAGGTCTAAAGTAAGGATACCAGAATCACAGAAATGGCAGGGAGAGAAACTAAAGCAGAAAAAATATTCTGCTGAAAACTTCTTGAATTTGTTAAAGGTCATGCATTTACAAAAGAAGTTCAGTAAACCCAAAGAGGATAAATTCAAAGAGAAACATATTATAGCCAAACTGCTGAAAACCACAAGAAAATCTTGAAAGTAATCTGTTGCCTACTGGGGAATAATCATTTGATTTACCACAGATATCTTATCAGGAAGAACAGAAACCCAGAACAATGAGTATTGAAAGAAAGAAACTATCAACTTGAGCTTTATACCATTCAGTAATAAAGTTAAGTTATGACCTTATTTTCAGGTAAGAAAAACTAAGAAAAAGTTTTACTACATGGCCTGCATTATACAAAAATGCTAAATAAAATTTCTTTGGGTTGAAGAGGGATGATATCAGGGAGAAACTTAGAATTTCAGGAATGAACAATAAGCATGAGAAATAAAAAGCAAGTAATTTTTAAAGCAAAAGTAATAATAATATATTGTGGGCTTGTAATAACTGTAGATACAACGCATATGACAATCTTAATAGTAGGGGAGGGGTTATCATACATATATCACTGCAAGTTTTCTTCATTTTACATGCAGTGGTATGAGATTATCTCTAAGTGGACTGCAAATAGTTGGTGTATATTGTAATTCCTATGCAACCACTGAAATATTAAAGAAATACAATCAAAATGCCTATAGATAAAATGATCATCTAAAAAATATTGAAATTATCCAAAAAGAGGCAAGAAAAGGGGTATAAAGTAACATAGTAAAACAAAACAAAGGAGAACAAACAGAAAACAGATAATGAAATGGTAAACCTGAATCCAATCATATAAGTAAAATTACTATCAAATTATCCTTTATAATTAAATGTTGATGAACTCAACTCCAATTAAAAGGCAGAGACTACTAGAATATATGAAAAAGCTAAGCCTTAACTATATGTTGCCTATAAGAGATTAACTTTTAATATAGAAACACAGGCCAGTTGAAAATGAGTGGCTTGAACAATATATGCCATGTAAACAGTAGATATAAGAGGGTTAGAAATGGTCATATTAATATGAACTAAAAAAAATATTCAAGACAAAAGTAGTGACCCACATTTCACGATGAAAAGGTCAATTCATCATCAAGACATAACAATTAAAAATGTGTATCTAACAACAGAGCTTCAGAACACCTAAAGTAAAAACCAATGGAATTAAATAGACCAAACCACAGTAAGGGATCTTAATAATCTCTCTCTCAGCAACTGATAGGATAACTATTCAAAATTCAGGAAAAATATATTAATGATATTATCAATAACCTAAATGTAACTGGTATTTATAGGACATACCCAATAATAGAATATATATTTTTTCACAATATTTAATCAAGAGGAACCATACGCCAGGCCATAAAACAAGTCTCAATAAATTTCAAGGAATTAAAATCATACAAAGTAGGTTCTTTGGCCATAATGCTATTAAACTAGAAATAAAAACAATAAGCTAGGAAAATCTCAAAAATTTAGAAGTTAAACAACACACTTCTAAATAATCCATAAACCAAAGAAAAATCTCAAGGGAAATTAGGAAACATTTTGAACTGGATGATAATGAAAACACAACATATCCAAGTTTTGAGGATGCAGCTGAAGCAGAGCTTAGGACATTTATGGCTTTAAAGGCTTATATTGAGAAAGAAAAAAAGGCCTAAAATCAATGACCTAATGTTCTACCTCAAGAAGCTAGAAAAAGAGCTGGGAATATAGCTCAGTTGGTAGAGTGCTTGCCTTGAAGCACAA
Source organism: Sciurus carolinensis (assembly GCF_902686445.1). Classification (NCBI taxonomy): domain Eukaryota; kingdom Metazoa; phylum Chordata; class Mammalia; order Rodentia; family Sciuridae; genus Sciurus; species Sciurus carolinensis. The sequence goes on from NC_062214.1 coordinate 96,541,428, forward strand.
GGCCCTGGGTTCAATCCCCAGCACCATCAAAAAAAAAAAAAAAAAAAAGCTAAGAGAAGCAAAAAAATAAATAAGTAAATAAAAATAATGAATACCCAAGAAAAACTCAATAAAATGGAAAACAGACAATAGAGAAAATCAACAACACCAAAAACTATTTTAATTTTTCTAAGAAAACTAACAAAATTGATAACCTCCTAGCTAGAATAATCAAAGAAGAAAAAGAATGCATAGATCACCAATATCTAGAATTAAAGAGATATCAAAATGAAAGAACTGAATAGCTGTGAGAATAAAAAAGAATGACAACTCTTACTTCACATGAAATATAACAATTACCTCAAAGTGAATCATCTAAATGAAAAAGTTATAAAATCCTCAGAGGAAACCATAGGAGGAAATCTCTGCAACCTTGCAGTATGTAAACATTTCTTAGTACCACAAAAAGCATAAACCACAAAAGAAAAAAGTTCAACTAAACTTTATCAAAAATAAAACAAAATAAAAATTTTTCAATATTTATCATTAAGAAAGCAAATGAGGGCTGGGGTTGTGGCTCAGTAGTAGAGCACTTGCCTATCATGTGTGAGGCACTGGGTTCGATTCTCAGCACCACATATAAATAAATAAAGGTCCATCAACAACTAAAAATATTTATATATTTTAAAAAGAAAGCACATGAGAGAAATATTTATAGTATGTTTAGCTGACAAAGGGCTTGATCCCAAATATAAAAGAACTCTTACAACTCAATGAGAAACTAAAAATTCAACAGGCAAAATTCAAAGAGTGAAAGATTTAAACGAATACTTTAGAAACTAAGACAAATGAATTGCCAATAAAGACATGAAAAGATGCCCAAAAAGAAAAGATGCTCAACATCACAAGTCACCAAGAAAACTCAAAATAAAATCACAATGAGATGCTACTACACACCCCCTAGAACATTTAAGTTTTAAAAAAAAAAAAAAAAAAAAAGGCAATACTAAGTCTGAGTAAGGATATGGGAAAACTGGTATACTCAAAGTGCTGGTAGGAGAGTCAAATACTACCACCCTGTGAAAAAATGCTTAACAGTTTCTTAAAAAGCAAAATCTTCACCTACCCAAGACCCAAATATTCCAAAAGAATTTAATCCACGAGGAATAAAAACAGATGTTTACACAATGACTTGTACAGTAATGCTCATCACAGCTTTATCCACAGCTATAGAAATTCAATGTATCTTAATAGGTGAACAGACAAACTGTAATATAATCACAGAATGGGGCACTACAGTGTAACAAAAAGGAACGTAACTGACTTGGATGTGTCTCAAATCATTATGCTAATGAAAGAAGCCAGACACAAAAGAATACTTCATGATGCCACTTAACATAAAATACAAACAAATCTATAGTGACAAAAGGTGATTAAAAAGTGACCTCCCCACAAAAAATCAGGGGGAGTTAGATCGCAGAGAGTCTTTGGGGGATGACAGAAATGTTCCATGTCTGTAGACAAAGCTCACTGAATTACAAGTGGAGCACCTTTAATCCAAAATGCTCTGAAATTGGACTTTTTAAGCACTGACATGGTACTCAAAAAAGTTGTATCTTGGAGTATTTCAGATTTCCAAATTTTGGATTAGGGGTGTTCCACCAGTACAATCTGGAAATATTCCAAAATTTGATAAACTCCAAATACTTCTGGTCCTAAGCATTTCAGATAAGGGATACTCAATCTGTATACATTTTAAACAAATGTAGTTTATTTATGTATATTATACACAACAAAGTTGATAGGACAAAGTAAAAGATGATGAGTCTGAACACGGGTAACTGAGGAAAGTTAGAGGAGGAACAGATTTAAGAAATATTTAAAAAGGTAAATTAACAGGACCTGACACAGTGAATCACAGAATATCCGCCTCTCAGTCTTGCAGAACCTGACTAGAGTGGAAGACAATGAATGGCCTCAGACTGCTGACTGGACTATGCTCCATAAAAGACTGCTTCTGGGACTGAGAATCAAATTGCAGCATTTTCCTGCTTTCAAATACCACCACCTTGTGTTTGCATGTGTAATGAATACCACCAGGTGGCTTGGAGGCTTGTGTGCCTCCCAGAAAGGAAGAACCTAGTGTGGCACCTTTGAGCATTTGGGGGAGATCATGTCACAAATGCATGGTGGTCACCTCCTTCTGAGCTCCGCTAAGGCCCAGGAGGGTGAGCAGCTAGGAACATGCACTGAACAAGAATCCGTCCAATAAAAAATGAACGAAAGCCCTGGTGCTGGCCAGGAACTGCAGCCTAGTATTACGAGGAAAATGAATGACAGTCCCAACAATGCACTGGACACATTGAGAGGTTTATCAGTCACATGCCTACATTAAGTGCAGAATGGACAAAACCAAGACATTTGATTCCTTTCTTCTGACTTTAAAATTTCACTGTAAGTTTAGGATTTTCAGCAGAGAAAAATATTATGGAATAAGTTTCAAAAAGCCTTTCAGCCTAGCATGGTGCACATATGTGCCTGTAATCCCAGTGATTTGGGAGGCTGAGGCAGAAGGATTACAAGTTCAAAGCCAGCCTCAGCAACTTAGCAATACCCTATCTCAAAATAAAAGATAAAAAGCACCCTTGGGTTCAATCCCACGTGCCGAAAAAAAAAAAAAAGAAAAGAAAAAAAAAAAAAGCATTTCTACCTTATGAAGATGTATATTCAGAATTTTATTTTAGGAAAAAAATTTGTATCAGAAATAGGGAATTGGAATAATTTGTCTCAAAAGATGAGTAACACAAAACTGTCTGAAAAAGAAAAAAGAAGAAAGGGCCTATTTTTATTATTAGGAAGATTTTAAATCGGTTAATGACAATGGAGTCTGACAGGGCCAGGCAAGAGCAAGGTTTTAGGAATTTGTTATATGTTTTTGAGGGGGGTGAGTATGTGTAAAATCTAATGAGTTTGAACATAGGTAAAGTATTGATGTTGAATCCAAGAAATAAAGTAATCCACATTCTCGATTTTAAAAGAAAAGAAGGGTTCTAGATTACAGTCATGACAAAGGGAAGAGTCAGGCCCTTTCTCTGAGACCAGGATCAGGTATAAAGTACTCTCCTGTACTGTTCATCTAATGTCCTGTGATGATTTTTTTTTTAAAAAGTCAACAAAGTTTTAAAACATTTATAAAAGTAATCTCAGATGATCTAAGTCCTCTTCTGTCCTTCCTCCCCTCTTTTCTGCAGATGAAGTAACAGAGCCCAGGTTGTCAGCTGGCATGATTTACCTGAGGTTAGACATAGATAACAGCAGAATGTGGATAAGAACCTACGTCTTGTGCTGGGGCTATAGCTCAGTGGCAGAGCGCTTGCCTAGCATGTGTAAGACACTGGGTTCAATCCTTAGCACCACATGAAAATGAAACAAATAAAATAAAGGCATGCCGTCCACCTACAACTACAAACAAATTTTTTTTGAAATAATCTAAGTTTCCAATTGCTGTGACCAAGAAAGAATTAATATCTGGCAACCTTTTACAGTGTGTCATGCACAGTTCTAAGTGTTTTGCATACATTATTTCACTTAATTTAAAAAAAAATCCTTCCAAGTGGTGTGATTATCCCCATGTTGCAAATGCTGAGACTGAGAAGCAGCAAGATAAGTCACATGACCACAGTTACTCAGCTTGTAAATGGGGGTGTTAGGATCAAAACCCAGAACCTTTGACTAAGACAATAGAGTTAAAGTAATGATGTTAGCGATTTTTTTCTCTTTTTATATAGTACATATTTTATTAGTTTGAACATTTTCTTATCACAAAGGCAATTTAGTAAAGATTCTTCCTTTTGATATTGAATCCTCTGAATACAAACAGCACATTAAAAAAAAAACCACTCACTTTGTGTTAGTAAATTTTTAACAACAGGTTCTCTGGGGAGAAAAAAGCTCTGATTTGTGGTGAATGTGATCTCCACAGTGTAAAGACCCCTTCACAGTTAATTTCAAACTACCCATGTAATATCTCACTGAAAATAGAATTGAGAAAAGGTGCATAACAATCAGTTCTTGTGAGTCAGTGGGAGGCAGCAGCTCTAGCACACCACCGGATACTTCTGATGCTTTGTGCAGTCCTGAAATCCAAGGCTCAAGAGAATCACTAAAATGCTCCTGGGGGACAGTGGGGATGGGGGTGCTCAGTCTGAAGCTGAATCTGGTGAGCAGGATAGCCCGAGGTAAGATGGGGGTGGTTGTTTGGGTGACTTTCTGCTTCTGCTGTCAGCATCTCTTTCCTCTCTCCTAGAATCAGCCTCTCTCTGGACATATGGACCTCCATGAGGACACTCACTCTGACTTTCACCAAGGAAGGTGTGAACCCCTCTACAGGGAGCTACAATTTCAGAAGGAAATCTGAGAAATAGAAATGCTCATTCCTAAAGCTGGAGCTAGACCCAAGGACCATGGTGGTGGGGTAAAAGGTGGACAGGAACAGGGATGAGAAAAATACTAATTTACTCAGCTTCCAGAGACTCAGGCCTTGACTCCAATACCAGACCCCTAAAGGCCACAAGGGGCTTCCGGTTATGACTGTCATAGGCAGCCCCTCAAAATCAGAGTAAATGAAGACCCAGCTCAGCAGCCCTGCATACAGGCCCAGGCTCTGGATTCAGGCTTATCTATCTCTACTATAACCTAGGAAGGTTTCCTAAAGTCCCTGAACCTCAGTTTCCCATCTATAAAATATGGGAAATACAATCTAATTTGGAAGGAATCCCTTTTAATAAAAAGAGAACAATAATACATTAAAAATTAAGCGTTAGTGTGTGCCAGGTACTATGCATTCTCGTTTCATTGTCACACATACGTAGGAGCAGTTATGATCCCATTTATAATTTTAAGAAATTTCCCCAGGTCACTCAGCTAATAAAAAGCAGATCCAGTGCTCACTCTTGGGTAAGTCTGATTCCACTCTTAACTTCTTACATTACGCAGAGCATATGGAAAGTAACTAGCAATGTCCAGCACAGGCTACGTACTTGATAAATGTCGTTTCTTCCCTTTCTCCTTGCTTCATCATTGTCTCCTGTGCTGTCTCACTGGGGAAGGATGATAATGAGGAACACTGACAAGGACAGGTGCTTGGCAAACCAGCTTTTCACGGAGTCTCAAAAGGAAAAGGCTCAATGCCAAGTTCTTAATAAAGAGCCTTTAGAGCAAATAGATTTTGGCTTCTCCTGCTATTAATACCTAGCCTCCCAAGGTTCTTCCAACCCCATAATTTCCTTCTCTGGAACCTATACAAAAATCCCCAAATGATTTTCAAAAAGTTGGAGAATCAAGAATACTAAGCATCCTAAAGTTTCAGGTGAAATTAAGTCACCTCTAGAGCACGGTCACACACTAAATGCAACAGAAAAGCACTGGATTTGGAGTCTGTTTTTCAGCTGGCTCTGGCATTTACTAAGCTGGTGACCCTGAGCAACATCACTTGTCTTCTCTGTGCCTCTGTTTTTTCATTTGTTCACACAGAAATAATAGTCCTTGTCTTGCCTTTCTTAAAGTCCCTGGAAAATCATACGAGGAATGTACTCCACAAACTATACCACACTACACCAGTGCTGGAAATTGTCAACATTAATCAACAGCTTTTCAGATTTGTTGAGGAAATTCTCAAAAAAGATAAACTAGAGTCAAAGAGCAGAAGTGAGCAGCAAGCTAGCACGAGGAGAGTGAGATGGTAAAGAAAAAGGAGCTGTCAGAACCTCATTTGCAGAGCTGGCAGTTAACCTTCAATCCATTTTATAAGGCCAGGAAATAGCCATATTTTTTAATTAAGTGTCAGCAGCAGGATCAGCAACATAAAATTTAATGGTAGGGAAGACACTGACTTAAAGAATCATAACTTCTTACCTCTCCTTCTAAGAAGGAAATCTTTTCTAAAAGCTGCAATATCAAGAGTTGTTTCTGTTGCACTTTTTTCTTTAACGATTCAATCTAGAAAGAAACAAATGAAAAACCATCAACCAAAAGTGTAGAACCGGATGAGTATGAGTTAAGCTACTGGGAGAGACGGATGACTTTGGTTGTCATTTGAACAGAACCAGCACATGGATTTCTTTGTTTCCTGGAACAGCACTGATCTGAAATGCTCCGCACAGGGCAGTTCTGTGGCCAGGGAAACTTGGGCTTTCAGTCGTGATTTCAGAGTCACATCTCATTAGGACCGTTTAGTGCAACATCTCCACATTGATTCTGCTATATAATCCTTAATAACAGCCCAGAGACAATCCAGAGAAGGTGCTTTGGGGAACGCAAATATAGCTCAACAAGAAATAATCATTCAGCTTGAATTTATGAGGCAGTGGCCCACATTTCAAATGTTCAGTTTTGTTATTCCTGTTAGCACTCTCACATCTGTTCAACGAGTGTCAAAAAGTTTGATGTGTTAATGAAATTCCAAGGGTTGAGGATTCCCAAGGCTAGTAAGCAGGACTGGCTTCCTAAACCAGACTGTGTTGGGCTGACACCTTTGTTTTTAAAGCACACTCTAACTTGGACTACTCTTTGTTTTTGTTTTTTGTTTTTTGTTTTTTTCAGATATCATATATTCCTAGACAAACCAGAGATTCTCTAAAAGTGAGAACTGGGGCACTTTATATCAGATTATGTCTTGAACAATAGTGAAAATGGTATGTTCATTAAATAGCACACTAACTTTCTAACCATCTTGTGTATTAAAGTTGAGCATTCACAAAATCATTTTCTAAAATTTCTCTCAGTGCAAAATGTCACAATTCTTCCAGGCATGGTGGCGCATGCTTGTAATCCCAGCAGCTGGGGAGATTGAGGCAGAAGGATCACGAGTTTAAAGCCAGGCTTGGAAATTTAGTGAAACCCTAATAACTTAGTGACACCCTACTCCAAAATAAAGTATAAAAAGGGCTGGGGTTGAGTACCCCTGGGTTCAATCCGTGGTACCACCCCCCAAAAAAGTCATAATTAATTTGGAAGGGAACCTAGCAAAATCTAGAAAAAATATGTATGCATTTAACCTTTGACCCAGCAATCCCATTTCTAGAACTAGATTTCAAAGATACAGTGGCTAAAATACAGAATGACCTGGACCTAGAACTTTTTTCAAGAAAATACAAGCAAAACTCCACCAATGAGTGATTGGTTGAATAAACCATGGTATCCTAAAAACAGAGGTCTGTGTAACCTTCCAAAACACAAAAACCTCTAGAACACTGATATGATGTGCATAAAGCATGTATAGTATGCTAGTTTTGGTATAAAACAAATGGGGACAAATAAATGCATGTACATATTTATATAATACACACTACAAAGATAAAGCCCTAATTATTTTTTATAGGTTTGTTTTGTTTTGTTTTTAGGTACCAGGGATTGAACCCAGGGGTGCTTAACCAATGAACTACACCCCCAGCCCTTTTTATCATTTCTTTAAATTTTGAGATAGGGTCCTGCTAAGTTGCCTAGTGCCTTGATAAGTTGCTGAGTCTGGCTTTGAACTTGCGATCCTGCATTAGCTTCCCAAGCAACAGAGATTATAGGCATGTGCCACCACACCCAGCTAAAACTCTAATTATTTTTGAAATAATTATTAAGAAATAATTTACTAATAGAGAGAGGGAGGAACTTAGGCAGAGACAGAATGGATGGAAGACTTTTGGGATACCTTGTTACTTTTTGGATAACTTTGAAAGCATACTTTTTAGATTCAAAAAATAAAATTTAACCAAAAAGAAAAAAGTAACCCTAAAACTTGATGACTAACTAGCATGAAGCAACTTAATATTATATTGGTGAAAAGTATTCAAGTGTTGTTAGCACAGGTAATTTAATATTTTAGAGAAATACATTTTAAGTATAAATACATTTGCAAATAAATTGCAGCTTCATTAGGAAAATATTGAGTAGCAATACTGGCATTGTTATTTTGAAACTCTTTTATGTGTAGTAGTATAATCATGTCTGGGAATAAGATTTTTAGTATAAGAAAAAACAATACAAGTATGAAACTAAAGAAGCAAAAAATATTTTGTTAAACTTGAAATGACAATATCAGTATGAACCCACTCTTACTGTCTTTCATAAAAGATGTATTATGACTCTGAGAAAACTTAAAAATAATAACATAACATATTCATACTGTAGTCTCTATTTACTATTCTCCACTAAAAACAAACAAACAAAAAACCCATAGAATTTCTTAGAGGAATGACCCATTCCAGGGGAAAAAAAAAAAACAAATTAGATGAATCTGAGATAACTTATTATACCTGAAAACAGGATCATGACACTTCCTTCAGTGGGCCAAGGACAGGACAAGTTGAACATCAAAAAGAATGATGAAGTCAGGTACGGTGGCACTTGCCTGTAATCCCAGCAAGGAGGCTGAGGCAGGAGGATTGAGAATTCAAAGCCAGCCTCAGCAATTTAGTAAGGCTCTAAGCAACTCCTAAGCAAGACCCTGTCTCTAAGTTTCTAAATAAATTTTTAAAGGGGGGGGGGGGGGTTTGCTGGGGATGTGGCTCAGTGGTTAAGCATTCCTGGGTTCAATCCCCAGTACCAAAAAAAAAGAATGATGAATAATATTAAGTCAATACTTTATAAGTCAAAGTACTGAATAAATACTTACTAAGAATATTTCATAAGTCTTTAAGAAGGAAAAAAAAGAAAAGAGCAATCACAGTTTCTTGGACTCCACTGGAAGTGACAAAGGCACTCCGTATTTGAAAATGTGGTGATATAAATGGGAAAAATTAAGCATTTACCTTACCTTTTTTATATAAACTGCTTTTTAAGACTGTAACAAGTGCTTGCTTCGGCAGCACATATACTAAAATTGGAACGAATATTACTCCGCAATGAAGAATGATAAAATTATGGCATTTGTAGGCAAATGGACGAAATTGGAGAATATCATGCTAAGTGAGATAAGCCAATCTCAAAAAACTAAAGGACGAATGATCTCGCTGATAAGCGGATGAGGACATATAATGGGGGGTGGGAGGGGTTAGCATTAGGTTTAGGGTTAGGTTTAGGGTTAGGGATAAGGAGAGTGGTAAGAATGAAGGAAAGAAGGACTGTATAGAGGGAAAAGAGGTGTGGGAAGGGTGGGGGGGAAGGGAAAAATAAAAAATAAAAATAAAATAAAATAAAAAAAAAGACTGTAACAAGCCTTAGTTTATGAGGAAAACATTTTCACTTTTCTGAAGAATTCTACTTAATCAATATGGAAGGAATAACAGAATAAGAAAATCACAATTTTATAATCTCTGTGAAAGACCTAATACAAGCAACCATCAGCAGAGAATGAAAGAGAGCAGGTGAAAGCTGAGGAGGAACTATACTGTTGAGTTTTGGACCATCACCACCTGAATCCATTATCAGTCTTCATATCACCCAAAGTAGGACAACTGGCCAGTCCATGCCTCAAAAGTGATACAAAATGAAGTATACAGTACCCCAGGATTCTTGCCTTCATCTCAAATAAAAGTTAAAATTTAATACAATCAAGCTTCCAGAGCTAATAAGGAAACAAAAAGTCAAATACAGAATGTGGAAATGTATAGGCCCATTGGCTCAGTTCCTGCAATAAGCAGCCAGCTGGGATAAGGTCAGAAGGTGGGGTCAGACAGGGGCAGCGTGCTCTAGACTAAGAGACCTTAGAAATGTAACAACTAAAATGTGAACGTAATGTGTGCTGATTGGGATAAAGCATCAGTAAAAAGACACTTTGGAAAATTTTATTACAGATGGGCATTAAATGGTACAAGGAATTATCACTAATTTTGTTAGGTGTGACAATGGCCTTATGATTACATAGGGAAAAATTCACTTGTTTTAGAGATGCATGGTGAAGTATATAGGAAACATATGCAGAATGTCTGGGATTTACTTTTTTTTTCTTCAAATTTTTTTTTTAGTTGTTGATAGATCTTTATTTATTTATTTTTTTGTGGTGCGGAGGATCGAACGCAGTGCCTCACACATGCTAAGCAAGCGCTCTATCACTGAGCCACAACCCCAGCCCTTGCTTTTGAATTATGATACAAAGTGAAGAAAAGAGGTGAATAAAGCAAATATGGTCAAATCTTGTTATTTGTTGAACCTGGGTAATGGGTCTGGTGGGCTTCATTGATTTTTCTCTCTGTTCTAAGTGCATTTGGCATTTTTGTTATAATTCCACATAGTATCAAAAAATATAATCCTCTGATAAGAAAAGCAAACTATACAAAATAGAATGTAAGAAATACACTTAAAAAAAAAAAGTCCAGGACTGGGGTTGTAGCTCAGTGGTAGAGTGTTTGCCTAGCATGTGTGAGGCACTGGGTTCGATCCTCAGCACCACATATAAATCAATAAATAAAATAAAGGTATTGTGTCCATCTACAACTAAAAAAAAATTTTTTTTAAATTCAGTGTTGATATTAATGAAAGAAATTACCAATTAAAAACTATAACAAGTTACCCTTTAATACCTCTTAAATTTGCTCAAAACTAGTGACTAAAGAGGCCAGTGTTGGCAGGACTGGGAGGGACAGCCACTCTCATGTGTTGCAGGTGGCACTGTAAATTAGAATGACCCTTTAGGCAATTTAGCAATAAATATTAAGAGCCATAAAGCTGTTCAGACCCTTTGACCCACTAATCCCACTCCTGGGAATTTATCCTAGGGATATAATTCAAATATAGGGAAAAAGCTGTATATATAGAGATGTTCTTGCTCCCATTATTTATAATAGAGAGAAAATGGAAATAACCTTAATGTCTAGCACTAAAGGAATGGGCAGTAAATTATGGAATATCAATTTGATGGAGTATATTACACAGATGCTAAAAACAAATACATTGCAAAACGGAGGAGTGTTTACAAAAAGCCTCAAGGGACAGGAAAAAGTTTACAATGGTGAAAGTAAAAGCTGGAAGAGAAGTTAGATAAATGACATAGTTCTGGGGTTGATTTAGGATTATAAACCAAAATAAAAGAGTCTGTGTAAATTTTCTTCAATTTTCATAGAAATAATTTTCGAAAAATTAACCTCTTTGTTTTCCTTTTTCATTCTTTCCTACAGTATTAAGATTTTTTTAAATTGCCTTTTGAAATTTAAATGACATTAATAATAGGCACTAAAATTCACTAAAACTCTCCAAGAAGGCGAAGGGTAATATTTAACCCAATAAGATAAAAAGTGGTTTCAAATACACTAATTTGCTGTCTCTTGAAGGACTCAGAGTGGTATGTGAGTCAAGAAAAGCAACAGATGTGGTTTAAAAACACAGAAGCAAGTAGCTTATAGGAAGATGCCAAGAGGATTCTGTGGATTTTAGTTTAAAAACTAGTCAGTTCTCCATATCTGTGAGTCCTGTGTCCTCAAATTCAAACCGACAGCATATTGAAACTTTTTTTTTTAAAAAACTGTATCTGTATTGACATGTACACACTTTATTTTCTTATCCTTAATCCCTAAATAATACAGTATAACAATCACTCAGACAGCATTGATATTTTATTAGGTGTTAGAAGTAATCTAGAGATGATTTGAAGTCCATGGGAGAATGTGTGTTAGTATATACTAACACTCCGCCATTTGACATAAGGGACTTGAGCACCCTTAGATTTTGGTCTCCAGAGGGTGTCCTAGGACCAGTGCCCCGTAATTACTGGGGGACAGCTGTAAATAAATAAAAGTCAAAGATATCATCAGGAAAGAGTGCTATCAGGAAAGGTTCTGGGAGCTCTTCTGAGAAAACAGGGTTAATGCTACACTAATAAGGCACCTGGTTTGGGAAGAAGGAGGGAGCTATGAGAAGGATCGAGGGTATAGAATCTTCTGAAAATGGAACTCCAGATTTTCAGCAAATGATATTTCATGAAGCAACTGTGCTATTGTGCTAAGTGAGGGCTGTTGGTGCATGTTTACTTCCATCCTTCAGCATATCTTATAGCAGCATCTTGTCCAGTATATTCTATGAACAGGGTTGACTAGTTCAGATTAAAGAGAAAAAAAGGATGCTTGGGGTGGTCAAGCCCCATATGCCTAGAAAGGGTGCGTACTTTGTACCCCCACTTGGACTGTCCCACAGTCTGCTCTGGAGCACATCCCATGCCTTTTCCCAAGTGAGGCCCCCATTCCCTAAAACAGCACACTCATGTGCTTCTGGGTTTGACAGTGTGGTGCTAATGTCTGATTTCAAAGTCCGTGCTTCTTTTTTCAGAATCTCTAAATCACATGTTGGTATGGGAAATAGTATTATTTCTAACCACTTCTAAAGTCTTAAAATATTGTCTCTTGTTGCATCTTGCGCACAAGAAGACTTCAATAATTAGCTACTATTATATGGTTACTGGTATTTCTTCCTCACTAAACTTTCTGAAAGTAAAGATCTTAAATTTTTTTATATTCTCAGATAACAAATGAATGAATCAATGAACCCATTTGTCCACCCTCAAACAATCCAACTTCAGGGACAAAATAGTCTGGAATCAATTCAATTGAACCAAGATGGCCTTGATAACCACATGTTCCCAAAGCACCCCCAAAATCAGAGACCACTCTAAAATCCAGGGTACCATGCAATCAGTATGCAAATGAAATTCTTTAGGTATATCTGCTCTCACTCCTTGATTCATTTTAGTTTACAATTTGACCTTCAGATTTACTGACCCCTCATGAAGCTGCATTTAGGGTTAGTTGTCACCAGGTGGTGGCAAAGGGCCCAGGTGAGCAGGCTCAAGTCAGTATTAAAACTGAGAAGTAAGAAGCATGTATCTACAGACTTTGCCTAACCTATTTATAGAAGGACACAATCTTGTTCCAATGACTAAACCTAAATATCAGAAACAATTGTATTGGACTCCCTTAATAGAACAAGGGGGAAAACACATCTTGATGGAACCTTTTAATGATGTTATCAGAATTTCTTCTACTCTTCATCTTGATTATCATGTTTCTTTGTAGCTCAAATTGAATATGACTTGCAACCCCATGCACCTAGGCAGGATGCTGAGTCTCTAAGCCTTCAGCCTAGTTTGATATTTGAAAAGAAAAGGGGAAGTAAAGTTCTAGCTTCTTAAAACTGATGGAGGCTTTTCTCCTTTTAACCACAATTGAGTTATCTGCATACGTGGTTTGAGCTAAGTGATCGCCCTTAAGCACTGCCACACACTTAGGGGGAACTGACAAAACACCCAGGCCCTGGTCCCAGAGAAGCTGAATTCTTGGGCTCCTACTCAAAGGCCCTCCTAAGCTTCTAATGTTCCCAATCCCCAGCATGACACATGAGGCCCCTTTGCTGGGGTCCCACTCTTGTCCCAGTATCATTTCATGCACAACTCATCCCTTGATGAACCCGACATTGAAGCTGCTCCATACAGTCAATGCTTATTTAACATACTACAGTCCTGCCTGCAGGCCTTTGCACAAAGCTGGAGCCTCAATCAGGAATGCCTCCCACCCTCCATTGCTTGTCCACTTGGATAACTCCTGTTGTCACGATCAACTCACAGTCACCTCCCAGGCCAGCACATCCCAAGTCCTTCTCCCTCCTCTGTGATGCTTCAGCCCTCTGAACAAACCCCTTAGGATACATCGGTGTTATTGCCATCCTTTGTTTACATCTCTGCCTCGCGAAGACCCCAAACCCACACGGAACAAATGTGTAGTGATTCAATTATCTTATACAGAAGATCACTTCTTGGAGATGAAACTGCCCTTATAAACCCACATTTTTTAATAAACTGCTTCAGAAAGAGAGACTGCTATAGTAAAAGAATTTCTCCCAATCTGTTTCCAAAAAGAGCTTCTGTCAACCAGACCAAAATGAAATTGTAGACAAATTACGAAGTTTCTGTTTTGAATTCAGCTCAACCCTGGAAGTTGTAAGATTTCCCAGCTTCCTGGAAGTTTGTTTTCCCCATTAGCAGCAGGTAGGACATGGGCCACTTCATGTTAGCTGCTGGAAACTGATGAAGTTGTGTAGTTAAAATTATGTGACTAGTACCCAACTGTGTAAGACTCAGAAAACATAATTCAGTGTTGAACTCAGGGACTATAAGGAGAAATTAATGAAAAAAAATACAGTAACAAATAAGCATGAAATACTAGACAGCAATTGGTTGTCAAGAAATTGTGCTTTGGGAGTTTTCTAGCAACATAACATACATGGGAAATGCCTTATGTAAAATAGGAAACCGGCTGAAACAGCACATGGGAAGGGCACATTAGTTTTGTTATAAACCAGGAGTGCATTGTTGGGCAATAAATTCTACTCCCTCCCTCAGTGATACTAGAAGGCACATTAAAATGGATAGTCTCAAGTTTCACATTGAGAGACACTAATCAGCCATGATAGTGACAAAAAGTGTTACACCCTAGTTTGGGTCAAATGAGAGGCTGAACAAAAGTGGGGAATTGTTAAAATTATTAGGGCTCTAGGACCAGGGATGCCTACCAAGCAAACCAGAACTCAACCAGAATGCATGGTCACAGCTCAGGAAAATAAAGTTCAAGCTTAACCAATCAGAAACTGACAACTAATAGCAAACTAGGAACTCTACCAATCAGAAGCCACCATTCAACCTGTATCTAGGAACCTCACCAGTCAGAAAGTGCCAACTAACTTCCAACTAGGGGCTTTCTACTTTAACCAATCAAATGTTTTCCTCACACCCGCGGGTCGAAGCCCAGAGTCACTTTCCATCTGGTGATGCCTGGTTAAAGCTCTGTTGCTTGCTCAAACAAGCTCTTTAAAACTGAAACAAAACAAGACAAAAATGAGAGTCACATTTAATCCAACTGTTTAAAAATCCTGTAAGGGAAAGAGAACTAGATTTTTAAAATCCACACTGTTTATATTATTTTTCTTTGAAGTTTATTATGTGTTCATTTTAATTTTAGGATAACCAGTTAAGGCCTACAGTCACATTTATTCAAGATCTGTGGGAAGGAACTTTGTGCATATGTGTGCACACATCACAAAACTTGACCACACATTAATGAACAAAGTGACCCAATTTCTGTCACCAACACCTCTACTTTGTTACTCCTTCCTATGGAACCTCATATATAAAAACTTCCTACTTTGATGCATTTATGAAGAAATAATTCATTTTCACATTGGAATATTTAGTAAGGATGTGTTACTGCCAATTAACGTTACTAAACAAAATGAGATCATCTGGATTTGTGAATTCTAGGTCAAAATGAAGCAATATAATGCTTTATTTTTAGTTCCTAAAGGCTTTTCTGGGGAAAGTTATGTTGCTGTGTTATTAGAAATTTTAAAAATTTCACAAGGAAATAGTTCAAAATTCCCATTATTGTTTTCAAAACCCCTATAGATCCAGTGAATCAATGAGCTGACTAGACAGGAATGGAATAGGACAGGCAAGAACATTCTAGAGCTCATGCAGACTTCCGCTAGATTCTCTCTTGGCTTCCTCTTGTCCTGACAGGGTCTTGTTTTAACCGGGTCTCTTGATTGTTCTGTGATCTGCAGACAGTTGTCTCCATTTCCCTCAACAAAACAGGAATTATGTTTGATCCCCATATATTGCATTGCAGAGAGAAATTGATATTTTATACTTTTTTCTCTGAAAATGATTTTATTTTTTGCTACAGCTTCCCTTAATTCTAGTTTGAAAGTCTTTAATGTTGTAATTTCATAGCGATTGTATTTTTAAAGTACATTCTCCTTGATAAAAGTCATCACAAAATGCAAGGATAAAAATAATGAAGCTTAGGCTCTTTTATTAAAAAAATAATACATAGAGAAATATGACAAGATCAGAATCTGCCCTGCCTTAATGCAGCATGAAAGAACAGTTTAATAAGGAGAAGGAAAATGGAACATTATCTCATTTATGGGGAGGGAGTGAAGGGAATGAATTAAGGCCACAACAAAATTCAACTGAAGAATTGCTAAATGAAGCTCTGAGTGGGCAAAATGAAAAATCAATGAAGGAACGGAGGGGAAAAGGTACATTTTTCATCTTCATGATGCTTGATTGGGTTTGTGGAAATTCATTTTCAATTAATGTGTCTTGTGGCATTCAGCCAGGCTACATATGAACAAGGCACATATTTTAATCAATTTTTTTCTATTAAGGTTGAAGTAATATATAATAATAGAACTATGCTATTCAAAAGAATCCATTGAAGTGGTCTTCTGAGGTAAAATAATCTAATTTGGTATGATTTCTAACTTTTATTAAAGATAACCTAACTTCTCTTTAAGGAGAGGAACTGTAGCACTCTGATTCTCCAGGGTGCCTAAGAATGACTTGGCTATAAAAATGTCAAGTACGGATGGATAAACTCCTTCCCAATCTGAGTGCTTTCACTGAGAAGGTAGGAAGGATGTGCACTGGGTACCTGGCTTTTGCAGGTTAGCCCTCGATGCTGAGAAACGAACCTAGATGGCTACCCCACTCCACGAGGTTCCAAGACGTTCATCATTCATTCATCCCTTCAACAAGCACCTAGATGTTGGTGGGGTTGAGACCTCAACCCAAGTGAGTCTCTCCAATGGGGAAGCCCAGGCTCTTTTACTCACACCATCCTGCCGGTCAGAGGTTTGTCTGCTTCCATCCTTCCTGGGACAACAACCTAGCACTGCAGTACTGCCCTAGAAGTGAGGGGAGGATGGGAAAAAGGCTGGCATGGGCTCTTTAACAAAGGACCTGCCGGGGTCTCATCCTTCAGGTTGTTGGTTCCCTGTGACTTTAGAGGAGGCAGATGTAATGGAGAACTGGGGAAGCAGCTGATTTGTCCCTATGCTTTCCCTGATGAATGCAGTTTCAGAGACAAAACACCAGATGCTTAACAGCAATATCCAGGGAGAGAACTGTTTCAAAATAATGTAATGAATAGAAATCTATATATATTCACACCTGGTGCTAAAAAAAGAAATAGTATTTTCAATAATGTTCATGAATAAAGTTCAAGTGCCCTGGAACATGAGCCCTTCCCAGCACTGGTCCTGCTCTCCCTTCCCAGCTGCCCTTCCCACCCTCTCCCCTCCTATTTACCCAGCACCCACTGCAAGAGATCTCAATCTGGGACTCAGATGTGATCAGGCAATAGGGAGCCACTGAGGAATTATGAGCAGAGTAATAAAGAAGATTTTTCTTGGCATGGTGTTGATTACCTACCACAACTGGTCTCAACCTACATTTCCAACCTCTTCGTTTATCAATCCCTCCCATAATCCAGTCAAACTAGATCAATGTTCCCTGGACTCACCCTATGCTTTCTGGTCTCCATGTTTTTGTTTTTATTTATTCTATTTCTTGTCTAACATAACCCTTCCCACTCATTCAATTCCTGCCTAGAAAAATCCAAACCATCCTGCAAGACCCAGTCCAATACCACCCCTCCCTGAAGGCTCTTTGCCCACACCAAATTTAGTGCAGATTTATAGGCATTGTGCTATTTGCATTTGGCATGCACACTATCAGTGGCCCTTACAATCATCAGTGGATGAGGTGCTATGATGATTATTTTCCTTTTATTGATAAGAAATCAGAATCTTGGAGAGAAGTCATTTGTTCAAGATACAAAGCCTGGGGCTGAGGCTGTAGCTCAGCAGCAGAGTGCTTGCCTGCACAGGTGAGGCACAGGGTTCGATCCTCAGAACCACATTTAATAAAAAAATAAATGTTAAATTCTTAAAAAAAAAAAAAAAAAAAGAATATAAAGTCTGCTCAAGAGCAGAGATAGGTTGCAAAGCCAGATTTCAGAGCCTTCAAACTTAATCACTATGTTTCCAGGTTCTGTGTTCTCAGTATACAAAACTCACAACTAGTCTTGTCGCTTCTGCCTCAGACCTGAAGAGTTGAAATGTCAGCCAGAAAGTTCTCTGAGAGCAGGAACTCATGTCCCTTTTTGAACTGAGTTCACAAAAGGCACTTCTTCAGTGTTTACTGACAGGCCCATCAGAGGAGAGCTTCCTGTGTGCTGTTCTGGCTCTGCCTCGTTCCCATTCCCACTACTAAGCTGAGGCGGCAATAATGGTGGAGAAACAAACTTTTCATGAGTCAAAAAAAAAAACGGTGCCTTCGTCATAGCATATACACAAAAAATAAATTCCACATGGATTATTCTTTATTTGTCCAACAAATATTTATTGAGCACCTTCTACAGGCCAGTGACCATGCCAGGTATTAGGGATACATCCATGAACACAACAGACCAAAGTCCCTGCCTGCAAAGAGCTTACACTCTAGCAATAAGACAATAACAAAATAAGTAAAGAGACAAGAGAAGCATAAGGCGCATTAGCAGGCAAGGAGTGCTACAGAGAAAAAAATGGAGTAAGGAAAGGACAAGCGGATGGGCACATGGGTCATAATTAAAGACCTAAAGGAGGAAAAAAAAACTTCAAAACTATTACAGAAAATATCTTTATGACAAACAAGATGCACAGCACAGCAAAAAAAGACTGATAACTTTACCAAGATTTAAAAGTCATACACTATGAGAACCCACAATCACCCTTGACTAGGTCACCCAAATGTTTTTGGTAAATGATTAATACTGATAATATGTACAGTTTATACAAATCAGCAGGAGAAAAGATAACAGCCTAATAAAAACATAAACAGAGAATATGAACACCAATGCATGAAGGAGGTCACCTGAATGGTCAAGGAGCTTATGAAAAGTCATTCAGTCTCACGACCTGGAATGACGCAAATTAAAATTAAAACAATGAGATGCCATTTCATAACTGGTCAAAATTATACCACACAGTGCCAGGTGGTATAAGCCTTTGGAGAAATCTGCCCTCTCCTATATGACAGCAGTGTAGGAACGCTTTGTAGAGCAACTGGGCAGTCTCCAGTAAACTGAGCCTGCGTCAACCCCACAACCTGGTCATTCCTCGTGCAAGTGTATTTCCCAGTTAGAGAAGATGGAGGCATGTTTGGCACAGTTTGTAGAATAATAAAACCTGGGGAACTAACTAATAATAGGATAAATAAATTATAAAAATTCAAAGAAAAGTATATTAGACAGCCAATGAAATAAAGAATTTAAACATATATGTAATAACATCAAAAACAAAACAAGAAAAAAGAGAAATTTACAGTTGGGTACCATGGCACACACCTGCAATCTCAGCGACTCAGGTGACTGAGGCAGGAGGATCGCAACTTCAAGGCTAGCCTCAGTGACTTAGTGGGACCCTGTTTCAAAATTTAAGAAAGGGCTGCAGATATAGCTCAGTGGTAGAGCACGCCTGGGTTCAATCCCCAGTACCACACACATACACACAAAAGACTAAGTTGCAAAATATGTACAATACGATTGATTTTCTATATCATAGATCAAAATGTTTCCTTTTATTTAAAAAAAAATGGAAACGAAAATATGCCAAAAGGTCAGCATTTTTTAATTCTAGAAAAGGGTACATGGTGGTTTGTTTTACTGTTATCTCTGATTTTCTGTAGCTTGATTTTTTTTTCCCAATCAAAAAAGTGAGAAGAAGAAAGGCTAGCTTCAGAGTCAAAGACCTTGGGGTGAACCAGCACCACCATTATTTGCTGAGAGACTACTGGCTACTTATTTTGTAAGACTCTGAGCCTCAGTTTCCTGGACTTACCCAGTTGAGTAATTAATACTTCTCAGAGTGTTTAGGTGGGAATGTGAGGTCTGTATACATAGCCTTGAGAAAAGAGACACGCTCAACAACTAGTAGGGACCTGGAACATGAACTACTCAGTCTCACATATTTTCTAGGGGCAAGAACTGGTCAGCCAAGTCTCTGAGAACTAGTCCAAAGCCAATGAGAAACAAATTCAATAAAGAGAATGTGGATTCTGTGACATTTCCCAAGAAAAGACCTTCTCCCTAGGGAAGACACTGGTACCAAGAAAACATTAATCAAGCCCTATCATCAAGTGCACCTGTGATAGCTCTTTCTAGAATTCATAGAGAACAAAGATCCGCACAATTGTGCTCCTTCTAAAAGGTTCACATTTTGGAAAAAGTATTAAGGTTTTAAAATAAGGATGTAACTAATACTAAATTAAACAGTAGATTCAAAACTCTAACATTTTCATGTACCATAAATTCTGCCTCAAGCTCTTGTGGAGCACCTCCTTTGGGTGGGAGCATGAATGTCCAGGAGATATGTCTCAGGGATCAAGTCTAAGGGTCCAGTTAAGGACAGGGATGGGGCTGGTTTGAACACACAACTCAGTTTTTGATAGGCAGTAATTCAAGTTCACATCACATCACAGTCTAGGAAAGAAAGAGGTGAACTGGGGGACACCAGCAAAGGTAGAGCAGAGCAGCTCAATGTAGGTCCTGTGAAGAAGGAACACAGATTTAAGAAGGTCACAAATTAACCCAGGACTGGGGTGGGGACGAGAGGAAGGTATTATGAGGCTCCAGGGCATAACATTTAGGAGATACTCTAAGGTTAAAAGGGATGCTCCGGCTTGTATTCACTATTTGCTCCACAAAACAAGGCCTACCTGGCCTCCAAGGACTGTCCATATCCCAAAGAGAGAAGAAACAGGGGGAGCACGCCAACCTGGGGGCCTCAGCTGGGTGCTCCACTTTCTCTGAAGGTCATGGGACCCCCTTCATTCTGATTATTGCACCTTTTGAAAGTGGGTAATCAATCTATTCCACTAGAACAAATGCCAAAGACACTTCCACCTCAGACTTAGAAAAACATGAGATGAGTGCAGGAATCCCTGGAAACAGTATAAGTCACCACCACAGAGTGACATCTAGATGAGCCATTGTTCAAGCGCACTCCAGGTCCTGTGGAAGTCTGGATGCCCAGGGTGTGTAGGGTCCGTGTTTAAATGGAGCAGCATGCACAGGGTAATGCCAGTAGGCAGCAGCTCATTTCAGAAGTGGAAGATTATTCATCTGTGCCCTTTTCCAGTCACTCCCTACTTGCTTCAGCTGAACAGAAACATCAAAATGAAAGACAAAGGGCAAATACTGACAAGAAAATATCTATATACCCACTTTGCCACAGAGATGTGGAGGGAGAAAACTACCCAGTGTCAGAGACGTGGTGGGTCTCTCCACGATCCCTCCATCAGCCCCATCCACTGGCTTACTGAGGCTAATACCCCCTTCACCAAGAATGCTGCTGCTATGACCAGATAGTTCCCAGCAACACTGTTAAGTTTTGATGAAAACCCAGCACCTGTGGATGTCAAGAAAGACCTCCATAAAAATAAAGCATACATGAGGTATATTTCACTTCAATATATTTTAGCCAAATAGTTTCATCAGACCTACTTCCCTTTCCATGAGGTTTGTTGAACTGTCCAATCAGGCAATATGCCCAGAGTGATAGAAGCAAAGCAAACTTTTCTTAAACAAACAAGGAAAGAGAGCTGACGAGTGTTGATACCCGTTAAGAAAGGACACCTGCAGGCCACTTCCCATATGCAATCACTCTACAGGGACATTGAGCTGCTGGTCTTTTCTGGGGTGTGATCCAGTGGGGCATACTTCCTTCCCAGGGCACTGAAGTTCTTCAAGTTCTCTTCCCATCACCTTATCTGGTGTCCTCGGCAGCTTTTCCATAAGGAAGGATTCATGTTCCAACATCCAAGGCCAGTCTATGCTTCCTGAATAATTGTTAGTGGTCTTTTCCATTGCAGTTCTTTCCTGATGTCTGAGAACCTAAATGTCCAAAAAATGCTCTGTAGATCTCGGAGCTCTCTGGACTCTGCAGTTTGAGGCTGTTCAAGTTGTACAGTATGTGGGTGTTTTCACAAGTGAGAGACCCACAGGGTTCAATTTTCCTTTGAATAGCATGTCCTTCCTGTTTTACTCCTTGGCTCACCACAGATAAATACCACCTCTTCCTGCAGAGGGAGTACGGGGGTTCTTCTATTCACCAACAGCAGAAGGAATCGATTCCACCCAGAGCAGACTACCACTGTATCATCATCCAAAGAGCCGGAGGCTAAATCTGGAGAAGAGCTCGTGCGACATGATCTGGAGACAGTTGAATTGAGTGGGTTAGGGATGAGGGCTCAGTTTTACAGCTCCTTCTCCTACCCCCACCTGGCTGATTATCAGCGATGAGAAAGAGAATCCTCTAAACACAGGGCATTTGGCCAAAGTGTGCTTCTGTGTGGCACATTCCAGCACACCATTAGCTTTGTAATGAACTGTGACAGCAAATGGCTGAACCAATTAAAATGTAAGTTTCTAGGGAAGAATTTAAATTTAAAAAATTGCTTTGCACGTAAATATCCTACTCAAGAGTCTGATGTTAAGCTAAAGAGCAGCATAGAGCCCAGAAGGGAACAGAGTACCCAAAGATCTGATCTGTCCCCCAAGGTATCCAAAAGGAAGAAGGGAAGCCCTGAGTATTGGTCAGTACGTTAATCAGCTACTCTTGCTTTCAATCACTTCCCTTTGCTTTAGGTGTACACAGCAGAAAGACATTCACCAGCAGTAATAATAATAGCAGCAGCTAGTATTTATTGGGCATTCCCTAGGTTCCAGTTAACACAATGCCTTATTAGACATCATCTCTTTTAACGCTTACCCAAAACTCTCTCAGATAGGTAATATTAACCCCATTTTATAGAAATGAAATGAATAACTTTCCAATGTTCCCCAAACCAGTCTGTGCGAGTCTGTCTGACTCTAAAGTCCACCCTCACGGGTGATTTCTAGGTTATTTTTTATTGTACATCCCTAACAATCTATCGCCACCAGCAAGAGGTACTTGTGACTCAGGGACTGGGGAGACAAGTACGATGGCCCCACACAGACAGGGGAAGCCCTGTTTGGCCAACTGGCCAAAGAGCCAGAAATTCAAAGTCCCTTCTCTCAGAAGAGCCACACATCCACCCCGCTTCCCCACCACCATCCAGTTTCTTTCCCCAAGGAACTGTCATCACAGTCTGATGAGGGCATTATCACTCTGGAAAGGTTCTAAAAGATGGTGAGCAAAAGCATCGGATAGGAAATGTAAAACTATTCTGCTGTGTCTTCCACTTCAGAAGTTGTCCAGGCATTTTTGTTCATTTTGTCTGTTTGGCAGTTTTAGAACTGAACCCAGGATCGCTCTACCACTGAACTCCAGCCCTTTCCGTTTTTTGAGACGAGGTCTTGATAAGTTGCTAAACTTGAAATCCTCCTGCCTCAACTTCCTGAATCATTGGTATTACAGGTGTGCACCACCAAATCCAGCTTGTTTGTCTCTTTCTAAAGAAGTATAGTATGATCAAGTGTAAGGTCTTCTGATAAACAGAAGTAAATTGTTTAAAACAGGAGGCAAGCAGATACACCACAATGTGCACAGTGGGAAGAGGATCCAGGAGAACCACACAGTCTCTGTGTTAGTGGTAGGTTCACAGCCTCCAAGGACATTAGGTAGACTGGCTTCTGTAACCTGAAGTCTCCAGTCTCTGTTTAACCAGCACAGCTCATCGCCCACTCTGTAACATCATCCCTCCAGGATGGATCTGGATGGCTACAGAAAGACTTTATGATCTGGATACTCCCAGGCCAATACAGCATTAAGAAAGAGTTGTTACAGAATCCTCCCAGGACCCAGGATCTGGGGGATTGGCAAGGAACAAAGCTCGCCTGACAGGACCTGGAGAGATTCAGACTTATACTAGCTTTCTCACTTCAGTGTTCCTGTCCCTGGTGACTAGTCCCCTGGGCTTTCTTCCATGGAGTCCCTCCTACTCCAGGTTCACCAGCAGCTTTCCCCCTCAGGTCTAGGAGCTTCCCAGGTAGGCCGGCTGAATTCATGAAAAACATGAAACCCAACAATGTGAGTCAGCCCACTGCTCTGAAAATCCAGGGCATGGGTCTCAATCCTGGCTGCAGGCTGGAAACACTTGTGGAGTTGAAAACAACCTGAAAGGCCCACAGTACCCAGTCGGCTCAGGTGGGGCCTTGGCTTATGTCACTGTTGTTTTGCTTACTACTTTTGTCAGAGCCAGCATTAGCTGGAAGAGCTAGTGATGGGAAGAAGCTTGATCTCCATGACAAAAGACATAATCCAGTAGGAAGACTTAGACTAGTACTACGAGGCACTGTTCTTTTTATTTATTTTTTCAATGAATTGACCCCTTAAAATATATCAGTACCCTACATTTCAAAAGGTCTCCTCTGCATCCTAAGCCCTTCTTACACAGCACAAGTCTTTACTGTCCCACGCAATGGAAATCATATCATTACAGAGCTAAGGACTGCAAAATGTAGGCCAGTCACTTTTTATTTAGCCTATGATGTTAATAAGTTTCTTCACAGACATTATGACCAAAATGACATTAAGGTAGATGGAGACTGGATTCCCATCCTTGGTGGAGGTGGAGCTGTGGCACAGATGAGCTCTCAGACTTCCCGTGAAGGAAAGATAACTGTCCCCTAACATTTGCTGCCGTTAAAGGCTGGGTCTATCCTAGGTCAAATTGCCCCCCGCCCCACCTCGGTAGCAGGTGTTCACAGATAAAAATACACTTCTCTTCTCAAACCAGAATTCAAGAGTCTACACTGACCAATTGAGTCATCTGGATTTTTCAAAACTTGGCCCAAGTGATCTAAAGGGATTTAGTTATAGTTTGGCTGATTTCACTCATTATGCAAAATAATAATGCAGAGATCATAAGAACGGGCACATCATAGAAAACAACAAGGAATTCTTTATAAAAAGTTACCAGATTTTCTCCACACAGTATTTCAGATCAAAGAACATAGAATTCTTGAGGAACACTGAAGAGCTCCTCATGCAATAGCCCACTTCATGAGGAAGATACTCTTGGTGAAGGGCTAAATACCTTCCCAGGGCAGCCAATATCAGAAGCATTTTCTATGTTTTGAATGAAGAGCTGAAATTTTCTTGCAAGTGCCACCCAGTGGTTCTGGTCTGGCTCTGTCTCATAATACAAAACAAACATATTCCCTCTTCTACAAGAGCTTCTTTCTAAGAGTTGAATTCAGTTCTCACAGTGCTCCTTGGTTATATCCTCCCAACTCCTCCAACCAGTGCCTGAGTTACCTGAACCCCCGACTCCTTCCAACTTGGTCCTGCTCTTCTGAACAAGTTCATTTGTCAATGCCACTTTTCCATGTTTCTAACTTAAAATATATATATTTAAAAATGCCTATGAGTTGAGATTTTTAAACCGTTCTTTTTCTGTAGAAGTTAAATGGCATACTAGAAAAATACAGTCATTTTTACTGCTTGATTAGGTCATTTAAATTCAGAAAAAAAAAAAAGTTCTTTTTGTACATCTCCATTCACTGTGAAAACCCAGCCAGCCCCTAGATGGCGCTAACTCTGATGGCACCATCCTATGAGCCCAGGATTGCACTCCAATGACTGGGCTTTTCTGGCTGCATCAGAACATAGGGATGTTTGTTTGGGAGATGTGAAATCACAGGTAGAAAACCCAGCATAGACATTGATATTTATATGCTTCCCTGTACACACACACACACACATGCACACAGTTGGCCCTCCGTTCATGGGTTCTACACCGGTGGATTTAACCAGCCTCAGATTGAGTGTATTTAAAAAAATAAAAATTATATCTGTACTGAACATGTATAGTTTTTTTCTTATCATTAGTCCCTAAACAACACCGCATAAGCTATTTACATAGCATTGACATTGCACTAAGTATTATAAGTAATCTGGAGATGATTTAAAGTACGTGGAAGGGATCTGAGTATCCAAGGATTTTGGTGTCCTTGGGGAGTCCTGGAAACAAAAGCCTCAGATACAGAGTGAAAACAGTGTGTGTGCACATATGGGTTCCCACATGCGTGTTCCCCTACTTCCATCAAATTGCTACCTTCATTCTAATCTAGAGGTAGGTTACAAAGCAGAGAAGTCTAAATTTCTTTTCAAATGTCTTTATAAGAAAGTATATCTAACTTTGCTACCAGTCTAAAACCCTTACAGACAAGGCTTTAACTGCATCAAAAGCCAATCAGTGTGAAGACTGTTCTGTGGTTCTCCAACATTTCACTTGAGTACAGCACAGTCTCCTGCAGTGAAGAGGGAGACATGCAGCTCCGTATAGGGAAGGAGTCCCATGGGAGACCACAAGAGATCACTTTTGCCCCAGACCTCCAGTTTGTGAAGTTCAGAAACAGAAAAAGTATGCCCTGAAAGCCAAGGTTCACTGAGACACTAATTGCAACAAGTGATGTCTCCTCTTGGGAAATACCCCTGAGATCTACCTGGTGCTGATGAAAGGCCAAGACCACTCCCATCACTGTGGCCCCTGCCTTGGAGTAGAAAGCATACAAAGATCTGGACCTTTCCTCTGAGCCTTGGCTAATTCCACTGCTCCCCAGAGACTCGTGTGCAAGCTCATATAAGATACACACCCTTCTAATTCACTGACTTTAACTCCACCACAATAACATCCCCAACATTTTATGGGTTAATAAAACAGATTAACTTTGAATCTTTTGTCTGTCTTACATATGAATTATTTATCAGAAGTAAACTTCTAATTTTAATAACTCACTAATAAAATAGATATCTTTTTAGAGTTGTGCATAGTATAAGGCAAAAAAAAATTTTTTTTTTCAGTTTTCCAGTGCCAACCAAATGTTCAATTGAATTAATGCCTTTTCTTCTCTATTGCAAGTTAGAGAATTTGACCCAAGGGATTTCTTATAACCCCATTAACATTGACTATTCTTTTTCTATCAAACTACAGTAGTATGACAGGTTTTACACAGCATGGACTCTCCTCTATCAAGTGTCAGCAAAAGAGAGAGAGAGATGAATGACATTGATCAAGCTAAAAGAACTCTTCTTTCCTCTTAGAGAAATCTAAGTGTTCAACTTACCTGCTTTTTTGCATTCAGAAAAAACAGAACAGTAAACTATCCCCAGGAGAATAAATATGTGACTTCATTTCATGTTACAGAGACAGATAAGGAGAGAAAGGATTGCAGTAAAGAGAAAGCATGAAGAACAGGCATGAGAGAAGAGAATTAGGAAGGAGGGAGAAAAGAGAAGCAGACAAGGAAAGGGAATATAAGAAGCAGAACAGGAAGATGTACCCAGAAATAGAGAAAGGACAGCACTGGCAGCTGGGAGGGAGGGGCAAGTAGGTTAGGGAGGTGTGCACAGTCCTGAGCTGTAGGTACCACAAAGGGTATCACTGTCCTCCCAGAGTGGGTGCATTTACGAACTCCCTTTGCAGCTTTCTAACTGCAATGCTTTGTCTGGAGAATGCTCTCTGTTAGAAGGATAATCATCAGTTCACACCAGACATATGAAAAAAATCCCTGCCTGGGTAAGTTCATGTGGGAGCCACAGGAAACTGCTGAGAGCCAGATCTGTTCTAGGGCTGAAGTTTCCTCACACAGGAAGCACTTCTGGTCCCCAGGCCTTGCGCAGGTGCTTACCTCTTCAACCATCTGCTTGACTTTCTTCTGCTGGCAGTGCACCATGTCATCTAGGTGTCTGATCCGCTCACGCAGGTTGGCTGATGCCTCCTCCAGCTGTTGATACCTAACATGGGGGAAAAAGCAATTGAGTCCTAAACCAATGCAGCCTCACCAGCACAGGAGGTCACCACTTTGTAGAAATACTACCAAGAACACAAGAGAAACTCCAAGACCGGCTCTTCTTACAGTGTGCAACCTAGGTGACTACCCCACCCTAGAAGGAAGACAGGACTCTTCCAAGTTCTCACTTTCAAGTTGTATCCAGTGTAAAACCTATTGCTACACTTTTCAGGGAAAGAGAGAGAATTTTTTTTCCCTGCTTACAGGTATGATAGCTGAAAAGGAAAGCGAATATCAGAGGCAGAATAGAAAGATGCACCCAGAAATAAAGAAAAGACAGTAGTGGGGGTTAATACAAGATTGATCATCCAGTTCACAGAGCATTTTACACTTTTGTTTTAAAACAGCACAAATGCTTCTCTGACTTTGCTTGTTTTGCAGAAATCAAAGGAGCCGCAGATGACTCTAGCTTTGGGGATCTCCAGGATGGAGCACTGGAGGAAAGATTTGGTGGTCTACCTCCCAGCTCTGCCAGGTCTCTCCTCAGTACTTCAGTTAAAACAAACAAAAAACAAAACAAAAACAAAAAACAAACTTCTATAACCTTGACACCTCTAAAATTACAAAAGAGGAAGGAAAACAGGTATTTTTTTTCAAAATATACTATGTGGTGGAAGAATGGCCTAAAGTTCCCTCCTAATATGACCCAATGAAAGGGACAATGCTGTCAACATTGTCACCCTTTCCTCCTTTAAAAAAAGAATTCCCATTTTACAGCTAAGTAAGGAGCCTCAGGGAAGTTAAGTAACTTGCCCCAAGTGCTCCAGTCATCCAGCCGTTTCCCTCATGGGAGAGCCTCGGGAGGGCCACTGCTCTGCCTTTCCATATCTAGAGGGACAGTAAACTACTCCTGCATCCAGTGTTTTATATGCTCATAGCCAAAGGGCAAGTCAAGGTTTGGAAACAAACAAAAGCATTTTAAAATTAATTTCCAGGACAAACAGTATTAGTCACAGTTGATGAGTTTTCTCATCAACAAGGTGCATCCTGCAGAGCTCGAGGCTCTGGAGAACATTTATAGACTGAACTTTTGCACTTGCGGCATCTTTGATGTGCTCTAGTGTGCTGACATCTAGCCTTGGAGGGGAAAGTGGCTGTAAGCGCCTAAGGCAGCCTGCTCCACACTGGATGCTCTCAGCCCAGTGTCACACTTGTGTAAGTTTCTAAAAAGCGATGACCATATGTGTAAAAACACGGGGATCAAATGGGCTCACAAAAACAGCGTACCCACCTTCAAAATCTACTGCATGACAAAGGGCATTTCCCCTTACCTTTCCTTGTCAGAATCAGTGATTTCCCCTGACATTTCTGTTTCATGTTCTAGGAGTTGGAGCTGCAGCTGATGCCGTTCCTAAAATCAATAGATATTGTAATCAATGGATCAGGAGTTACACAGCAAATTTGCACATGTCAATCAATTCCAGTGTTAGTGGGTTCAAGTCTGTATGATGTCCCCCTGGGCTTTACACCACTCACCCAGAGTCCAAACAACGTTCAAAGGTGTCAGATCTGATGATGTGCATTTACAGCAGTATTTATGGATTTAGTGACCAGTACCCTGGATAAAACCACATTCAAGATTTTTTAAAAAGTATTCCATTAGCCCAAGATCAGATGTCTTATGTAAATTTATAGTTCTAAATAATGGTAGTCAATGCTTTGAGTTAGTAGCTCTGGGGTTCTGGTGATGTCCTATGTTCTAACCTGGTGGTGCTTACACAGGTGTGGTCAGTTCTAAAACACACACTGTGGTTAGAATAATGGGCCCCTCAAAGATGTCCATGTCCTGTAAGCATGTCGTCTTACACAGAAAGGGGAAATTTGTAGATGTGGTGAAGGATCTTTGGGCCCTTATCGGAAGGAATTATTAGAGTTAGACTCACAAAAGCTGGAAGATGCTACAGTGCTGGCTCTGAAGCTGGAGGAAGGGACCATCGCCAAGGAATACAGGAGCCGCCAGAAGGTAGAAAAGGTAAGGAAAAGGATGCTCTAGAGCTTCTGACAGGAGAGCAGCCCTGCCAACATCTCAATTTGAGGACTTCTCACCTCCAGAATTAGTGTTGTGTTAAGCTACTAACTTTGTGGCAATTTGTTACAGACATAATAAGAAACACATCCTTTATCACATATATGTAAATTTTAAAGTTTAACTTAAAAAAGTAAGAATCTGGACAATCATTTCTTTGAAGAAAGTAGAAAAATGTTAATAAAAGCATGGTGCCCATCATCACTGAAATTGCACTAGAAATCCATTATCAATGTCAATGTGATACACTTCCCTTAAAGTGGAAGTTTATCAAGTCCTGCTCACTAAGTGGGAGGAGAGTATTTTACTTTCAATCCTTTTCTAAGAACTTCTGTGCCTCATCTCTAGGCTCAGGAATTCTCTCCAATAAACTCCTACCAATTATTTCAAACCTCTTTTCCACCAAGTTATTAAAAACAAATCTTTGAAAATTTACCTCTCACTCCTTCTGAAGCTGCAAGCAGTATTACCAAAGGGAAAGCCAGCGGGGCTGGGAGTTTCCACCCTGGACAGGGCATGTTGGAATAATGAAGGAAGGCTGACTTTTGCTAGGACTTTGTTATTGTTTTCAAGGCTCCACAGCAAACACACATTCATGTAAGGTCTGGCCTGTGTGCTATGCCATCAGCCCTGAAGTAAGGGAAACAGACCTTTCACAAATGGGAAAGCCTCCACTACCCACATAGAGGGTCACACCATAGGACAGGACCTAACTACAGAATATTCTATTTTTAAACACTGAGGTACAACCAATCTTCAATGTACACTGCACAATGATTTCTTTAATTTGTCTACACTTGTGAATGCTGTCTATTCCCGAGGAGTCCCTGGGAGAGACCTTCCTTAGATTTTCCCTGATTAGAAACAAAGGTGCTTCCACTATCACACTCAGTGAGAGAAGCAGAAACTGACATATAGAGTACAGAAGTCATTCAGAAGCACACAGTTTGTCCTAAAGCAAAATGCAAAAGTAGAGGAGAGCAGGACACGAACACTGCCACTGTTCCCGCCTGTGGACATGCTGTTCACACGGAGTGGGACGGAGATCTGGCCAGATGCCTGCTTTCAAAGATTTATCCCTGAAGGGGAAATAGTATAAGTGGGTATGTCTAATCTTAGCTAAATAAAGGAAGCATTTCTGTAGTCTAAATGGACAGGAAGATTTAGAGAAAGGACAATTAATTTTCAGTCACTAAAGAAAAAGCCAACAGAATCTGAGGAACCTTTTGTGTTCCCTAAATGCTGGCAAGGAGGGCTGGCCTCACCCGCTCACTGGCCTTCCCTCCCATTAGCCTCACGTAAGGGTTGCACATGGAAATCTGTGGGCACAAACTACAAACCCGCAGAAAGCCAAGGGTACCCGGAAGACCACCTGCTAAGGGAAAGCTGACTGCTGGGGCAGACACTTAAGCAAAACTGTAGCAAAATTAAAATTGGGGTCATAAATTCATAAATTCTTAAGCCCTTTACCATGTGCCAAGTACCATGCTTAGTTAGCATTTGGCATGGACTTTTTTCCCCATTTACATCTCACAAAAGCCATTAGGATAAGAACTAACATAATCAGCATTTTCTGAAGAGGAAACTGGGTTTGGAAAACACAATTAGGAAGAGAGGCAAGGTGCAAGCCCTGGGTATGTCTGACTCGAAACCCACACACACAGTCTTTCTGGAAGATGCTTCACTGCTGAAGCCAGTTCCCCCATGCTGCCTGCTCTCTAGAGACCATGTTTGACTTAACCAGCTGCTTTGTAGGAGAATGGTGATAAGGGAGAAGTTCACCCAGGTTGTAGAAAGCAACCCCATTGTCAAGTCTTTACTACCATGACCACTTTCAGCCAATACTGATATCAGTCCTCAATAAGCCAACAAACTACAGGTGGGATTCTGTTTCCCAGGTGTGGAGGTGAGAGCATAACTAACTCCCAATTAGGATATTTACTCTAAAGGAGCCCTTAGTGAACCCAGAAGCTCCATAGCACTGAATTTAATGCAGTTCCCTTGTCAGAACCCGCCTTATCAGAGGGCCATAAAGGAGTTGTTGCAGACACCAAGGGGTATGTAAGGGAACCTCTCCTCTCAAGTACCTGGAAGACTGGACCGTGACCTTGCTCATTGTCATTTCCCAGTCTCCATCATCAGTTTGGAGATTCTCATCATGCAGAGTGAGTTACAGGGTGCAAATAATGTCAGCCCTGACAGGTCATCTCTATTTGCAACCATAGGCACCTAAAGAGTCAGTCCTTTCCCAGAAACAAGCCACACCTTTGGCCCTAAACTCCTGGGTCATCCATTCTAAATGTCACCCATTCTTCCTCTTCCTTCCTGTCATCTCTCCTCTCTCCTGCCCCACTTCCCTCTTCTCCACTACCTGTCCAGTTTCCAGCCTCTTCCCTTTCTCTAAACTGGCTTCATTATCTCAGCTGTGCTCCTGCCTCCCAGGCCCCCACCCCCGCCCCTCAGTCTGTTTACCACATGCACAGAGAATGTGGCCTTCTCGGCTCCTCCTAGTTCCAGGCGTGTCAGGGAAAAGTCAACATGCCCCAGACTCATGCCCCAGAAACAACAAGATTGGGGTGTTGGTTGAGCATCCCAATAGGGCTGGATTACTCAATGGGTAAACTACATGCCTGTCTGGAGCACCAGCAAAGCAGAGCTGCTAAAAAAGGAATTTTTGTAAAGAATTTCATGTATGATTTTTTTAAAAAGCATAGAAATTAAGTGATCAAAGTTACTAAGGGAAAAATTCAAACTCTATTGGACTTCCTCATATTTTATTTTATAGCATTTTTGTTTTTTAAATTGCAAACTGGAGGGCTGAGAGAAATCAGTGTTGAGGGCTTCTGTATTTTCAGCACCTGTGGAAATACGGTGGCGGCTGGGTAAGTGGGCAACTGTGTCTGGTACCTTTTCCATGCGCTCAATGAGTCTGTCCAGCTCCCCAATCCTCTGATCTTTCTCCTCCAGGCTGATCTCTGCTGCTTGCATTTTTTTATTGGCTTCTTCAATTGCTTTCAGAAAACTATTGGTTTCTTCCTGCAAAGAAATAATACTGTCCTCAGTATAGGCATGGACTACCCAGGCTACTCAATGTGGTCCAAACAGCTCCAGCCTAATTAAACCATGATCTCCCTGTAAAAGCAAAACCTCAGGAATTAATTCTGTCACAAATGATGAACTCAGCTTCTGTGATTCTGGTTCTCACCTCTGGATTAAGACACATCACATGGTTTTCTAATGGGTCTCAATACTATTTCTCCTTTTCTCCTTGAAAACTTATATACCAAAGGCATCAAGAGCCTGTGAAGGTTTAAGTAACATTGAGCAGACGCTCAGAATGTCATTGTATTTGCCAATAGTATAAAGGGAATTAGGGCCAGATCTGGACTGGAATGTAGAATTCCTAGATATTTCTCTGCAACACACCAACTCACTCTTAAGGGGGAAAAAAAATCCCAGTCCATTATCTGGCACATTTATTAAGCTCTAAGGAAGCAGACAAGGCAGATATGTAGTCCCTTTGCAAAGAATGTATGCTCTCCTATGAAAGCAAAATGTGAGACACACAGCCCAACCCTGTGACAGGTATAATAGAATTCCACCCCAGAGAGCAGAGGGATGAAGTGGCTTCCCAAGGACTGAGGACAATTCTAGATGCATGAATGGAAGAGATCCAGGCATGGAGAGGGTGGCACTTTACAGAGGGTTTAGGGAGCCCAGGTAGACTCCAGGATGGGGAAGCAGGAGATTTCAGGTAGAAAGGAGATGCTGCCAAATGGTTAGCTGAGAAACGCATGCATTTAGAGACAGAGACCGGGGCTATTCTGAGCAGGGAAGGGGATGAATGAAGGCAGGAAGAAAGACAGGAGGGAAGTGAATGAGCAACAAATTCCCTGATCCCTTACCACCTTCCAGTCTACTGTCCCTGTAAGAAGAAACCAGCCTGTTCCACCTACGTCCCTCATTACTTGGCACTGCACTACGCACCAGGAGCGCCTCCTTCTCGGCGCTGTGCTTCCGCTGCTCCTCGTGCAGCCTCTCTTCATACTGGCTGTACAGCTTCTTGGTCATCTCTCTCATCACCTCAGCATTGGCTTCTTGGGAAGATTCCACCTGCCAAAAGGCTCATTTCAGAACTGCAGCTTTGGCAGGTCCCAGGGCCATCAGCAGCCTTCCCTGAATGTCTCATGCATGGACACACAGAGGAAGCCAGCTGGTCACCCAGAGCTCTCAGTAGAGGGAAGGAGAAGGAACTCTCAGGACAGGGAGGGAAGAAAGGAGGAAGAGGGGTGAGCAGGGTGCAAACCAAAGTGGCACTGTACACTGATTTTTTTCAGGGTGTTGGGACAAAGGTGATCTACATGTGTAAATGTATGAAAAGGTAGAAACAACTTCTCAACACAATCCCATTGGTTGCATTGGCCAAACCAGTCTCTAGGTGAGATTTCATTTAAATTTAAAATAAGAAATATGGACTCATCTTTCCCCACGTGCATGCTTTCCCAAATGTTACATTTGGCAGTATTTTGACATAATGGGGACACTAAGTTGGGCACTTTAAGTGGCCTGAGTGAGCACAGCTTGGGAGATGAGACAACTAAGTAGTACTGAGGGTGGGCGGGGCTGAAATTAGGGGAGCTGGGACCTCTTTTCTGCCCGGGCCTGGTCCTCACTCCAAGACTCTGTGTTGTCAATCTCATGCTGCCAAGGGCTTGCTCCTGTGCTCCTTCCAGGTAACTGACTGTTCAAGAGAGCTGAGTCTGCTGCCCTCAGGATAAGGGAGGAGTCTTAACCTCCATAGGTTAAGTTATATTTATTCCAAAGATGTGACAAGTCTCTTGAGGCCCTTTAATTCTCTCTTCTCATTGCTAAGCAAGTGTTGGCATCAAGAAGCCACCAAATGCAAACTCCCAATCAGAGGTTATCATTAGCTGAGAGTCTTGGTTCACTGCACACAGACTGCAGGAAAGTGCTCTGTCCCTGAGGCCTGATCACTCCACATTCAGGTCATGCAAAAGACCCTGAGTGCCTGTAACTTTTTTTTTTATTTGGGAGATAAAATAAGAGGAAAAGTAGGGGGCAAGGGAAACCCTCTTGAACTCCCCTGGTCAGCATAAAAACAAGCATCAGTCTGAAACGGGCCTGAACTTGGAGGCTTGGACTCTGGAAGCAGCAAGACTGCCAAGCCACCTAATGATGTCCCTCCATGTCTGGTGATATGCCATTCCAAACAGGAATACACAGGACAAATGTGTACAGTAAACACTCGATAAGTATTTTTGGAATAAATAGGTAGATAAAGCTACTGTGCTCAGGAAAAGACTTCATTCAATAATTTCAGACTCTTTTCAGCAACAAACCTTTTTAGTTCAAGCCTCATCCTAAGGGATTGCCCACAAGGGGGAGAAATTTTAACCAAAAAGAGAATGGAGAAAAGGAAGTGGAAGAGTTGAAGATGGGAGGCGAGAGAAGAGGGGAAAGGTTAGCAGGCCATGTGGGCTCATGGACTTTACCTTCAATTTCAGCAGCTGGTTCTCCACTTGTGCCACCTCTAACTGCCTCTGCTTTTCCCGCAGCTTGTCCATCGATTCTTCATACGTCTGCTGCAAATTTCTGATTTGATCCTTAATGTTGCTATTTTCCAAAGTAACATCCACAAGGGTTTTCTATTTGGATGAAAATAAAAACAAAACCAGATCTAGTGGTGTGAGAAAACATGACCAGGGTCATGTGCTCCACATCCCTTTTTCAGACTACCCTGGGACCTAGTGTTTGAGGGACCAAGGGCCTCCCATGGTGGTCATGTGGTTGTTGTCCTATGGCCGAGTTGACCAGTTAATCTCCCCCATGACCTCCCACAGCTGTTGCCAACACCACTTGCCACTGCTGAGGATGAATAGAAATGGATTAAAATAGAGTCTTTCCAAGGAAAAACGCTTATAATACATCACTTCTCATGGAAAAAAACAGGATTGAAAATAGTAAGTATAGTATAATTCCATTAGTAAATCCAACCCCAAATAATAATTTTCACTATGTGATAGAAGTAAATATATCTATTTTCTTTTTTTTTCTGTATTTTCCATATTCCCACAATGAAATTAGAAAACAAAATACAGGCTTTACAGAATGGAGAAATCTAGTGTCTTGAGCATGAAGGGATGCTGTATTTTATCAAATGCTTTTTCTGCATCTATCAAAATAATCATGTGATTCTTGACTTTAAGTCTGTTGACATGATGAATCACATTTATTGATTTCCAAATGTTGAACTAACCTTGCATCCCTGGGATAAAGCCCACTTGATCGTAGTGCACTATCTTTTTAATATATTTTTGTATGGGATTTGCTAAAGGACCCTCACTTTAGTGATTCTATTACTGCCCACCAGGATGCTAACAACATGGCTGACATGACCCTGATGCCCCAAGTGCTTCACATCCCTCTCTTAGGCAGAGAAGAGTGATAAAGAAGTACTGAGGAACAGAGTTTGCTGACTTAGGTGTCTGGCAAGTGTCAAGAGTCTGGGGATTATTGTTTCAGGCCACCCACTGGGGCAAGAATGTTCAAATTCACAATGTGACTATTTATTACTTCAGTTTCTATTGGCTAACCCTCCTGGGAGAGAAACGGCTTCCATAAGCTCCAGAACTCTCACCAATGAACACTGGGTTACAGGCACCTTCTGCCACCTCCCCAAGTTATCCACAACTTCAGGAGATTTCGAAATTGGTGCTGGACTATTTCCAACACTTCTGTCCTCTTTGTTAGGTAATCAGCCTCTGAAGTTTCCTCAGCCCTCCTTTGGATAATAAGAAGTGTCTCATCCAAAACCTACTTGAGTCAGGAAAAAGAATTGTTGATGGAGGTAATTAGATATTAAAGGAAATACTGCGGCCATTTGAAGGCAGGGACTCACAGAACCTGTGAGCTTCAAAGGGCTTTAGAAGGTACCTAGCCCAACCCCCATCTCCAAACCCTCCGGCTCTACAGATACTATTCTTGCGTCCACAAAAATCTCACAGTCTAGACCAGAAGACCAGGATTCTTCTAATCTTTATTCTGCCACTAGCTAGACACCTTGTTCACATCATTTCTCTATGTTGGCCTCAATTCATCCATAAAACAAGAGGGATAGATATCCTCTCAACAGTTCTTTACAGCACTGATAGTCTATGAAATCAAATCAAGGGTCTGGTTTCCCTGTTCAATAATAATGACAAGTGGAAGAAGCCAACAACCTTAGGATTCAAACATTGGTTTAATCTATTAGTTATAAAGATCCTCTGAATGTTCAGGATTGAGAGACTGGACAATAACTAGGAGTCAGTCAGGGGCCCTGGGTTAAGGCTGCATTTGTTCTAACAGCTGACCTCTGGGGTATATTTTCTGGAAGGTAAATCAGGGGCCACATCAGAAGAGTTTGAAAATCACCTGGAAAAAAATCTTTTTTCTGGCAAAAAAAAAAAAAAAAAAAAAAAAACAGAAATAAAGTACAGACACCAACCAAATCTGAACTCTTCCTGGTGGGCTGGGTGAGGTGGCATCCAGGAGGGAAGGGAAGGGAGCCTTGGCAAGCCCCATTGGTAACAAGAGGAAGGGAAAACAAAGGATCCTGAATAAACCAGAGCCAAAGTGGAACTTGGCCTGGGGCTAGGGGAAACTGGCATACACAAAAGAGAGCCAGGAAAAGCATGGGACTCAAAGGCCCCGCCAGAAATGGGCATCCCAGACAAACCCAAACACAAGACCCACCCAGACCCACAGCTGGACAGTGGCCAGCTGCTGCTGACACTGCTGCCATACTCTGATAGAGCTGTTATTACAGAACACCAGGTCCTGGGGGAAGTGGAGAAGCCCAACATGAAAATCTGTTTGCTTATCCACTAAATTATTTATAGAGGACCAGGAGGGATTTGAAATAGTCTGTGCAACTTTTAAGAAGAATGTAAAAAGATAAGAGTCCAATGAAATTGAAGGAGGGGCAAAAAACACTGTTTATGTCTTTGGAAAGTAAGGCTCAGGGAAGCTATTTTGAGTGAACATAGTGATTTGTTTTGAACAGCTTCAAAATAACCTACATGTTAGGTAGGGGAGTACATGATTAGAAGAGTAAGAATGGGAAGCACTGAATGGTTGGCTCCTAAGGAATCAAAATAATCAAGAGGATGATTAATAAATGTAGGATACTGGGTCTTTCTGTATCTCTGTATAAGACATTCTTTGGAATGCACATGACTCTTTCTATTGCAAAATAATTTCTAAATTTAGAAAATGTGCTTATCAGCCCTTGGGAGCTACTTGTCATGAAAGTATAGACTGTCTTTGGCTAAGTCTGTCTTCTCTATGATTGGGTAGAATTTCCTGAGCCACAAGGGCAATGGGAGAAGGTCGTTGATGTTTTGTGTCTAGCACAGACACTGAGGACTACTCAGTCAGTTATCTGATGGAGCAAATAACATCACTAGCACTGAACTCAGAAACCAAAGTCCCATTTTAATGAGGGTAAAACAAAGGGTTAGGGTCTCAGCTTGGAAAAGTTTCCTTCAACTTGCTTAGGCAACTCCCTGACACAGTTTTTACAGTGGTTGTGCTTACAGGACTCTGAATCATGAGCTCCAGGCTTTCTGTGACTTCACTACAAAAGAACAGGACCCCCTGTTAAGCTCAGCTGCCCTATAGCAAGAAAGAGCCATGTAGCAGGGAGCAGATGAATACCTGCAGGCCAATGGAGTCCGAGGCCAAAGCTGAGTTCATAGCATTAAAACTATCCAGGGCTGATGACTGGGTCTGGATGTGACTCTCTAGATAGTCCTGTTGAGCATGGGAAACCTGGACAGATGGAAAAGACAGTCACTCAAAACCAATCCAGACACACCCACAGCCATCTTCAGTGAAGCTGGAACTTTCTTCTGAGAGTAGCCACATCCGCTTCAACAATATCTACAGTAAAGCTGTAAATGAAAGGTCAACACTTGCGAGACCCGGAGAGTAGAAATGCAGGACTACTTCTCCTTTGGGTAGTATGTACACATCCACCTACAGCCTCACTGAGGCCTCCTGGTACCTGCAGGAGTTACACTGCCCTTTAGGGGAAGAAGCAGAATAGAGGAGGGGTGTTAAGTGAGTTGCTTACAGTCAAACAGCTCAGAAACGCCAGAGCTAGAAGGAGAACCCAGTTGGAATGACTCCTACCATCTTGCCCTTTCTCCTCACCACTGACAGAACACATATTGGGCTCACCCAATTCGTAAGGGTTGTTTTGTTGCTGTCTCAGTTGAGTGTGTGTGTTTAATGAGTCTGAGGAAGTTTCATCGGAGGCCAGTCTCGAGCTAGACATTACCACGGGCTGGGTAGAGAGGCAAGCAGGCAGTAGGACCAGGGGCAGGAGTTCTCATCGAGACTCAGGGGTAGGCCTCGTGTGACTGGGGGTCATAGGAAACAGTCTGGCAGAGCAGAGCAGGAGGTTCACCCTGCTGGTGGGAGAGGGAGGGCTGAAACAGGAAACCAGGACTTGAGCATGGGCATGCTCTTGTCCAGGGGCACGTTTATAAGATAATAATTTAGCGATCCTAATCTGGCTGCAGTATGTAGTATGGACAGTGAAGACACCGTGGGCAGAGAGGTGGGGTTCCTGGGACAGTTCTAGAATGAGAAAAAGAGGCTGTGCAAGAGATGATGATGGGAAGCAATGGGCAGGTCTTGTTTATACTTCTATTACAAATTCAATCCTTCAGCTTTGAGGATAGTCATTAGTGTCTGTCAGGGGTTGACAGGCTCAATTTCCATAATTAGGTGAGAATGTCACATATCCCCTCCTCCAGGTCACTTAAAAAATGGGCCAATGGGTATGTTTACATAGTCCCACACCTATAATCAAGGCCAGAAGGCCTGCGTGAGCAGGAAACCCCACAGCCCAGCCATGAACTAAACTCAGGCACAGCTGTAGCAACTGCCCTCTTTCCTGCAGATGTTGACTCTCACAGAAGGGATGTCACATGTGCACACAGACTCCTATCTTTGGGATGATTAATAACAAACATTCTAAATCCCACAAGCATTAGCTTGGTTCAACTACAGGGAGCTTATTTTCTTAAATTTTTGAGTAGGTTATACATTAGCATGGTGCAAACATTTAAAAAGTGTAAAAGGCACACACTGAAATAAATTCCCCTTTCAGTCTTGTCACATCCGCCAGGTTACCCCCATGCCCTCCTCTGCCCTCCAGTTAGGAGCCACTGTTAATAATCACTTTCTGGATTATCTTTTAGTCACTTTTGTGTGTATACAAAATAATCCTGATGTTTTTATTCTTTCTTCCTGTTTCACATAACACAGGATATTTTGTTATGCAGATTTTTCTACGTTTTTCTTTTCATTCTTGAAGTCTTTCCCTATCTTTTTTCAAAGGACTTAGGTACTCCTTTTTTTCTTTTACAGCTGAATGGCTTCTTTTGGAGACATATAACAAAATTTACTTTCCTCTTCTTGATGGACATTTAGGTTTCCAATCATTTTACTATTACAAGCAATGCTGCAATAAATAAGTTCATCCATAAGTCATTTCTCACATATGTGAGAGTTTATCTGTATAATAAACTTTTAGGAATATTAGGAATAGACTTTGGTGAAAATGCTTCAAATATGAAGAAGATTATCCTTGCCACAAAAGTTTCCTTTAAATAATAAAGTCCAATTTGTGATAAAATTCCCTCAGTTCATTTAAAATGTGGTTCTATTCATTAAAACACACACACACATGCACACACACTGTATACTCAAGCATCTTTGGGAACCAGCTGCTGAGAGGAAGTATCCAAGTTCTACCATTCCTTAGAACAGCCATGTCCTGAGATATGGACTTACTGACAACTCCTGGGTAAGCTGGCGAATCTTCTGTCTCATCTCATCATAGTCTCCATACATCCGCTTCCTTACTTTTTCCAAAGTGGCTCTTACCTGCAGGCCAAAAAATGTTAATTAGAGATCAAGCATTTTTACATTTTCATGCAAGATATCCAAAACTTTACTAATGAGAGAAGGGCTCCATTTAAAGAAGGAGAAGGAGGAGGAGGAAGAGGAAGAGGAGGAGAAGAAGGAGAATTTTCATTGTTGTTGTTATTATTATTATTATTATTATTATTATTATTATTATCTCAAGTATAGGACATCCAGTAAATTACAGAAGATGATCCAAAACTTAGTTAGAAACCAAGAGAATAATCCAAATGTTATATATAACATAATGATTAAGAAATATTAGTTATCCAAATAATAAACTAAAGGAAAATATGGTTTTTAGAAATTCATCAGTCACCTTCCAACCACATTTGGGCAAGGTCTTCCCTTTTCCCATCACATATCTTTACAAGTAGAAACTTGCAACAGGTGATTCTGTAAAATGCATAGCTAAGAGGACCAAAGAATCAAAGACCAGACATCAACCTCTAATTTTCCCTATTTCTGCTCTGATTGCTATAAAGCAATTAATGGAAGATGGAAGACAGGAAAACATAGCTGGGTAGTTCATAAAATTCAACACAGTTTCCTCAATAATAACCAACTGTCCAAAAAGCACCAAGTATAAGAGAAGTGAAAGTGGCCCCCAAACACTATTCACATAAACACTATATGAGGTTCTCAGTAGTGACTGTCAGAAGAGTACCAGGGCATTAAACATTTTTTTGAACAAAACAATAAGCCTTACAAACAGATCCTGCTTCCTCTTTTCTTCTGATGCCCTTAGATGAATAAAGTGCTCAGGAATCCTCAAACAGGGCAGGAAATCTCAAGGAGCTTCCTCCAGGCTCACTCTAGAATATCAACCTTAGGAAGGACTTGTGGGCAACAGGTTTCATTAGAATGTGCGTGTTTGGGGACAGAATTGGGAGACTTAATTTTGAAGGTGCATAGCAAGTACGGTGTTTTTAATTACACTGTACGTTGGTGGTGATTTAGGGGCAGAAAGGAATCAAGAAAGACCCCAAGACTTCCCCCATAAATGCTAATAATAGAGTCTACTTTCTTGCTATTAACTGCAAACATTTTGGGAAAATTAGGTCAAAAGCATGACTTTCCACTGTGGGCAGATGGAACAACAGTCATTTGTGGCCCTGAGCTGGCTCATGTATTGCCATCTGTGGTGAGTGGTGAAATCTTGAGGTGGGTGTCTCTGTCACTGAAGAATATCAGAGGACGCCAATACAGCCAGCATGCCGCTCACCAGGGAGAAGGCAAACAAACCCATAAACATACTTAGGAGTGACCAGGCCCGAGATGGATTTGAAGGTGGGACTGGAAATTAACTTTGCATTGCAGATCACAGTGGAGTTTGGTAATTACAGGTCAGAACCAGCCCTGCAACTCTGGCACGTGCCAGTCACAGATGTGAACCTGCCATCTTTGTCCTGGGCAATTTGAGACTTGCGACTCTACTTAGAAGGCTTACGTCTAAAGCAACAGTATGTTATTTGGAATATAGAAATGAGAAAGACCTAAGTATTTCCTTGAGGAAAATACTGGAGGCTTAGAATGCCGGAGCTGTTAAGAATAGACAGGAGGCTGGGGCTGTAGCTCAGTTGCAGAGTGCTTGCCTAGCATGTGTGAGACACTGGGTCAATCCTTAGCACTGCATAAAAATAAACAAATAAAATAAAGGCATTCTGGAATACTCCACATGGCTAAAAATTGTCTTTGGGAGGTAGAATAACTGGGGATTTGAAGTTGGTGGTTGACACACACATTGTGTGTATGTGTGTGTATT
This sequence comes from Sciurus carolinensis, assembly GCF_902686445.1. Classification (NCBI taxonomy): domain Eukaryota; kingdom Metazoa; phylum Chordata; class Mammalia; order Rodentia; family Sciuridae; genus Sciurus; species Sciurus carolinensis. The sequence goes on from NC_062214.1 coordinate 96,583,771, forward strand.
GATTTTCTACCTTTTCCTCACATTTTCTGCTAAGCACTTATTATTTTTTTAAATTCAATAATAAATGTTCTTGGACTGGGGGTAGAGCACTTGTCTGGTATGTATGAGGCACTGGGTTTGATCCTTAGCACCACATAAAAATAAATAAAGTAAAGGTATCCATGTACAACTAAAAAATTATTTTAAATTTTTTTAAAAAGTAATAATAAATGTTATTTCCAAAAATTTATATAGAGTAGAGTGCTTGCCTAGCATGTGTGAGGTACTAGGTTCCATCCTCAGCACCACATAAAAATAAATTAGTAAAATAAATGTATTGTGCTTATCTACAACTAAAAAACTTTTTACAAAAACAGTGGCTTTGTACGCTATCTGTAAACCCACTAAATAAAATGAGACCAGCTCCACAACCTTCACATGAGAAAACAGAAGATTAAGGAGGCAAAGATGACGTGCTTTGCCACCTGGAAGCGGGTCTGTGAGCTTGTAGGCACAGGAGCCTCCCATGCCCTCTGCTGCCTCTGCTTCTCACAAGCACTTTCCAAGCTACAGGTCAGTGCTTGGGGCCCATCAGTGTTAGAGCAGCTCATTTCCTCTTCCATCTGATCAGTGTGGTTTAGACAATAGGAGCATGAGTCAATCTAGGGGGATAGCAGGTGGGGCTAAAAGAAACCGAGACAGATATTAAAAGATGAAAGAACGTGCCAAAACGTTAACAACTATACTGGTTGAATGGTAATATTATGGGTGATTTTGCTTTCTTCTTCATACATTTTTATATTTCCTAAATTTTCTCAAAAGAACATGTAACCTAGAAAATAAGAAATATAGCATTCAAAGAAATGGCATTGATTGGCTTGGTTTGGGCAATGTTTATTGTGGTTTACTTGCCAGCATTCATTTCAACCCAAATAACTGGTCTGAAACCTACCATGTTCTCCTAGTTCACTTGCCAGGGATTGGTTTGGGATCAGGCATCTGACCAGCCCCAGTCAATGAAACAGAAGGGGAAATCTAATGGCTGGGGTGGAGGTGTGGGGCAGGGATACAAAAGGTATCCCAGGTGAGTGGCCTCTTTTCTTCCTCCAGATACTGTAATATTTTCAGAAGATATCCCAAGCCTAAGGATGAAGGAGGAAAAAGCCAATGAAACACAGAATAGAAGAACCAGAGCCTGGCCATGCCCAGCCTGGAGCGCAGCTACGTCCAGCCTCATCGCCATGTGAGATCAACTTTCTTTCTGAGCTGACTTTTCTCTTACTTGTAGTCTAAAGCATCCAGTCATAGAGTTGCCCAAACTTATACCTTAGGTGTGTCCAATGTAAAAAACATAAGCACTTAAGAGTCTTCATACCATTTATGGAAAAAGGAAGCCATGGATGGGTCTCCTAATATCCTTACTTAGTAGCATCTATCCCACAGAAGTTCAGCCTACCCCGTGGTGCAGAATTACATGTGTGCTTTTAACATTACCATGAAGATATGTAGAAACATTTCCATTCAAAATAACACTAAGAAATTCACAAAATGCCTTATTATATTCACATCAATGCTTCCAACTCTACCCTCTTACATGTTACAAAAGGAAAACAGGCAAAAAAAAAAAAAAAACTCCTTCAGTGGCTCACATCTTTGATGTAGTTCATCTCTTCTTTTAGCTGATTGGTGGACCACCCATACACCACCATTTCTTTCTGCTGATTTGGATCAGATCTTCGCACCACACCATAAACAACACCCTGAGGAAGTTTCCTGGTAGGTTCTCCATTGCTTGGTTCAGGATGCTAAAAAATGATAGGAAAAAGAAAAAGAATAATCACTCAAGAAAATGGACATCTAAAGGGTCCACTGTATGATGTGCAGATTGTGCACAGTGCTGGTGCCAGGCAGCAAGGGTGGGTGGGGCTCCCAGCCTGGACTGGGCCTGCCTCTACCCAAGAGGAGGAGCACCTTTGGCTAACTTCAATAGAGGCCCTTGTCCACTGACATCAGAGTGCATCTGCACTTTTTCAATTCTCACAAGGTGTCAGAGGACTTGGGTCATGACACCAACAAGTGTTTGAAACCTCACACTCATTACTCATTACAGTTCCTCTTATGGGCTCATCACTAAATACATGGCCTGACATGCAGGAGGTCGAGGTTGGCAGTCATCAGGCAGCCAAATTGTCCTCTGAGAGTAGGGCTCAACCCTGGGGCCAACTTCTGAGAAAAAAAGGTGGGGTTAGAACAGAACCTGCTGTGATCATTCATGAAATATTTCTGAAAAACCAGGCAGAGGCCATGTGACTCCACTCCAAAAGAATCTTCCTTAATTCCTTCAGTTAAAGCTTTGATCATTGTTGAAATGCAAATCCCTGAAGAAAGGATAACACATCCGAGTCTTAATACACCTTTGTGGAATGAAGACTTAGAAAGCAAGAAAAAGGAGAATTAAGGTTGGCTGAGAAACAACTATCAGCTAGAAATATTCCTTAGCTCATTTAATGTTCACAACCACTCCATCACAGCAATCTTCTTCTTACTTCATAGCCGAGAAAACTGGAATTGAGAGAGATTAAATAACTTATGTAATTTAAAAGTAAATGCAAGCCCATCTTGTCTGACATTAAGTATATCCCCCTCATACTGTAGAGTTTGCTAGATGTGGGGGGACAGAGTGGGGGCCTCTACAACATGGAGGGGACAGAGGCAAGAAAAAAACCCAGATCAAGGACTGGGACTAAATGGATTAAACAGCCTCCTAACTGGGCATGGTAGTGCACACCTGTAACCCCAGCAACTCAGGAGGCTGAGCATGAGGATCACAAGTTCAAAGCCAGCCTCAGCAACTTAGTGAGGCCCTAAACAACTTAGCGAGACTCTTGCCTCAAAATAAAGAAAAAAAGGTGGTGGGGGGAATGGGGATGTGGTTCAGTAGTTAAGCACCCCTGGATTCGAACTCCAGTATCAATTAAAAAAAAAAAAAAAAACCAGCTTCCTCCCTATTTTCCCTGGGGCTGATCCTGGTACCACCATGATAACACAGCACAGAGGTAGGAAACCTATCAGGGCAACCCCACTTTCCCACTAGCTCCTCAACCACCTTTGCATAGATTCTTTCCATGTCTTCACAATGTATTTTTTTATATACAAAACTATAATTTGCATTTAAAAATCACTGATTGTGACAGAACAATAAGTACTTTATGATCCCATTCAAAGTTTATAAATTTTTTTAAAAAGTCCAGAAAGATACATGATAAATTATTAACTGACCTCTGAGGAGGGGACAGTGAGGCTAGACAGGGACACTGGAGAGCAGGATTACTTTCAGTTTTTTTCTTTATATTCTTCATATTATTTGTATAATTTTTTTCTCTCTTTTTTTTTTTTTTTACAAAGAGAGCTTTGTAAAAAGAAAGAAACCACATTCATGACTTGCCACCCTCCTGAACATTCCTGAGAGAAGATGGAATACGAGAGTCTGGACCACTCTGTCCTTGCTCCTGGTAAATGCATGCATGTGTGTCCCTAGTACCTAAATTCACAGGCACTGCTGCTACCCCCAGAATTTGTTCATAAGTTTAGGTGAGCAGCTGTTTAATGGTTCTCAATGGGATGGCAAGTCAGCATCAAGACTGCCTCAGTATTAAGATAGCCCCAATGCAGTAGGCACATAATTAGGAAGAGGAAGAGCTCTACTGAAAATCCCCACATACCAGGGAACAAAAACATGTTCTTTCAGTCATAGACTCCACCCAGTTCCTGAAAAACAAGCTCATGAGGACCTGAGGCTTTGGTGAGACATATTCCTACAAAGCGAAGGTGCTCAAAGGTGAAACAGCTTGCAGGAAAACTCAGGTGGCTGGATGCACAGGATTCTGTCCTCCAGGCGGGGACATAGGTGCCACCACCAAGAGAGGTCACAATGCCAAAAACAACGGATCCCAGGAGCACTGCCTGAGAGGGTGTGGATCTAAAGTTGTGTGCACGGAATGATACTGAAGATCCATTAAGTGAAACATAGTAAATTGTACATTCCTGGGTTTTGTTTTAAGAATATGTGTCCTTATGCATAAAACATCTAGAATGATGCAATGCAAACCTTTAGTGACAATTTCTCCCTAATACAGAATGTCTCCTTTCCTTTACACTCTTTTGTACTCTGAATTTTAGTTGGGGGAAGGGGCAAAAAATCCAAGCATTAGTTTTGAATTGATAATTTTTATTTCAATTTTCAAAAAAAACTAAAGGTAAAAATTATTAACACATTAAGGTCTAAATAAAAGACCCCCAGGGAAGGGCTGAGCCACAGGGCTCTGCTCAGATGCAGGTTTGCAGCTTAGCCACATCCCAGGGAGAAGACTGTGGAGCTGCTGACCATGATAGGGAAAGGGAAGGGGAAATATTTATATATTATTATTATATTAATATATTGTTAAAGAATGAGACAAACGATATTTGCTATATTTTTATAGAATATTTTCCTTAATTCTCATAATAACACTACTGTATAAATATCACTAGTTCTTTCAAGCTGGCAGCATTCAAGTTCCTGTCTATGTCTTTCCAAATCTAAGCTCTTTCCTTGACTACCATGCCTCAAAACCAGCTAAGAATCAGGACAGGCACTGAAACACAAAACTCCGTGGAGGATCCCAAAGCCTCCAGGGACAGTGAAGCCTAAAGTCCAAGCCCTGGGGCTATTTGGAAGAGGCAGGCCCAGGATGAGGGGCTCTTCACTTTTCTACTCCACTCCTGTCCCACTCCAGCCTCACTGTTTCCCTTTAGTCCTTTTATCAGAAACCTCCTTTTTGCCTCAGGCCATTTACACCTGCTCTTCTCTCTACCTGCACTGCTGAGCTGACCTTTCGCTTCCCTCCCGGACTTCCCTAACCCTTCACATCAGTTAGGCCTCCTCTTGATGAGATGAACACAGCCACAACCAAGTGACAACAGGATCCTTATAGGTGTAAGGTCTGCTCCCTTAGCAACGGTCAGTTTCAGGAAGTCTGGGCCTTGCTCCTAGTAGAATCCCCAGCATTTAGCAGTGATGGACACAATAACTTTCTCCATAAACATTTGCTGAATTAGTAGGAAGTTTTAAAAGCTATAAGAAGTTCTGAGGAATCACCCTGAGTATCTAAATATGGTCCAGCTTGAAGGAACACATGTGTTCCTCTTAGTTGGAGGGACAGATAGCTGACATTTGCCCCAATCACAAAGTATATACCCAAAAACTTCCAAAAGAGCAGAGACTGCCACCCATCATTTTTACAAAATGTCAGTATACTTATGGTAAAAAACTGGAGAGCACAGGAAAAAATTAAAAGAGCTAATGTTTGGTGATATTTGTAACTGAATTTTTCTCCTCTTACAGCCTTTATAATATCTCTGTAAGAAAAAATATTAACTGATGCATGACAAAAGTATTGTGATAAAATTAGGAAACAGTCTATCTTTGAGAGATATATGCTGTACTATTTATGACATATTTATTCTTTACACAGGGCGGAGGAAGTGGATGGGGGTATAGACAAGGAGAACTGGCCAAGGGTTGAGGGCAACTGGGGCTGGGTGAAGGGTTAGTGATTCATACACAATTCAGTCTCCTTTTGTATAAATTTCCCCATAATTATAAGATTTCTTAAACCCTCCTGATAGTGATGCTGAATATTAAAAAGTCAAATTTAAAAAACAATATACTAGGGCTGGGATGTAGCTCAGCAGCAAAGCACTTGCCTCCAATTCACAAAGCCCTGGGTTCAATCCCTAGTTCCAAAAATGAAAAGAAGAAAAAAAAAAAAAAAGAACTCCACCAAAAAAACAAAAAACATATACTAGACCTATTGCCAGCCTCCTGGGCATAATACAGTATCAGGCAAACTCTCCTTGAAAACAAAGCCCAAAGGTGCACTGGAAGGAAAAGAAAGTTGTTACCAAGAAGGGAAAAGGAGCGAACCCACTGAGAGGGCACTCCATAGGCCCCGAGTGAAATGCATCAGAATTAACCACAGGTGTAGTCAGAATGCAGTCACACCACAGGGTATTTAGAGTGAGTACTTCACAGCTTAAATTTTACCTCCAGGCTTACACTATGGCTGTTGGCAGCAAGTGCCTTAGAAACTTGGAAAGAAGAAACTAAAGGAAAGTATTCAGTCTTGACTGCTATAAGGGATTCGATGGCCATTGGAGAGTTTGGGCCAGTGAGGTCAGTGATAGGTGGCCCTATTTTCCAGCTCCTGAATCTTACAAAACAACAAACTTCACAAAGGCAGGGATTCATCTCCCATATTCACTGCTGTATCTTGATACTCAGCATAAATAGATACTAATACATGCATTTTGAAGGGAGGCAGACAGATCAAATTTTTGGAATTGAGACTATGCCAGAATATCTGCAGTGTCTGGCCATCAGAGACACTGAAGATCAATCTGTACAAAGACAGAAAATCCTTTTGTCCATAAGGTCTCTTGGGGAATAAATAATAGTGGAAACACAGCTTAACTCATTAGAACTGATGGCAGTAGACTACCATAGCTGGCCACAGCCCCAGAGGCCAGAACCAGCAGCTGGTCACATGTCCAAGCTGCCAATATGACTTAGGACCATGACATGAAAGACTTGCAAAGTTGAAATCAAGTGTCTTCCAAACTTCTTGCTGTGGACCTCTTCTCTCTGACCAGAGGACAGCAGGTGCCCTGGGACTGTGGAGCGCTAAGGCAGAGGGCAGCCTATTCATCTTATAAACAGAGCTGGTACTTTCAGGAACATGCACTGGCCTGTCTGGCCTGTGTGTCTATCTTAGCAAATTTTTCATCCCAGGTAATTACTCATATTTGACATTCTTTTGCCTTCTTATGACAAAAATGAACATTACAGTTGAGCCCAAAGGTCTTTCCACAGCCTGGATAAGAAATAGGGAAGAGAAGGCTACCAGCTTCGTATCCTCAGAGAAATGGAAGCCTTTGACTTATGAGAATATTTGTTATTTCTGACAGTCTCACAGACTGAATAGAGAGCACTCTCTAAACAAGAGCCCCAGAGTAAAAGGAAAGAATATCTGGGAGAAAAAAAAATCAGGAACTGTTTTTCTGGAACATAAGGGTATAGGACACGCCTTAGGTAACTCTGACTGATAAAATGTAAATAAATATCCTAAGCAGCTTTGCCTGATAAGAAAGCATGCAAGCTGATGTTCCCAGGGCTACATGGCAGAGTAACAGACCTAATTTAGGATTGCAAATCCACTATGTACCAGCTGGTTGGCCCTGTGCAAAGCTAGTTACTTCGCTGAACTTCAGAAAAATTGAAAAAGGGTTGTATAGTCCAGATGGTTTGCAAACAATATTCCTAGCTTCTTTTCAGTGTCAATAGGGGTGTGGGGTAGAAGGCTGAATGGGGGTGGGGGCTGCTGAACATAGCCCTGATCTGATTTGAAATCAAGCCCTTGCACTTGTGGGACACACAATGACTTTATACACGTATTAGTTTGAAGAAAGAGTTCCACAGCTAAAAGATTTGGGGAAAAAAAGTGAGTCTAAGCTAATGTTTCCATTTGCTTGCAGAGGAAACTGAGGCCCCTAGAGATGGCTTGACCTGCCAGAGCTCTGCAGTGGTGGTGAGGGAGCCAGGAGTAGAAGCCCAGGCCTTGACCCATCCTCCAGGGCTGTTATCTCTGAAGGGCACCAGAGTCCCCACACGCTGTCACAGAGGGCAGCCCCAGCCTCATCTGCAGCCATGAATCATGGCAGCACACTCCCTCACCTGGCAACAGCCTTGATGTTGTATAAACAGTCACACCAAGGACAAGAACCAGAGGGCTTATTCATCCAGGGCTTTTAAAGGAAAGGGACTATAAAACCTGATGGCCAGGGTTTCTTCCTATGAAACATTTTACTGGTTAGAAAATTCCCCACTCTACAACCATACCCACACATCTGTTCTCCCTCACTCATTTCTCAAAGGACAGCTTCTTTAAAAACATCAGGTCACCGTAGGACACTTAAATGCTGGAGGTTAATAACTACTTAAAATATTTATTTTATCAATTTGCAAAAGACTTCGTGACAAGCACACAATCAGTTCAAATCAGATTCCCTGAAATTCAGCTAGGCAGTGGATCCTGATTCAACACATCTGTCATAGCTGGTGTAGGCCCTGTCTCTTATTCCTGTTGGGTGGGGTAGGAAGGATACCTGAACACACATGGAAACACAGTGCCAATGGATCTGGACAGTAATGTGGAAACGTACATTCTCAAAGTTCTTAGAAAATTACAGATATTTATAACTTTATTACTACCAATTCTAATGTTCAACAATTTTATAAATATAATCCATATTTACCACTTTCTCAACACGAAATTTGCACTTGCAAACTAATCAGCATACCTCCTTCCACATTACCAATAATTTGTGTATTTGTGTGTGTGTGTGTGTGTGTGGTACTGGGGATTGAACCCAGGGCCTTGTACTTGCAAGGCAAGCACTCCACCAACTGAGCTATATCCCCAACCCCCAATAATTTTTAATATACAAATAAGAGCCCACAGCTAATTCACCTGAGCTGTTCACACAATTTAAGATAATTACATCATACAAAGGAAGTTGTTATGGGTTGAATTGTGTTCCCAAAAAAGAGAAGTTGGAGTCCTAGCCCCCAGTGCCTCAAAATTTGACTTTATTTGGAGACAGGGCTAAGTGAGTCCTTAGCGTGGGCCCTAACCCATTTGTACTGCTATCATTATAAAAAGAGCAAATTTTGGACACAGGGGCAGACACACAAACAGGGAGAACTCTGTGTGCCACACGAAGAGTGTGGTGATGCAGCCACAAGCCAAGGACTGCAGGAGCCACCAGAAGCTGAAGAAGGCAAAGAAAGACTCTTTCCTTGCACTTCATGGCCCTGCCAACACCTATATCCCAGACTTCTAGTGTCCAGAACCATGAGGGAACAAACTGCTACTGTTCAAGTTCTGCAGTTTGCAGTGCTTTGTTTTAGCAGCCCTCAGAAATTAACACAAAATGCAGTCATCCAATCAAAAGTCATTCACTGAACACCTACTCTGAGTGAGACAGGGAGCTGGGTTCTAAGGAAAAAAATAAAAAGACACTGCTCACAGCTCTACATGTGTCTATGCATAAGCAAATGTCATATACAAATTTTTCAGAAATGCATATCTGTAGATATGTGGAGTTCTTAGCAGCAGATGGCTAGGTGCCATGCAAGAGGGGTACCTGGAACCTGGAGTTTGAAGGAGGGGTAGACACTGAAGCATGGGAAGGTCTCCATGGGGAAGTTGATTCTTGAAGGACAGGGGAGTCTTGGGTAAAGTGAGAGCTGGCTGGGAAGAGACTGCAGGTATGGGCGGGGCTCAGCCCAGGTTCTGAGGAGGAAGGAGATGCCAGTTGCTTGGGAGGTTCCTTAACAGTAGAGAAAAATGACCAGATGTCTTCTAAATGTGTACACCTATGCTCTGTTCAACATTCTGCCTAGAACTTTCTGGGAATTTGTTCATATAAATGAACTGTATTTTAAATACTGAAATAATAGTACCAATAAAACATTGGCAGTCTATAAAAAATAACATTGAAAATCAGCATGGTGACCCACTAGGACAGGGCCCAGGCTGCAGAGCTGGTAAGTGGGGTAGGCATCTTTCCAAGAGAAGCCAGCTCCAAACTGCCAAGAGGTTAGTCTATGCAAAGAGAGGAGGCACATGGGTGAAGGGATGCTCAGATTTATGGAGTTGGATGGAATGACATCAGAAAGAAGCAAAAGGTATGGCCCCAAGGAAGGAGAAGAGCAGGGCAGCAGCATGTGGGGGTGCGGGGATGACTCCAGGAGGGTAACAGGGAGAGCAGCAAAGGCCAAGGCCACTGGGTCTGGCATTCAAGGGAAGAGATCTGACACTTCATCACTGCCTCTCCAATCCACCTTACAAGTCAGACACTGTGAGGGTACTCTGCCTGTATCAAGTCATTGACTCTGCAGCCAGGCATTATCACACCTGCTCTAAAGATGAGGAAGCTGTGTCTATGGGAGCACACCGTGACCTGAAGAAAGCAGGCTCCAGCGGTTGAAGTCTCCTGAAGAGAAGGACTGAAGAGGAACAGGCAGCCAGGCATCTGCCTTAGGGATAGGAGTACACCCCACGATCCCACAAGTCCATAAAAAGACACTGACTCTGTTGTAACCTTCATGCAGCTAGGCAAAACGTACCTTCTGCAACACATCTGCATTTTGAGTAATTCCCCTCTCCAATGGCTTGAGAAAAGGGACAGAATATTCAGCTGGCAGTGACACCTGTGCCACCCCATGGCATCCCAGTTATTCTAAATACACTAAGCATTTTCCATGATAGTGTTGAAGAATAAGGCTCAGCCCACCCTCCTCTAACTGTATCTCTAATAGGGCACTGGAAATCCTCTGAGAAGCTTTAGGTTATTAGGAGTCAATCAGGCTATTGACATCTTCCTACTTCCATATCCAACCTAGTGCCAATCTCCTGGCCTTTGCACGTTAGAGTTCCCTATTCAAAGGAACCAAGTTATCTGACCAAGGAGGGTCATCCAGGGTTTGGGTACTCTGCAATTTTGTGGGTTCCAGGGAGGGGCAGACATATTGGAACCACATCAGAAGAAGTGGCCCCTCCAGAGTACCCTTGTGGGTGCGTGGACTCTGGCTCCCAATGACTCAAGCCCAGGAATCTGTCCAGCACATGATGATGAAACCATTCAGAACAGCCCCATCAGAACCTTCAGGTGCTGCCACCACCCAAGGACTTCAGTCCTGGAGAAAGAGTCTGCCCCACCCTCCTCCTCTCTACCCCAGTTTTTCTATAGTGAGTCACCAGTGTGTGACAGACAGGTACTCAGACTGCACACCTGGTCTCCCTGATATAAGAGGCATCATGGTGCATACACTGCCCCAGTGGTTTCTGTCCTGAGCTCCTCTGCACCTTGGAGCTCACAACACCCACAGTAGGATCTGGGGATGGAAGAGGAAGGGAGACTGGGAGGACTTTGGCCCCCACCAAAGCCACTTTTGCCTGGTCTGTATATGAGGGTTCAATATATAACATATTGATTCAAAAAATAAAGTCTACTGCTCTAACAAATTTGAAAAGCACTACTCAAGACAAATAAGCAAATTGGTATACAACCCAATTACCAACACCATCTAACATGGCTAAACACATGCCTCCTTCCTTGGCATCACTTGATTTGTCTTCAGCAGTGACAGCCCCTCCAGGACATCTACCACTCCAGTTTCAGCACTTAGAAATCCTTTATGAACATCTCCCCAGGCACGCAGCTTGGGGCCAACTCCAAGAGACCAAATTCCCGACTCTTCTACCACACACACGGGTGCAGTCACCAACGCCCTTGTCCTGTCACCCACCCCACTTGGGCCTCTTCTTTAAGAAGTATTCTAAGTAGTCCTTGTGCCTGAAGCCATCAGTTCTAAAAGGGACACACAGGGAGAGGAGCAGTGGAGGCAGAAGGGAATGTCCCCTTGGCAACAGAGGGTCCCACTCAATCCTGGTCATCACAGGCTCTAGCAGCCAAGCTGACCATTTCCACTCTCTTTATGGTTATGAGTTTTTTGACCCAAAACTTTTTTAAATTTGTTCTTTTTAGTTATATATGACAGTAAAATGTATTTTGGCAGATTATACATACATAGAGTATAATAATATTCTATTTAGGATCCCACACTTGTGGTCGTACATGATGTGGAGTTACCCAGGTTGTATATACAAATAGAACTCTAGAAAAATGATGACCAGTTGAGTCTATTGTCTTTCCTATTCCCCACTTCCTTTGTTTTCCTTTGTCTAATCCAATGGATTTCTATTATTCCCTTCCCCAACCTCCCTTGTGACCTAAAACTTTTTTACGGTAAATCTTCAAAGCTACAGAAAAGCTGAATGAATTCTTCAATTATATAACCATAGGACCATTATCACAAGAAAATGAACATTTACTCAATGATAGCTAATATATTAGATGTTATTTATATTCAAAATTATGTTATCCCAGTATGTCTTTTATAAATTTTTCGACCCAAGATCATACATTACATTTCATGTTAGGTCCTTTTAGTCTCTCTTATCTGCTACAGAGTATCATCTTTTTTAAAATATCATTGATTCTATGGAGAGGTACAGACCTCTCCAGTTTTGTAAACTGTTTCACATTTTGGATTTTGCTTCCTTATTTTAATTCAGTTAGACAAGTTTGGCAAGACTATTACACAGGTAATAGTGCACCTCCTCAGAAAACATGTAACCTGGCCTGTCCCCCATTAGATCACTTGGTTGAAATGTTGACTGCCCAGTTGCTCCACTATAAGGTACACTGACCCTTTAGAACCAGTAAGTCATCTTTCAAGGTGACATTTTGAGATCACGTGAATATCCTATTCCACAATTATCTTTCACCAACTATTATACTACCCAGTATAATAGTTTTTCCAAATTATTAACCTAACAAATGGATTAATCTACCAACTATGTTACTATAGCTCTTATACTATAATCATTTCACCTCCTGCATTAACACAGAAACTTTGGGGGGGACCTCATATGGGAACTGTAACAGCCAGGAACATGGGCAGAGATAAACAGAACCTCCCATTCAGTCCTTAAGCCTACACTTCAATGTCCCTGCCAAGTAGTCGGTCATTCCCTTCTCTGTGTTCCCAAAGCCCTTTTTATGTTGCTGGATCTGAATACTTGAAACATCACATCATTGTTTATTTATGTCTGTCTCACCTGAGAAACTGTGAGTTCCTCTAAGGCAAAGACAGGGTCACACTTATCTTTAGGGCCCCAGCACTTAGCACAGGAGCTGGCACGTGAGTGTTTACCATTTGGAGGAGGACTCCTCCTGTGACAAGCCAAGAAGGTGCCCTTCTGCCACCAGAGCGGCCTGCTGGGTTTTTCCTCCATGCCTGGGCCTGAGCGGGGCTCCCAGTTGGCTACTCCCAGCTGCTGAGAAAGACTTGGCTAGGCGGCAGCTCACAAAGGACCCTTTGACTCAACCGCACTGGGCTGTTTCAGGAAAAACCACGTTCCCTGCCACAGCACCTGTCACTAAGGCCAGTGTCCCTGCAGCTCCAAGGAAACACAGAGCCACAGTGTTCACCAAGAAACAAGAGCAGGGGCAGAACACTGGCAGAGCCACCAGGGAGAGCAGTCTGGCTTCTGGGAGACAGAGGGGCAGGCCGAGAGGGGCTTTTTATGAACAGAGTGGCAGATGCACAGCTCTGAGACAGGAGGAGAGTGGGTTAAACAGTACAAGTGCAGGACTGTCGGAGCTTGGCCTCAAAGATGGCTCACCTGCTCTCTTCTCTCAATCTTCTTTTCAGTTTGCTCGGAAACTGGACTCTCAGGTGGCACGGTTAACCGCAGTCTGCAGACATTTGCCTGGAAGAGGTGGAGAGGAGAGGTCAGGGAGGAACCAGCAGTTGGGGCACAGCAAGGTGACCTTGGGCTTCTCACAGCCTTTTTCCACTTGGCAATGGGGGTCACTGCATCAGCCACGCAGAAGACAGAGGGCAAGGCCAGCTTCTGCCTGGCCTAGCTCACGCACTCACCAACCTGCTGCTCAAAACAAGGAAACTACTGAATAACTTCAGAAATTTCAAACATTTTATTTTTAAATAGCTCAGGTTCCATAACAATATGTACAAAATGATCTCATTTCACAAGTATAGGCCAAAATGCAGCTAGAGGAATAGAAGACAAAACACACACAGTGGTTCTCTGTAAATTGTAAGATTTTCAGGTGACTGGGGTAGGAGGGTGCTTTCTAACTGACTTTCTTTTTACATTAGAGATGTATGTGCTTTTTAAAAATATTTTTCAGTTGTAGATGGACACACTGCCTTTATTTTATTTATTTATTTTTATGTGGTGCTAAGGATTGAACCCCGTGCCTCACATGTACTAGGCAAGCACCCTACCACTGAGCCACAACCCCAGCCTCCGAGATGTACAAGCTTAATCACAACTTTTGAAAGTCTATTTATCCACGTTCACAGTAGCATTATTCACAATAGCCAAAAGGAAGCAACTCAGAAGACCATTACCAGATAGATAAACAAAATGTGGTATATATGAACAATGGAATATTGTTCAGCCTTAGGAAGAAAGGAAATTCTGATACATGCTACCACACGGATGAAGCTTGAAGATAGTATAGTAAGTAAATAAGTTAGTTACAAAAGGACAAATACTGTATGATTCTACATAAATGTGATATTCAGAGTGTTCACACTCACAGAGAAAGAAAGCAGCATGGTAGCTGCCAGGTGCTAGATGAGGGCGGAATGGGAAGTTGTGTTTACTGGGTGCAGAGTTTCAGTTGGGAAGATGAGAGGATTTTGTAGATGGACAGCAGGAATGGTCACACAACACTGCAGATGCACTTAATGCCACTGGATTGTACACTTAGAAATGGTTAAGGCAGCAAATGTGATGCTCTGACTATTGTACAGTTTTAAAAAATACTGACAAAACCAAAGCTGCCCATGTTTGCTGAATACAGATTTAAAGAAAGAGCATTCGATGAAAAGATGGAGGAGACTAAGATTATAAATTGATAAAACATCTGACTCCTTCATTGGCTATACTACCATGAATATTTGTCCCTACTCACTGAGATTCTTGTCAGTTTATTAAAGGCTTGCAACAGAGTTCACTGAAATATAGGAATAAAGCTCCTAAGTGATTTTTTAAAGTCTAGGACTGATTGGGTTATAGCTCAGTGGTAGATCACTTTCTTGGCCTACACTAGGCCCTGGGTTCAATCCTCAGAACTGGAAAAAAAAAAAAAAAAAAAAGCCTAAATTATACTATTTCTCTTAAAATAAAAGCATTATACCATTCATGGAGAGAAATTACAACTTATGTGTTCTAATAATATTCTATTGACGAAGGGGGATTCTGAGCAAAGTCATTTCTCTGCCTACTAGGAAAGAAAATATATAACCACAATCTGTAGTGTGAATGAGGTAGTAACTATCATAACGACTAACCACGGACTCCACTTACTGCATGCCAAGCACTTGTAAGCATCTTCCATCCATTTATTCATGTGATCCTCACCATGACCCTATGGCAACAGGTTCTTCCACCAGCCCAACTTTGCAAATGAGGAAATCAAGTCTCTGAGGGGCTGCATGGCCAGCAAATGACAGAGCTGAGATTTGAACCCAGGCAGTTTGCAGAGTCTGTGCTCTTAGCCCTCAGATTCATCGCTCACTACATCCCTGAAACGCCATATGGGCTCAATTCATGGTCATGCCACTTGTCTGGATACAGGTTGAACTGTGTCTCCCTCAACTTCATATTAAAGTCCTAACACTAGTATCTTAGAATATGAACCTACTTAAACTGAGGGTCTTTATAATGCTGCTCAAGTAAAAATGAGATCAAGGGTGGCACTAATCCAAAATGACTAGAGTCCATATAAAAGTAGGAAATGTGGAGGCACATACTCTTGCAGGGAGAATGGCTTGTGAACTTAAGATGGTTATCTACAAGCCAAGGACAGAGGCCTGGGACAAATCACTCCATCACAGCCCTCAGAAGAAATCAATCCTACAGACACCTTGATTTTGGACTTCTAGTCCCCAGGACTGTTAGACAATAAATACATATTTTTTAAGTCACTGGTTGGGTAGGATTGCAAGAGACCTTTTAGATCCAACCTGCGCACTTATGAAAGCACTCAGAAATGCACCTGAAAGGTGGGGCCCCAGCCTGTGGGAATAATTTTGCATGAAGAAGTGAGAGAATCCAAGCTTGGGACCCAAGTTAGTACTTCCACATATTCCATCACCTCCCTCCAAGATGTCACATCTTACTACCAGGCATTTCCAACTTTCTGATGTTGAGTTTACATGCTTTGCAGAATTTCCACCTAACCAACCTAGAATTTTCCTTGAACCACAACAGAGACTGCCCTTTCTAGACAGTTTTCCTGTTCCCTGAGACCTGTTCTGTATGGATTAAACAACCCTAGTTCTTTAAGATGTGGTTTTGAGACCCCTTTCCATCCTCATTCTCTTCATCCCCAATGTCTTAAGGGTCAGATGTGGCCTGACACTCAGGGCTATCAGTGGCTGTAATGTGGCCAACCTTGCAACCAGCCTTCAGAGCTCACTGCCAGACCTGCAAGCCAAAGAGAAACAAAGCCATTCCACCAGGTAGTTCTCTTTCCTGACATGCAAAGACACTGATGGAAATCTGGGTCCTCCAGAGAAAGGCAACCCTCTGACTCCAGGCCATTCAGACACATTGAAACCAGCCTGGCAGGTGCACAACATCAGGTATAACCTACCCTGAGTGGCGATCCAAATCCACCATTTTCAGCAAACTTCTGATAGGCTGGGTCTAATCCATGGCATAATTCTTCAGAGAAAATGAGGAACTTTCCTCCTGCACCACATCCCATACACACACACATGCACACACGTATGTACGTGTACATGTGCACACAAGCACACACAGACTCCAACACCTACTAGTTGTGTGACTATGAGCAAGTTACTAAACTCTCCAGATCTCAAGGGTAAAATGAGATCTATTAGGAAGGTATCTAGCACATAGTAAGCCTCTATGGATGTTAGATATTTTTATTATTATCTAAATACTATCATTGTCCTAGAAATTTATATACTCCAAAATGAAACAGACCTAACTGGCTCCACCACCCTGCTTTCCTGAAAATAACAATTTAGTCAATGGCTTTGGGATTAGCACTGTAAGTGATGCCTTTTGATTAGCTGATTACCCTAGAGGGGTAATCCCTGATGGCCATAATTTTCAGAAAGGCACTTGATGAATCCAATCACCCAAGAGTGAGATGGCCCCTCCCCCCGGTGGAGCTCATTCTTCATCTGCTCCCACAGAACTTTGATATTCCTCAACATACTTCCTACAGTGTGCAGGCACCTTTTGAGAATCGAGTTCTCACACTGAGCCATGTGTACCCTGGGGTATACAAACCCAAAGGGTAAAACATAATGCATAAAATAAAATGAATTTGTAAAATAAATCGTTTGGCTTCAAAGATACTTGGCAGTTGCAGCAGGTGCTTGAGGCTGCGCCCCAGGGCCCCATCTGGGGCGGTTACTCTTGTCAATAGAGGTGCTTTGATGGAAACATTAAAAAGCACAGCTATTCTTCAATAAATGCTGACCCACTGACTGTACTGAAGCAGTTTAAACTCAACTGGGAACAGGATCACATACAAACCTTCTGCACTGTCACAGGGAAAAGAAAGCTGCAGAACAAAATGTTAAGAATAACCTCATTTTTGTTTTTTAAATACACATTGATAATTTGTATAGATTTAGAGGGGAAAATATCTTTAAGGAAACACAGCCAAATGTTGATGTTGTTTATATCCCAAAAAAGTGGAATTTCTGTACTGTTCACAAATGTTTGAAGGATAAGTTTTTAAATAGTAGTAGTAGTAGTAGTAGTAATAAAGATGGAAAGAAATTATGCCAAAGACACCAAGATAGATAGACCAATCCTCCCTAAATCCACAGGATAGCTTCAGTGGCAGCAAAAAGAACATTCTAGAGGTCTAGATGGTACTCTGAATTCCTAACAGAAGCACTACAAAAAGTGAACCCTGAACCCCTCCTACTAGGCTGACCTCCTAGGTCCACCTGACTAGGTCCACCTCCCTTTACTCATTCATCTCCAGCAATCTCCCCACAGGAAAATCCCCCTGATCAAGATCAAGGTCCTGTAGTTTATATTTGAACATTTTATGATGCTGATCACCATGGTTTCCTGAAACTGAGACACAAATTCCCAGAGCTGCCCCAGGCTAAGCAGTACCTGAAAGACAGGGTACTTGATTACCAGAGTTTCTCACAGCAGAGAATTGCATCTTACTTATTCTGAACATCACTGCTATTGGACTAATCATCCCTGGAAGCAACAGTCCATTGCAGTGGTTCAAAGCAGGAAACTGCACACAGCATATTTCATTAATCAATGAGCACCCACTAATTGTAAAATACTTTTTAAGAGATGTGAGGGTACCATGTTGATAAAGAAACTGCTGTGCCCAAGGAGCTTATAATCTAGAAACACCCTCACACGAGTTAATAAAGAACACTTGTCCTACCCAATACTGCAAGGCAGGGCAGCTTAGTGGCCAAAGCATGGTAAAACTTCACTTCCTGGGTTTCTTCTGGGTTCTGACACCTACTAGTGATGAAACCTCAGGAAAGCTACTTAATCTTCAGGGCTTCTGCTACCTTACTGTAAGATAAAACTAACAATATTGTACCCTCTTAAGATTGTTGTGAAGATTAAATTAACTAATATGTGTAAAGGGTTTAGAATAGTTTCTGGTACATATTAAGGGCTCTCTAAGTGTTCTTCATTATCACAGGAATATTGGAAAGACAACCTTAATCTTAAGTGGAGGTAGAATTACATGGGAACAAAGGTGCCTAGAAATGACACTTGAGCTGGTATAAAAGGATAAAAAGAACTTTCCAAGTCAGTGAGGTTTGGAGACTCCATCATAAGAGACAACTATCAGGCAAGGTGTTCCAGACTGGCCAAAGACAGAGCTGTTGTCATGTTCAGAGGATCACTGGGCCTGCAACCTGAGCTAGAGGAGGAAAGGAAAATGAACAAATACACAGCCCCAGTCAGAAGACAAGGGAGTCACTGAAATCTTTGGAGGAAGAAACTAATGTTCAAATCTGGGTTCATTTTAATAATTAAACTGACAGTCACTGGGTACTTCCTGCATTACGTGCACTACAAAATGGAAGGAAAGGAAAACTAGGGGGATACTTCAAGCAAGCTTTGTACCATAATGGCTTTACAGCCTCTATAGTACTTAGCATAGAATCAATATATAATATGTAATAGTATATAATGCGGCGCTTGCTCAATGAATGTCAGTTGGAGGTTTTTTTTGTTTGTTTGGGGGGGCTTTTGTTGTTGTTTTGCTTTTGGTTGAACTAAAACAAAGAAAGCTACACCTGAAACTCCCTAGAGATTCTTCCACTTAATTGGAAGCAACTCTCCGGGGAGGGACAGCAAGAGAGGGGCAGATAGCATTCGGGGCTCCTCCAGAAGAAAAGACACAAGCAAGCCCTTGTTTGCAACTCCAGGCACCTAGGGAGCTCAATGGGCCCCCTGAAGCCTTGTTTCTGACCCCCTTTGTGGAAGCAGAGATCCCTCACCTAGGGGTATTCTGGGGATCCACACACCATGCTTCTCTCAGCCCCTAGCTCCCAGGTTCATCCAAGGGGAAAAAAAAATCTATCTCAGATAAGAAGGGGTGGAGAAGATGACCACAGAAGCTAATCAGTTTACAGAGATGGATTTTAGGAAATTAGCCAAATACATTTACATTTCTCTTAGGCCTGATCCACTCTGGCTGGTCCCTGTTCAATTTCCCCTGACAACAGAAGGTGTGGCCTCTGTGGATTTAGCTGGGGGATCCACCCGCACTCTGCTCAGCACAAGTATCCAATCTCTGGCACCTCCAGGCCAGGCTGTGTGAAGCCTAGAGCATGCCCATCTAGATTAGGTCTCTCGGGTCTGCTGTGGCCCTGAACTTGCAGCTTGATTATCTACCTCAGGGTGGGGCAAACTTTTTCTGCAAAGTGCCAGATAAGAAGTATTCAGGTTTTTCAGGCCACTGTATAAACCATTCCTAGCTCAGAGGCATACAGAACAGTAGAGGATCTTCCCCTTCTACTCACTGGGACACTTTTCCAGGTGGTATCATGTTCTAGAGCCTCTCTTTCCAATGTCAGAGAAAAATTCATCAATAAAAGGACAGAAACCCCTTCTCCCTGCTCTCTCTGGCTCCTTCTGTACAGGGCAACAATGTACCCAAAATGTCAAAATCCAGAGAGAAAGCACTGATGGGATAAAGACACAAAAAAATACCAGTGTGTCCTGGAGTGCTCTGATTCCCTGTCCCTGACCCCACCACCCTGCCCTCCATCTTACATAGCCTAAGAGACCTTTCTAGGACACTGTCCCAGGAGTGGACTAGGAAAGCTTTCAGGAAGGAGTGATGCTTACAGAAGTATTCTTATCCTAGGCTGCACTCAGGGAAGCCTCCTTAAAAATGCAAATATTATTCCCTACTTTCAGAGGTTCCCCTGAATTAGCTTAGGGTGAGGCCAGGGCATAGCTCTTTTAAGTTTCCTGGTGATTCCATGCAGACTCAGGGTTGAGAACCACTGACTTAACCAAAGAATAAAACTCCAACTGTGCTACAGGATGAAACAACTAGAATATTTGGAAGCCTTCCCAGAACTGTCAAACTCCTCACCTGGTCCCATCCCCTTGTCACCTATTTCCTGCCCAGGTGGGCTGGCTTTATCCCAAGGCTTCTCTTCCTGTGTTTCCATTTGCC
This sequence comes from Sciurus carolinensis, assembly GCF_902686445.1. Lineage (NCBI taxonomy): Eukaryota > Metazoa > Chordata > Mammalia > Rodentia > Sciuridae > Sciurus > Sciurus carolinensis. Next base: position 96,604,183 of record NC_062214.1, read on the forward strand.
CACTGGACATTAAGTGTGGCTTCTTTAGGACCCTGGGGACTCCTCTATGTAAACACCTATTCATCAAGCCTGAGGAGGGAGGGCCCTAAGACTTATCTTCAAGTAGTTAACCACAGGTGAAACAAGCATGGTGGGGTACATAAGCCATGGGAAGAAGAAATCAGGGAAGAAGAAATCAGGGCAGACTTCCTGGAGGGGATGATCCTCATCAGAGGAAAGCGTGAGAAAAGGCAAAAGAGCAAGGAACAGCACTGGAAGCTTGGCGAATGGCAATTAATTAGGAACACCTGGGACTACGTGGGAAGAGGATGTGGGTAGAGGACAAGAAAGCCAGGTCAGAGGGCCCGGATACTATGCTAGGGAGTTGGAATTTTTTCCTGGTAGTACCAAGGAGATTCCTGACGCAGAGGAATCAGGTAACTGGATTTTGCAGTTTTGAAAGATCACTCTGACCATAAAGAATGAATAAAAGTCAGCAGTGCGACTGACACTTAGGAAATAGCACTCATCTGAAGAGGGAAAAGGGGTGAACACTGCTATGGTAGTCTCCTCTGTGCTGGAAAAGCACTGCAATCATTTTAAGATCATAATGAGGTTAATCACTGAAAGTATTTGGGTTGAAGCATTTCAACACATGTCTCTAATCAGCCCTGGACCCACAGCGCCTTGAATGCAAATGGACAACAATTCTTGAGGCTTCCTCACTTGAAAGGGTTTCCCAAGAGACTGGAAGCATGGTGGTGACACCAGCCTCCAGGGGTGTAGATGTAGATGTACAACAGGGACCTCACAGGCAACCCTTCTGCAGTGCCTTGGAGACATTTTTTAATGACAGAGGCTTTTTGGGCAATCCCTGAGGATACACAACTTGATCTGTCAGGAGCTGGCTCAAGAGGACCCTGGTGAGAAGCCAGCAGGCCTTTTGGGTACAGCAGGACCCACCTTTCTTCCCCCTGTGGATGCTGCAGCCAGCTTCCTTCCACCAGATGCTGAGATCCCACAACATCCGATGTCCCTTCCTTAGAGCCTGCCAGATGGTACAGAGCTTATATGCACAGATGTTTTTGTGGACTGGGAAAAAGAAGTGAGGTAACACCTGTCTGACCCATTCACAAGCCACCTAAGGGAACTCTTTATTTTGAGCTATCAGAATGAGAGTGATGCATTAGCCAGGGAGCAATGACTATCAGTCCATTCTGGTTTTAAACAGAGGAAGCCTCTGCCAAGGCAAGGGCAGGCTAGGAAACAATCCTGTCCTGTGGCCTTGTTGGGGTTTGTTTTGGTTTGGATTTTATGTGCCACTGAGGAGCCATGATACCACCAAAACCAGCCAACAGTCTCTTATTATCAACAGAACACAGTGCCACATAAAACCCTTGACAGGGCCAGCATCTCACACCATCCTAGCCCAACAGCTTAGCCAAAAGCACTGGGGTACACAAAGCAACAAGTACTTTCCACCCCAAGCCCACAACCTGGCCATACAACTGACCTTTCATTTCAAAGGCTCACACAGCAGGATTAACTTTCATTTACAGAATTGCTTTCAAAATCATGAAGTAATGCCAATATTTTTTAAAAATTTCCCACACACCCCAAGGTCATCATTCTAGCTGTGGTTATTCTCCAAACAATTTATCTCCCTGCTGTTGCCATAGATAAAACTATTTTTAGTGCACAACTAGTTTGAAGGCTTTTTTTTTCTTCTTTTAATTTCACAACTCCTGTTGTTTGACATCCATAAATGCTTCTCAGGATTTTGTTTATCAGCTAACAGAAATTACTCTTCTCACCTTCCCCCCACCCTCTGTGGGGGATGATGATTTTAGTTAGGAAGGAAGTACAATTGCAGGTGGCAGTCACTGAACAAAGGATAACTGGTGACAGGCTGGTTGCCCCCACTGCTCCTGGCAGCTGACTCAGAGAACTAAACTCCTGCTCAGTGTCAGCTGTCACCAGTGGTTGGCTGGAATGACTGGCCCAACATAGCCTGGTTCCCCACAGACACTAACTTGATAAGCTTTTTGGATGAAACAGAAGATTTATTTTAATGGCTAATATGTTCCTGCTAAAGATGATCACTTGTCTACCATTGGGGTGAAATTTTCAGGCTTTCCTGAAATTTTTCAACTTTGTAAACACTTTTCATAATTATTTGTTTAGCCTGCAATTTTATTTTTAAGACATCCTGTTCTTATTTTTCTAAAAAGAAATTTAAAATAAATGTTTTGTCCCAAGGCAGGTCCAATATGCCACTGTCATCACCATATGTCAAGTATTCTATTTAGCCAAATGGTAGTTCCTTCATGCAGTATCCCAATGTTGTCAGCTGCCCTACACACTCCTACTCAGGCTACAAGACTAAACTTACACATCACCTGCAGTGAGGGACCTCCCTCAGGTGCCTCAGAAAGAACCCTGCCTTTTAGCTTCACAGAACTTTGGAACTACTTCACCCCACTACACGATCAATGCTTTGACAACTTCATGACAGCAGTTTGTGACAATGTCTGCCTCCACAGGTAGAATGGACCCCAATGCCCAGCACTGTACCACACAGAAGATCTATAAATGTTCAAGAAGCTAATTAACCAACTGATCATGTTTCCCACCACATCTCTACACACACACAAACAACATAGCACCTGTAATATTTGCAAAACCAATGGCAGAGTTGGAAATGATAAAGATATGGAGAACACCAGAACCTTCCCATATCCTCTTTCCAGAACAAGTACCAGGATGCCTAGCATAGCCTGCATAGCCTGATTCAGAGCCTTGGGCCTCCAGTCCAAAGTAGTTATACACTCTTATTCAAAAGGCAAAGCATTCTCAATGGTGTTCACAATGTGCCAGAAACCAAAGCACTTATAACTAAAGAGATACTCAAAAACATATTGGAAAAAAATCTTCAAAAATGTTATTGGGTATACTACCTAATCACATTTATGTATCCATCTACAACATTACTTTAGCTACCCCAACCAGTCCCTAACTCTAGAGGGGAAATGAACCTCATCTGGGATCAGGGGCATCTTTTCAGTGACTTTTATTCTTTCTGTTATAATTGATAAAATTTCCAAAGAAAGATTACAAATATCCACCTTGGAGTAAGGGCAGACCTCTGGCTGGAAACCCAATAGGACCTAAGATGGCTCTTGTTCTATGAGGTTAATGATTGGACAACTAGAGTTCTGTCAACCTGCATGCGCACCCACGTGTGCAGACGCCCAAAATCCATCACCTGGCCCAACCCAATTATAACACACACCTGTCTTCTACAGCTAATGAGAGACAACTCATAAGGTGATATGACCACCACCACTTGGTTGAGATATATAAAAGCAGATAAGCATGTCTACAAGACTAGCAAACAGACAGAGGTACCAAAGGGGCTTTTTGTTTGGACTGAAGCACCCATTCAGCTAAACTTGGGGAAACATGATCAGAAAGTTTCAATCGCAGTGAAGAAGTGTTGAGTAATAAGTACTGAATATCATGATGAAAGAACAACAAGCCACAAAACAAACCTCTAACAGTTTGCTCTGAGACCCTGATCTTGGAACAAATGCAGAAGGTGAAAGATGCACGTGTGAAGCCAGTCTTCACAGAGCACACAGAGGTGGGAAAGGATGTAACAAAGATTGCAGAGAAACATGCTTCCACAAGGAAACCCTCCCTAAAGACAGTGACCAAGGCTATCAGGACCACCTCTGCTGCTACTGTGCTAGTATTTAAGCTAGAAAGAAGAAAGTGTTAGGGCTAGGGTTGGGGCTCAGTGGTAGAGTACTTGCCTAGTATGTGTGAGGCACTGGGTTGGATCCCCAGCACCAACATTAAAAAAAAAAAAAAAGAAAGAAGAAGAAATAAAACAAAGGTATTGTGTCTATCTACAACTAAAAATATCTTTAAAAAAAAAAAAAAGAAGAAGAAGAAGAAGAAAGTGGCTTGCATAACATGACCTCCCACACAACTGGGCTCCTGGGTGACCAGGTGCTAACCCCTGGTTTGCAAAGAGGCATCTACCTTGGCTAAATCCACTCCAGAATCAATATTCTTCTGTCACACTGAACACAAGTGACACCTTCTTACTTCTAATAAATGGAAGAAGGAAAGTTTGGGTTTAAAATACCATCTTTACTTGTGGGCCTCAGGGTAGAGATACTACAGATCAGGGTATAGATACTGCAGAAATGTCTCCCTTGCTTTTTAAACTGGTGCCACCAATAAGTTGGCTTGACAGAGGAGGTAGGAAGGAGAGGAAAACTCTGGGAATTCAAGAAAGTCTACCAAGATCTCTTTTCCAGCTGGTGAGGTGCCCTCTGAGCGTCAAGAGGGAAGGTCACAACCCGTGCTGGGACTGACGGGAAAGTTGAGCCCAGGGTGGATGTCAAGGCCAGGGGCTGGCTCCCGCGCGACCTCAAACTCCGATACCTACAGAAGCGGCGGGGGAACCAGACCACGGTCGCCACCTCCCCAGCAACTCACCCTTCTGCTGGGCGTCCCGGGTGCTTTGGAGCCGCCGCCCGAGAGCAGGGTGACCGTGGACGTGGAACGCAGCATCCCGCGGCGGCTGTCGGCGTTGGGCTGGGCACCGAAGCTGCTCCGGGGCAGAATAAGTGTGCCGGGCGCGCCCTTCGCTGGGGTGGCTCCGGTCACTTGCTGCTCCAGCTTCCCCTCGGCGGGAGACAGAGGGGGCGGGGCCTGGTATGGGGGCGGGGCCGGGCCGGGCCTGGGGGCGGGGCGGGGGCTGGGCCCGGCCGGGGGCGGGACCCGAGCGCGCTCGCCTAACTGGTCCTGCTACATTTCCTCTCCAGCGCGCAGACCCTGACAAAGTTGAGCTCTATCCTTTCCCTTGGCGCTTCATTCTGTCCGGGGAAGGAAAGAGTCCTGGATATCTGGGAGGCCCAGGCTGTCTGTTTTCTGAGGAGTCGCGGTCCTCCTGCACGTCCAACCTCACAACGCATTGCTACCAGTCCCACACCCACCCCTGGCTATTTCCCCCACCCCACCCCCAGCGGTCTCTGCCACACCCGGGATCCCTGGGACCATTACCCTATCATTTATTGAGTATTTATTGAGTGCCTATCCTATGTTCCTCCTAGCAGTCAACACAACTGACTGAACCCTGTCCTCGTGGAGTTTGCAATCTGGTGGGGTCCCCAGAAAAATGAGAGAGTGTCCGGTGCTAAGGTAGAAGAGGGCACAAGGTGAACTATGAGAATACACAACCGGTCTTAAGAGCCAGGAAAAGCCTCCCAGAGGAAGTGACTAAGCTAAGACTAGAAAGCAAGTAGGAGTAAGCCAGACCTAGTGTACATCACAACTGCTCATATTTATTCAATGATTACTGTGCAACCAGCTGACAAGCACTTTGTGTTACGTCAGTTAATTCTTACAACCACGCTTTGAGGAAGGCACTACTATTATCCTGTATCTCCATTTTGCAGATGAGGACATTGACTAACCAAAGGATTGAGTAACTCATCAGGGTCCCCAGTGGCTGCTGAATGGCAAATCTAGGGTATGAATCTCCCCAGTCCGATCCGAGGGTCTTGCTTGTGCACTCCTGCCCTCTAACATGAAAGAGGGTAGCTCCAGGCCAAAATCAGGGGCATTTTCAAAGAGGGAAGGGAGGCAAGGGAAAGTATGATATTTTTTAAGAACTATAAATATCACAATGAAAGGGACAAATGGTAGAGATGCAGCTAAAAGGGATCTGAGGCCAAGTCATGCTGTGCTCAGTTTGGCCATTATCCTCATCAAAGAAGACACGATACCTCCACCCATCCCTCAAAGCCCAGGTCAAACTCTGCCTCCCCACCAAGTTCTCCAGGACCTCATGCCCTCTGCACTCACACTCCTGAACCCAGAAACTCTTTGTGATCATGTTCTCTGTTAAAGTCATCTATTTGTATGCTTCCTTCTGGAAGCAGGAGACAGGCTCAGTATTCTCTGAATGACCAGTATGGCACCAACAGGGAAGATGCTCAAGGAATGTTGCTGAACAGAATTTCAAATGATCCTGCAAAACTAGTTTCTTTGGCAGATGAGGAAGCTGTGTGATTTTCCTGAAGACACACAGCCTGTTCATCATAGCTGTGCCTGTGTTCTAAGAGCTTTATACTTCCTTTCTCATCCAGTTCTCATAATGACCCCACCAGGTAGAATTGTTATTATTCCAATCTTCAGATGAGGAAACTAAACCCAGACACAGTAGGTGACTTGATGAACAGCTGGGACTAGACATCTAGTCTTCTAACTCCAGACCTACTGCTTTTTTACTACACTCCTTTCTTCATCCTCCCATCTACCTACCTTTTCCAAAAAAGGTTCAGAAGTTTCTTTCCATCCTCATTCAACACAGTCCTACACTCTTGGTAGAGTTTTGTAAGATTGAAAGTTGAGTCTGCCTTTCAATAAATCGTGGTCATTATGTGGCTGTTGAAAGTCACCGAATTAGACATCTGCATGGTCATCTCAGTGGAAAGAAGTTAATGATTAGTGTTGCTTTGTTGTTTTGCTCTGGGGTAAATGGAAATGGGCTGTTTTTCAAACAAAGTCAAAATAACCTGCCATCAGCAATGTTTGTTTATATTATGGTAACCACCCAAGTGACCACCCAGGATGGAGTCAACCTTTGAGAGAAAGGGTGGTCCAGGGATCCATTTTTCCTCCATCCATTCACATCTTTAATATTGTTGATATAAATAATAGTTTTCATTATAATCCATTGCACAAGTAGCAGACTGCTCACCAGCTTGTGAGCTATGTAGGAACAGGATCTTATTTACACCTCTGCCTGCCTAATATTTGGAACATATTCATTGGTACATGGTAAGTGCTCAGTAAATGTTGAATGAGTGAAGAAATGATATTACAGAACAAGACTGCAACTGACCTGTCACTGCGTAAAACAGAAACTAAAGTCTTTGCCAACCAAGCTTCTAAAATGACCAGGGTCTACAAGAAATTTTCCAGCTGAAGCAACCAAAGCCCTGGGATTGTCCCAGTGAGGGCAGTTTCCCAAAAATGGCTGTCACCAAGGGATGTGGGCAGAAGCCAGGCTCTGGCTTATGCCTCAGCCCCTCCCGACCAGGTCAACACTAGATCTGGTAGGACCCAATGGTAGCAGAGTTCACAAGGAATTGCAGGAGAGAGGAGGATGGGGAGACCCCACGAAGGGGGAAAGGAGAAGAAAGAAAATGGGGAGAAAAGTAGGAAAAAGAAATCAATGGAAAGTAGCTCTAGAATGGAGAGGGAAGAATAATAAAGTCATAGTCACAGGTTTCCACGAATAATCTGAGAAGAAAATTATACAAAAGAAGGATTGGCTCAAAGGCTGAAAACTCCTGCTCAAGAAGTCCTCAGAGTCAGCCAGGCCCGGAGGTACAGGCTTGAAATCCCAGCAGCTCAAGAGGCTGAGGCAGGAGAATCGAAAGTTCAAAGCCAGTCTCAGCAATTTAACAAGGCCCTAAGCAACTCTGTGAGACCCTGTCTCTAAACAATCTATATATAAAGGGGGGTGGGCAGGGATGTGGTACAGTGGTTAAGCACCCCTGGGTTCAATCCCTGATACAAAAAAAAAAAAAAAAAAAAAGGTCCTTAGAACCTATAGATTATAGAGAGTAAGGAAAGGGCAGAGTGAGAGAAACAAGGACAGGGTTCTGGTTTGGAAGGTCATTGTGTTCCCTCTCAACATGCCCCGGTTCTCTCCTGGCCCTCCCTGAGCATTGGTGGTAGAGGGTTGCCACTATTTGGGCTTGAGGGGATAGGAGATACGACAAAACTATCTTAGCTGCTCTTCCTTCCCTTCCCATCCATCGGAATAGCCAATATACCTAAGAGTTCTCCTAAATATCTCTGCTGAAGCACAGGTGTATAGAAAATTCTAGTTACCTATATAAATGCCCTGTCCTTTCTTGAAATCAGTTATTGAATCGCACCTTCTCCCATCCCAGTTTCTAGAATTCTCTTTCACATCCTCTAGGCATCTGCTTTCTGAATTGTCTTTGTTGCTTTCTGCTAAGTCCTGTGCAAACTCTATCTACATCTTTAGCTGAGGAACTTTTGATGGGACCCATTTTCCCCCACATCCTAAGCAGCCAAGACTGCTGTTAGATTTTTAGCAGAAATAATTAGGAATTGAATCACATGCTGGACAGAAGCATGAAATGAGTAAGCCCAAGTCATGTCAGGCTTCCTGGTATTTTGCACCCTCCACATTCATACATCTCTGAAGCTTCCCTTTCTTTCTTTTCCATTCATCTGCAGCAACATCCCAAAGTCCTGGCACATTCTCCTGTTCTGAATGCCACAGAGACCAAACTTTCACAATGGAAAAAGGACACATTTTCAGCCCAAGGACAAGGGTATTGAATTACAAAGTCCTTTTGGATAAAATAGAATAAGAAACCTGACATATTCACAGGCACCCAAGAGGCGGAGAACAAGGCTTAGTGATAAGGAAGGCAGACTGAGAGGAACCCAAAACACAAGTCTCCACACATCCACAGTGTTTGTAAGACTATCTAGACTGGAACCTGCTGCTGATCCACCCTGGGAAATACAAGCTCATTGCAAACGATTCTGTTGGCTCCCCAGGTAACACAATGAGCAAATGAGCAACTGATAGAGTGATTTAAAAAAAAAAAATTCATTGAACAAATATGTATCAAGCATTTACAATGTGCTGGGCACTGGAGAGGCAGAAACAAGTAAGACAGCCCTGCTTTCTAGGATTTCAAGATCAAATTGGGAAGAGAAATATGCATGTAGGAAATAAAAATTATAACTGACACCTAATGTGACACTTACTATGGATGATGAATTGTGAATGCATTTTGAACTTTTGGGGACACATAGTGATGAGAAAGATACACTATGTCCCCTAATTTGCAGATGAGGAAATTGAGTCACAGGGAGGTGGAACGACTTGCTTGTAGTACCAGTACTGGTAAGTGGTGGAGCTTACCTTCAATCTGAGGCAAAATGGCTCCATCTGTGTGCCTGACAATTCACCTCCTATTTGGGGGCAGGAGCTAAACTTGAGACATGTCCAAAGCACAGAGGTAGACAGAGGAGAAGCTGCTGCAGCAGAGGACAGGAAGGGCTTCCCTGGGAAGGTGACCAGGGAGTTGGTCCTGAAGAATGAGGAGGAAAAGGTGAGAGCTTTCCACACCAGAGGCCTCGAGGAAATGGTGGGGTCAGAGGGTCTGGGAAATGGTTGATAACCAACTCAGCTTGAACTTCAGGGCAGAGGGATGGCCAGAGACCAAGTGGGGTGGGGTTAGAGTGCAGAGGGCCTTAAATCCAGTTGAGCCTGGATTACAGGTGAGGAATTATTGAAATTTCATGAGCAGGGCAGTGATATGATCAGGTTTGCATTAAGAAAGATGGCAGGCAGTAGAGAGACCTATGAAAGGAAGGCAGCGGCTAGGGCATGAGCACTTGTTTTTTGTTTTGTTGTTGTTGTTATTATTGTTCTTGTTTGGTTGGTTGGTTTTTGGTACCAGGAATTTAACCCCGGGGCCCTTTACCACTGAGCCACATCCCGAGTCCTTTTTGTTTTTTGAGACAGGGTCTCGCTAAATTGCTGCAGCTGGCCTTGTACTTACAATCCTGTCTCAGCCTCCCAACTCACTGGGACTACAGGCATAAACCACCACACCTGGCTGTGGGGTGAGCAGTTCTGAATGCATTGAAATTGTGTTGTAACGATATAAAGAAGATCTCAACAAGGGGAGTCAGTAGCAGTGGAAAGGAAAGGAGGGGGGTGGGCCCAAAGGTTGACAATCAGGAGAACTTAGTGACCAATTAAAAACTGTACAATTTTTGTGAATTGTAAGCCATTCTAGTGAAATCAACAATATTTCTATCAACCCTGAGGGAAGAAGAATCAGTCAAGTAAATGAATGAAGTTTAGGATGAATGGTTACTTTCTCAGCCTTGTGGCCTTCCTGTGCATTAAACACAAAGGAACAAACCTCACGTCCTACAAGGTGTCAGTCTGACTTTCTAAGTAGCTGCTACCATGGGCTTGTAGTAGAAAACCTTTAGATGCAGAGGCAGGAACTTATATATTTATTTTCTCAGAAAGACATCCTACTATCTTTTAGAGGAATTAGTTTCCTCAAGATATCAATAATAATAATAATAGCAGAAGGAGCCAGGCAGGTGAGAAATGTTAAAGGAATTAGGGCCTTCCTGGATAGTGTGGTACAAGAAGCAGCTCCTTCTAAAGACCATGCACATCCTCAAGAAATTTAGGTTTTCCCTGAAAGCTACTGAATTGGTGACTGGTCAGAAAATTTCCCTTGATTGAATTAAATGTGAGTCATACCTGTATTTTAATCTATATGAAAAAATGAAAGAGCTAATCTATGAAAAGAGAATTTTCTTTTTGCATTTCTGCCTTAAAAATAGAAATCCCTGAGATGTTTATGCATGCATAGTCGTGCAGAACACCTGCTATGTCCATGTGAGTTATGACCATCATCTCAAGTCAGGCTGCTCCCAGAAGCAGATTCTGAGCCAAGGACTCACAGGTAGGTGATCATTAAGGAGCTGCTTTCAGGAGAAAACAGGAATAAAGTGTTAGATGCAGGAAGGGGAAAAGCCAGCAAAGGAGCAAGCTCAGTTGAAGGTCCAGGTTTGGTTGGATCCCATGGGCAGCTCTGGAATGTAAATGGCACCTCAGAACTCAAGACAAAGACTGGGGCACTTGTACACTAGTTAGTCATTGTCTCAGGTTTCCTGAGGATGGGGGTGAAGGATGAGAGAGGTTTATGATCTCCCAGGTATTTGCAGCACTTGAGAGAAAAGGCAACTTCATGTCCATAGAAAAGTCCCCCACAAGGTGACAGGGTAAAGACAATTAGAATCAAGAACACAAAAACAGGAACAGATACACAGAGCAGGTAAAAGAGGAAATTTGAGTGGCACCAAGTCTGTCTACAACATCTATATACTGTATCTATATACAAATCTGGAAGTAAACATTAATACCAATGGGTATATCCTATCTCACTACTCAGTAAAACCTCTGGAACAACAATAACCATAAACCACTGTGCAGCCCACAAGAGTGGTACAAACTAGTGTAGATATAAGCAGTCTAAAAGAATCAGAGGAAAGAATATTCAATCTACTAATAGAAGGGGCAGGACCCAGAAAATCAAGAAGCTAGAGAAAGGAACAGAATCTAATTAGATAAAATCTGGAAGGAATAAACGTATGGTCCAAGCTGGGTCCAAAGTCAACAACAGTATGTACAAGACTGAAAACCCAACTCACTAGCATCATGTGCTAAGATAGTTGTGAAACTGAGTTTGGTCAATAGCTCCAGAGAAGACCACTCTTCTGGATCCAGAACATCTCATTTCAAGTGGGATTTTCAGACAAAGGAAGATTTGGAATCAGAAAAGCAAGCATCTTTCCTGTGTGATTCTGGTCCACACATGCCTGGGATGTGCTTTCAGGTGTGATCGAAAGGAACATGAAATACCTGTTAAATGATAGTAGTACCCATTATGAGACTTGAATGAAATTATATAATATAAACTATATGATTAGGATATGTACATCCAGCATTCAACAACTGCGAAGTTCTTTCTCAGGAAAACCATGAATTGCTAGCCTAGGTTTTGGATAACACAGAGTGTGGAGGAGGACAGAATACTTCTTTAGATGTGGAACACTTTCTTCAAAGCAAAAGTATTGGGTGTTCCATACCAGTGTTAACGTAAGACATTTGGAAAAGAATAAAAGCATTTCTTTTCCTCTATTTGATTTGCTTTATTAAGAGAGATTAACATGGAGAACTTATTTGTTCTCAGCATGTAAGAAGAGAATCATACAATTTTAAAACAAAGGGGCATTCATCTCATTTAATCCTGAGGTGACCAATAATACACCTTAGCATTATTTTTCTACCTTTATGCCTAATGAACTTGTGCCAATAGGTTTCCATTATAGATGCTGAGACAAATGTAAAGTTTACTATAAAACACAGAATATGAAGAGTTTTTCTCTAAGTTCGATTTACCCGTCTAACCCTGCTTCTGGGGTCTTCTTTCTGCTTTGTGGTATGCCAGTGGTCACTCCAGGAGGGGCTCTGCCTATGGCTGTGAAGGCTGTTCACAGCACGAAGGTTTCACACCCACAGAGCTAATGTCCCCCTGACAAGGTGTGCCCCCAATGTGGGGCTGTGCCCACTAAAGGAAGAGATGTTATTTCTCATCCAAAGTCTTGGGCTGGTGGGGGTCCTGTCCTGAATGAGGGGTACTCCATTATTTTTGTGCAAGATCCCTCCCTCCAAAACCCTGTTCCTGCCACAGCTCTCCCAAGTTCAGGTTCATGAGGACCTCTTTCTTCTGGCCAAAATCCTTGGAGTCATCCTTACTTCCTCCCCTTACTCTCCTACCCTACATTTTATTTCTCTGCTTTTACCCTCAAAATGTGTCCAGAATCTAAGTCCTTCTCCTGACGCGGACATAATCAGCCATGCCTCCTAATTTGTCTGCTTGTTTCAGTCCTTGCCCTCCGATTGTCTAATTGAGGGCCACAGTGATCCTTTCACCCACATTACTCCTCCGTTCAAAACCTTGCAATGGCTTCACAACTCTTCAGATAAAAGCCCAAGCTTCATGCATCTGGTGTGTGCCCACGTTCCCTAACAAAGATCCAAGGTCGATAGGCAAGGGTTTAGTCTATTTTGTTCATTACTCTAAAACCAGCATACCAACAGTGCCTGGCACAGAATTGACATCCAGTAAATCATTCCTGAATGAATAAACGGTCTTTTTGTCATGTTCCCAGGACTACAGCATGCTCAGATCAGTCCTTCCAGGATCCCAGACCTGGATAGGGGACAGTGTGGGCTCCATTACTCAACTGACCTAGAAAAAAAAATCTACCTCTGTCCAAACCTCTCTCTGATCTGGCTATTTCTGCCTCCCCCATCAACAGCAGGACATCTCATCCCCCCTCTTCAAGAGCAAATGTGGTCAGTTTCTCAGTAAATCAGAACCTTAAATAACAAAAGGACTTGCTGATTTGGATCTCCATGAAAGGCCCTGGAGAGAGGGGACAGAAAGGCTTGGGAAAGAAGGAATAAGGAAAAGCAACACCGCAGTAGAAAGAAGGGACAAAGCATCACCCCATCAGTTGTGCATCAACCTCCTCTTGTGGGTTGTTGTCAGAGGCTGCCCATTCATTAGAGCAGACATCTGTGGGTCCAGAGATGCACACAGCCATCAGTTGTAGTTGCCAATCATCCAAACCCTGCTTAAGAAGTGGGAAGAAGAGGTGGGAGGCTGTGTGCTTCTGTGACTGGGCACAAGCATGCTCAGGGTTTCCACACCATTGAGCCAAGTGCCCTGGAGCCACCATCACCCTTTCAGGTGGGATCACTTCACCATGATCTTTCTTGATGTGACTCCCATGCACCTGTCAGACCAGAAAGATACTCTGGTACTCTAGTTACTGGGGACAGATAGGATGAGGCTAAAGTTGGTTCAGAGAGGTATGCAGGGAGCTCCTGAATCTGTCTCTGCTGCTGAGGCTGCTGAAGACATTGAGCTCTACTGGAATATGGAAGGGAGGCAGTTAAGCATCTCCTGGTCACAGCCCTAGCCCATCAACCAGGAATGAAGAGTGTGAGATTAAATACTCCAACTGTAACAGGGAGGCTGAGCCCAGCAACTAAGAATCCTGCAAGAGAGGTCAAGGGAGCATGGGGTGCTGCCAGGGGATTTCAGGCATGGGGCAGGATTCCAGATAGAGAAACCAACATGCCCCAGTTTGCCTGGACTTTCTCAATTTTAGCACTGACTCGGGAAATCCCATTCATCCCAGGCAAACTGGAATGGTTGGTCCCTCCCAGTCAGAGCAAGGAGCAAAGCCACAGGAGCAAGGTCAGACTCTGGTGTGAGGAGGGAACACTGGGCACTCACAGTAGAGTGACCCCACGAGAAAGCCCAATTGTAAGAACTAGGCCAGATGAGAGCAACTGGCTTTAGAAAGAGGTGAGGTTAAGTCCCTTGGAGGAGGTTAAGTGTACTCCATCCAAAAAAAAAAAGTTTCCTGGCATGGTATTGGGACCAAAACAGACACAACAGACAGGTACGCCATGGTACACAAAAGAAGACACAGAGACAAACCCACATAAATACGGTTATACTAGACAAAGGTGCCAAAAACATGCACTGGAGAAGACAGCCTTTTTAACAAATGGTGCTGGGAAAACTGGAAATCCATATGTAGCAAAATGAAATTAAACCCCTATCTCTCACCCTGCTCCAAGCTCAACTCAAAGTAAATCAAAGACTTAGAGTCTAGAACAGAGACTCTGTACCTAATAGAAGAAAAATCTTCACCACGTCAGCTTAGGACCTGACTTCCTTAACAAGACTCCTAAAGCACAAAAAGTAAAATCAAGAATCAATAAATGGGATGGATTTAAACCAAAAAGCTTCTTCTCAGTAAATGAAACCATCAATAATGTAAAGAGAGAGCCTATAGAATGGGAGAAAATCTTTGCCACCTGCGCCCTGGATAGAGCATTAATCTCCAGGATATATTAAAAAAACTCAAAAATCTTAAAACAAAAAAAAAAAAAAAAAAAACCAAATAACCCAATCAATAAATGGGCTAAGGGTCTGAACAGAAGAAAAATTTAATTGATCAACAAATATATGAAAAAAAGTTCAACATTTCTAGCAAATTAGACAAATGCAAATCAAAAAACTACTCTAAGATTTCATCTCACTCCAGTCAGAATAGCAATGATCAAGAATATAAGCAATAATAAATGTTGGCAAGGATGTGGGGGAAAGGAACACTCATACATTGCTCGTGGGACTGCAAATTGGTCCAACCACTATGGAAAGCAGTATGGAAATTCCTCAGAAACTTGAAATGGAACCACCATTTTACCTAGTTATCCCACTCCTCAGTTTATACCCAAAGGACTTAAAATCAGCATACTATAGTGACACAGTCACATCAATGTTTATAGCACCTCAATTTGCAATATCTAAACTATGGAATCAACTTAGGTGCCCTTCAACAGATGAATGGATAAAAAAATTGTGGTATATAAACAATGGATTATTACTTAACCTTAAAGAAGAATGAAATTATGGCATTTGCCAGTAAATGAATGGAGCTGGAAAATTTCATACTAAGTGAAATAAGCCAATCCCAAAGAACCAAAGGCTGAATGTAGGTGCTAATTCATAATAAGGTGGGAGATAGGGAAGAATAGAGTTACTTTGGATTAGACAGAGGGAGTGAAGGGAAGGGAGACGATATGGGGGTAGGAGGGACCATAGCATGAATCTGACATTATGATCCTATGTGCATATATGATTGCATGACTACATTATGTACAACCAGAAGAATGAGAAGTTATACTCCTTCTATGTATGATGTATCAAGATGCATTCTACTGTCATGTATAACTAATTAAACAAATTTTTTAAAGTTTCCATAGTTAAATAAAATTGGGAATATCTAGGCTAAACAAAAGTAGGAAGGTTTAAGATAAGACCTATTTTCCTAAAAAGCTTGGAGCATCTTCCAAAAAGGAATAGCTGCATTCCAACTTCACTGACCACAACACCCCCACCACAAACTACTGGATGCTTGTTAGAAGAGAGCTTTAGAAAAGTGGCAAAAGGCAGTTCAGCTGGGGAACACAGCTTGGCCCCGCCAAGGCAATGTGCCCACCACATTTTGAATATGGTTTGTCCCACTGAAAACACATGTTGGAATTTAACCTCCATTGTGAGGTATTAAGAGGATAGAAACTTAATCTGACTATGGTGTTTAGAGATGGGCCTTTGAGAGGTGATTAGGATTAGATAAGGTTATGGGGTCGAGCCCCCAGGATTGAATCCTGGCAGCTTTATAAGGGCAGGGAGCAAGCAGCACACACAAGCACACTCCCTGTCCCTCCCTACGTGGTGCGTTGCTCCACCTTGGTCTCTGCTAGCAAGAAGACCATCACCAGATGCATGCCCTTGACCCAGGACTTCCAAACCGTGAAAATTAACCTTTAAAAAAAAAAAAAAAAAAAAAAAAAAACTTAGTCTGTGGTACTGTGTTATTAGGGGGAAAAAATAGCCCAAATGATATAAACTCAAGTTCACATGGAGTTTGATTATGTGGGTTAATATTTGCCAAGCCCAGAGAGCCAGGTCCAGACAAAGCCTCTGTTTTAGACAAGGCAGCCCACACTGAGAACCGCCTCCTCTGACAGATGGACGGGTTTGGACTCACCAACTTTCCAGAGGTTAAAGGACCGAGGTTAAGGACTGTCATTTGTTGTAATGGTGCCCCACCTGAAGGTGGGCTTACCTGGGGACCCTCTTTGAGAGGAGAGGGGGTCTGACTAATCCAATGAGTGAGAGAAAGAGCAGCGACTGCCCAGCTGGCCAGCATCAGCACTAATGCTGAACAGGTGCAGGCGTGCTGCCCCAGATTGTGATTTCTGTGGTGTCCGCATTATCTTGATCTTTGTTGGGGAAAAGCACCTGAGGTGAATCTGGGGGTGAGCAGAAGAAGTGCAGAGGGTTCTGGGGCAATACAGAGCCTGGATGTGCATGGCGTCATCGAAGTGGGTTCCCTAGGCACGGGCTTTGTGGAGAATTTCTCAGGACTTTGGGAAGCTGGGTGGTGGTCTTTTTCAAGACCTACAGATAAGTCACTATTGGAAAAAAAGAGGAGTAAGACCGTGCAGGGCTTATGTTTATGATTCTGGTAGGTGTGATGTGTAGACGCACCCAGGAGCCCAGGAAAGACCAGAGTAGAGGTCAGGGGGCTGGGTTCTGTGTGGACTCTGGCACTCTGTGTCCTCCTGAGGCCGTGATATCTCTGTGGGGCTTTACGCTTCCACATGGTGACTGAGGGCTTTGGGACTGAGTGCAGAGACCGACCATTTAGCTTTGACATTCCAAAAGTATTCATAAACAAAATGAATCCCTAAATACTTCTTTGTTGTTGTTTACTCAAGCTGTTGACCATCATTTCCTCTAAATCTTAAGTCACTTACTATAAAGATGAGGCAGACTTCTGTGCCGCTGGTCAGAGCTGCAGGCTGAGTCCTTGAGAAAAGTAGATATAGGTCCTTCATTGGGTATTCAGATCAAAAGTCAGGAGAAGCCACCTGGACACGACCTGCATTCTCCACCCTGGCAACCTTCGACTGTGTTTACTTTCTGGAACATGCTGTGTACCTCATGCCTGTCTTGGTTGGATTCTGTGAGGTGCAGACTCTGAGATGGGGACTTGTGTGCAGGGGACATCGGGGAGAGATCTGAGAAGACACCGCTGTCTTCAGTGAGAAGGCTCAAACAATAGAGGGAGGAGCTGAGCTGGGACACACACACAGGCCTTGGCCTATGCCACTGGGCACTCTTGAGCTGAATGGCCCTTCAGAGTCATGGTCAACTGAGGCAAGGGGATTGAGCCTTTTCACCCACCACCAATCCCTGAATTTTCGTTTGCCCTGGGGAGGACCTAACATTGAGTAAGGCAGCTCCCTCTAGTCAAGGGCAATTCTTGGGAGCCATTGGCGTCCACCTCTTCCTGTAGCCAGAAGAGTGAGAGGGGTATGTCAGCGCCCTGCAATCTGCCACAGTGCTTTTGCTCACGCTCCTCCATCCATTACGAGGACACCTTTGCTGAGAAGCCTCCCCTTCCTCCAGGAACTCCTCAAGGCTGGGATTGCTTTACACATCTCTATTGCAGACACATGGTGCCGGACAGATAGCTGAAATGAAATTGAATGTGCTGGATAAAAGTGAGGTCAAATCCCACAGCTACCTAGAATGAGAGTATTCAATTTTCTTTCCAAAGATTCAGTTTCTTATTCTATAAAGTGTATAAATGGTCATTAGCACTGCTTTTTAGGGTTGTTAGGATTAAATGAATAAGACACCTGGCCCAGGATAAGTACTTAAGTGAAAGAGCAGAAAGCCTGCCTCCCGTAAACTTCCCTCCTTGGCCTATTAGTGAGGATCTGATTATTTAGTAGTGAGGAGCTGGAAGGAGAAGAGGAATCAAGGAGAAAGAAGCTATAGCTGAGCCCATGAATGGACATCCTGAGGGAGCCCTGGGCCCTCAAAGGTGGAGGGGCATTGGGTCAGAGGCTGGGGTGTGGTGTTCTGACCATGGGTGGCTGGGAAGATGCTGAACTAGAAGGAGAGAAATTAAAGACCCAGAAGCAAGCCTGGTCCTGAGCCTGTGTCCTGTATTAGAAAGTCTTAGCCCTTCATGGGTGCCTTATCTTCACAGAGACCTCTGAGCACCATATCTCCTCTGTGTGTCACCTCCCCCAACAACATTCTTAATGAATAAGCAGACAGACATATCGTAAATGCCAGGCGTTTCCTCCCTCTGGTTGAGATTTCATACAATGCATTTATCACTGTTTCATCATATGGGCCACCACATATGCTTCTGAAAAAAGGAAATGGCCTGCATTAGCAGGGACTGGAGAGCTGGGCCGCCTGCATCCTGTCTCCCACGGGGCAGGGCGGGCCGGATACCCCCCTGCAAGCCCACTTCCGTCCCCTCCATCTCCTTCCTCCACAAAACCTCTCAGGAGAGAAACGTTTTCCTGTCCTGGGTGGAGAGAGACCTTTGTCCTTTGTCCTGCCTAGATGAGGGTGAAAGGGAAGACCC
Organism: Sciurus carolinensis; assembly: GCF_902686445.1. NCBI lineage: Eukaryota > Metazoa > Chordata > Mammalia > Rodentia > Sciuridae > Sciurus > Sciurus carolinensis. The sequence continues at coordinate 96,622,873 of NC_062214.1, forward strand.
GCCGCTGAAACTCCCTGCTCCCAGCTCCCTAACTGTCCTTGCTCACTTCAACACAGGCTCCCTAACAGCACTCTGCTTAATGTGTATGTTCAGATTGTGGGTATTTTATGTTATATGTTACTTTGCTTAAAATCCTACAGGATATATACAGATCCAGACATGTCTTGAGTTAAAATCCCTTAGAATAGTAGTATTTTTTTTTTAAATACTTGACTGAAATCAGTTGAGCTAGTTCTGGATATCATGCTGGCTAGACAATTTGAAATGGGGATCAGAAGAAAGCCTCATTTGAACCATCTACAGTGAATTCTACTACTTGGCAGAACCACCTCCTTCATCTCTTCGTTAGCCATCTATTCACTTACTAATTCAGTGCACACCCATTTATTGCATATTTTCAAAATACAAAGTGCATTTCTAGGGTTGTGGGAAATGCAGAGATGTGTAGGAATCATCCCCCACCCTGAGAAGCTTACAGTTTGGAGGCGGGTCAAGGGGAAGTGCAGCAGGACTGTGTGAAAGAATTATCCATTTGGAGAGCTCAGACAGAAGTAGAGGAAGTAAGGTAGGGGAAATAGCAAGTGAGGAGGGTGGGCTGACCTGACACTTATATATACTAATGCTTTTCATGGTTGTCTTGAATCTTGCCATTAAATCTTATGCTGAAGGCTCTGGGAAGTCAATGAAACATTGTAAGCAGAGGACTCCCATTAGACCAGACAGTCAGTGGCGCCACTAGACGGAGCAAATAAGAGCTGAACGTGGCTTATTCTGTTGTCCATCCCAGGCACTAGCAAGGGCTAGTCAAAAGAGGTAGGTTCAATAAATATTTGTGAAAGAATGAATGAATGAAGATGTTTTAGAATAGCATAGGAGATGAGGGGACGTGGGGAGGGGACTTGGATCTTATGAAGTCCAGAAAAGGTTTGATATACCTACAATGGGAACAAAGAATAATAAGCAAATGATGGATAAAATGATTGCCAAGCTGCTCAATATCCCTGGCTGTCAAGGCTGTGCAAATTCAAACCAAATCAAATACCACTTCACATACACTAGGATGGCTAGAATCATAATAAGTATTGGTAAGATACAGAAAAAATTGGAGCTCTCCCATGGTGTTGGTGGGAATATAAAATTGGGCAGCTACTTTAGAAAGCAGTATGGTACTTCCTCCAAAGGTTGGATGGATATTTAAGATAGGGCCCAGCAATTCCACTCTCAGGTATATACTCAAGACAAATGAAAGCATAGGTCCACTAAAAAATGTATCCACAAATGTTCATAGTTAAAGGTGTAGATCTACATGGTGTACAACCATAGAAATGAAAATCTGGTACCACATTTGTGTATGATTAATCAAAATGCAGTCTATAAAAATAAGAAAAAAATAAAATTCTTACTTCAAAAAAAAAAAAAAACACTCATAGTAGCATTATTTGTATAAAAAAGAGGAAACAACCCAAATCTCCATAAACTAATAAATATGCAAGATGTGGCATATTATTGAGTCTTAAAAAATTGAAGAAGTGATACATGCTACAACATGGATGAACTTTGTTAGCACTATATTAAATGGAAAAAGCCAGTTGTAAAGACTACAGTTCTGTTTACATAAAATGTCCAAACTAGGCAGAGTCAAAGAGGAAGAAAATATCTTAGAAGTTGCCCACAATCTGACTTGAGGGAAAATGGAGAGACTATGATTACTAAAGAGAATGGGGCTTCATTCTGGAGTCATGAAGATGTTCTAAATTTGATTGTGGCAATGATTGTGCAAGTCAAATGGGTTAATTGAATGGTATTTGAATTAAAACTCAATAAAACTGTTAGCAAAAAAGATACAGTGACACTCCTACTTGTGTATAATACTTTACCTATACATACACTCTTACAATGATTGCCAGACCATGGGGAGGTCCCACGGGGGATCTTGACTTGTCATAGAGTCAACTGATCTGATTCTTTAACTTTCTCTGATCAGTTTCAACAATCAAGGAAAGTAGATGAAAGAGCCCATAATATTTAATAATAATTTACAGTTACTGAGGGCATTTATGAACCAGGCACTATAGAAAGTTTTACCCATATTATTTCATTTTACCTTACATATGTTTATGTAGTATATACATTCATCCTTCCCAGTGAGATAAGCACACTCATAAACCCCAGGTTACAAATAAGAAAATTGAGATCCACAAAGAGCAACTAACCTGACCAGGGTCTCGCAGCCAGTCAGGAAGTTATGGGGACACCACCCAGGCAGCCTGCTCCTGAGCACATGTGCTTAACCTTGTCCACACTGTCTTCCTAAGGGTGAGGGCTGGACACAGAGGTGCAGGGGAAGTCAAAGAGAATGGGATTCACTCACCCTGGGAATACCCACAGGTCCCTTTGGCTTCAATGAGGCTGAGAAACTGGTTCTGTGAGTGTGACAGTGTGTGAACAGCTGCACATAAGCTAAAGAATTTGAATTTCTGACTCTTACTTTGAGATCTTGGAGATGGTCTAGTTTAAAGCTTGGTGCATTCCAAGGTGTGGAGGAAATTGGGCTGGACAAAGAGCATGGGGGTTGGTCATGGGCTTTCATAGCCAGGATGGGTTGCTCTTCTTTCATCCCAGATAGTAAAATGATTAATATCTTCCAAATCTCAAATCCCATGAATTTCAGAGGGATGAACATGCCAAGGCCACATCTCCAGGGGAAAGTTAAGGAGAACTCTATCACCTACCAACCAAATGTGGAGACAGAACAGGACTGTGAAGAATTCAATCATCTGCCAGTGATTTCCAAACTATACATCACCAAAGGCTTCTTTCAGCAACACTCTCTAAGAATAGCACATTTGGAAATATTTTGTCTATCCAATTGCATTTTAAGGGGTAATTAACTTGTTTTCAACATTTCCATTAATCAAGGAGATTTACAATTGCCAATTAGAGCTTCTGATCAGCAGAGACCACCTACCTTGCCTGGCTGGAATGCTATATGCCCCAAGCCAAGAAACAATGATCTCATCAGCTAAGGAGGCAATAGTTGGGTAGCTGTGTAATCTCTTTCTGCCAAGCTTTTCCAAGTAAAGTAATGGTCTGCAGGTGCCCATAAGAACATCTCTGGATCCCCAAGGATACACAGGACCTGTGTCAGGATTCATTGTCCCCATCTTGTCCCCTATGGTTAGTGCTGACTTGTTATCAGGCAGAGTGGGTGTCAGGTGGGGGGACAGCTGGGAATTAAGCCCAGGTTTGAGTATCTGGAGGACAAGATGATAATTAAAATCAAACAATCTGAGGCTTTGACATCGCACGTACACATTTCCCCAACTTGTGCCGAGCAGATATTTTTTTCATTCTTTTCAGTAAAGGTACTCCCTTAGGTCTAGAACTTAGGTTAATGATATTCAATGATATCAGCAAGTTTTTTAAATTTAGCTTTTCCTTAAAAGAAAAGAAATGGGCAAAAGTTAACTTTACTAATGTATTTTATTTAACCCATAATCTAAAAAATCATTTCAACATTGATACTGCTTTTGCCATTATTAAAATAATAATGAGATATTTTACAATTTTTGGTACTAAGTCTTCAAATTTTGTATTGTATACTCATAGGCCATCTCAGATTAGACTAATTACATTCCAAGTGCTCAGTAGTCACAGGGGACTAATGGCTCTTCAGCTAGTAAGAAGATCCATAACTGAGGCCCCTAAGGGGAAATTGGAACCCTTTCCAGACCTCCAAATCAGGAATGGTCCTGCTGCTCTACAAGCCCTGTTTTTGTTTAAATACAAGTAATGGCTTCTTTGAAGACACCCTCCAAGGTCACACAGCCCAGCTACCCATCAAAGGCATAGCTGCCTATTGATGGAGTGTTGCGTCTACGGAATCCCACAGTATAGAGACAAGCTCCATTGGGGAAGCCAGGCCCCAGAGACCTAAACTCCATTCAATTGGATAGATTCTAGCTTTTGAAGGAGCATATGTTTCCTACTAGGATCTTCCCCAGAACTTTCTGGTTTATCTCCTCCACAGGTCACTGTATAGTTAGCTGCTCTATTCAGGTACAAACTCAGTGGCCATTTTCTACTATACAGACTGGGATTCAGAAGAACAAAGAGCTTCCAGGGTTCCCTACAATGTCCAATCTCTAAAGGTTCAAGTTTCCTTCCCTTGGGCTCTGAGACATTCCTCCAGCAGTAAAACAAGTTCTCTTTGTCACTTAAGGTAATAGTGTGTTCCAGATGCTTGCAGCCAACAGACCCTAAAAGGCCTGCCTCACCCAGAGGCCCTAGGCACATTCCTGGGCTCAAATTAGGCAAGAGCCTGTGTCCTTATCTCAGATTCTTCTTCTAAATGGCAATGGGGCCATTGCACTTTGCCCCCACATCCAATCTGATTTGTGGGGATTTTGTTAAGTAGCAAGGCCACTCCAAGGAGAAGAGCAGAGATGATGTACACCACCTCCACTCACACTAGATGGTCTATGAGAAGACCAGGGCCCTCTGCACCAGGTCCTACTGTCTCCTCCACATTGTCAGAACCAGAGGCCTCCCTCTGTGGACCTCTGTCCTGGCCACCTCACATCCACAGCCTTGTCTCTCTTCCTGGGAGTCCCAGCTGCCCATCAAGTCTTCCCCACCCCCCAGCTGGTATTATGTGTGCCTTCTTCTGCATTCCTGCACCCTTTACTAGGCACACATGTAGTTGGTTAGCTCTTGCTGCCTTCTGCTCTGGCTCTCATGGGGAAGTTGACAGTCCCTTGGTGGCAGGGACAGTATTAATCACCATTTATCTCTTCAGGTTTCTTCCCACCCATCTTCTTCCTTATGGTCAGTGAGCAGTAGATATTCAATAAATGTTCATTGAAGAAAGGCAGGACAGAATGAAAGAAGAAAGGGAGTGAGAAAGGAAGGAAAGAATCCACAGGTCAGTCATTTAAAGTGTAAGATAGCACCTAGTCAAATTAAAATCTGGGCCAGTAGAACCTCACCAAGGGAAGCCATCCAGAAAGCAAATTATAGCCAGCAAGGTGCCATCAGGGCAGTGTAGGAATGGCTTTTGGGGAGAAATCAAGAAGCCTTTAACTTCATCATTCTGATCCAATTTCTTCAGTGGAATTGTGCAATTTCAATTCACTTCTGTGTATGTATCTGATATGATTCCCACGTCTGTGTGCAGTACAAAACTACCCTTTAAGAGTAAGGTGGACATTTAGGAATTGAAATCAACTGGGCTTGGTGGCTCATGCCTATAATCCCAGCGTCTCAGGAGGCTGAGGCAGGAGGATCACAAGTTCAAAGTCAGCCTCAGCAAAAGTGAGGTACTAAGCAACTCAGTGAGACCCTGTCTCTAATTAAAATACGAAATAGGGCTGGGGATGTGGCTCAGTGGTCGAGTGCCCCTGAGTTCAATCCTCAGTACCCCACCTCCAAAAAAAAAAGAACTGAAGTCAACAGTTTTTGGAAAAAACACCTGATGCCAAGCAAATGTTTCTTGAGAGACCAATTATTTCCAGGAACTCCACTGAGTCCTGGGAATACAATGGCCAGCAAAACAAGTGCTGAGCATACACTTGTGGAATTTGTAGATTATCAATTGCACAAATCAGAAAATGTCTCTAAAGAAAACCGAAGTCTAAGGGCAAATAAATATTAAGAATCTATTTTAAGAGGCACAATTGAAAGGGAAAAAAAGGTTTGAATTCAGAGCAGAATTAAGTTCAAATACTGATTATGCAACTACCAATTATAAAATTTATTAAGAAGAAATATTATATAGGGTTTAAAAATCCCAATGGTTCTATAAGCTTTATAATGACAATTGACCTTCTCCTGATCCACAATTTCCACTCTAGGGACACAGCTACTTTTAACTCTGTTAGCTATTTCCTCTGGTATTAACTCCACATATTTAAATGGCACACTTAAATGACGACATTTAGCTTTGTTTAAATTTTAGATATTTTCTACCAACTTTCCATACAAATGCCAAGCTTTTATTCTCTTAGATCTCCCTGCCCACTTTCTCTTGTCATTCTCCAAACAAATATATCATGCTCTTGGTTAAATCCATATTCAGTGCTTTTATCCTATGAACATGTGATTATTACTCATAATAAGGCCATGAAGTGCACTATATAGTACAATTTTTTGACTTACAACTTTTTGTTTGTAAACTAAGCTAAAAATGATCTTTTTCTTTATCTCTCCATGTACTTTTACTAACTCTTCACTAGCTTTCCTTCAGAAGTGCAATCTCTCAGTATGACCAGACTCATCTGGTCACAGATCAGTGGCATCTTTCCTGGAGATACCCCCACCCCACCTCCTGGGGCTTCTCCAGCCAGCGCCACAGCGCTGGGGCTTCTCACCACATCCTGGGGATTTTCTGGATGGATCTCCTGGAGTGGATGACTGCCTTTACCTTACGTTTTCTCTGTCTTGGAAAATTCCCTCATTTATTTGTAACATACCCAGGGTAAATAGGAATTAAAGTTTTCAAGACTTTGTATTTCTAAAACCATCTTGATTGACAGTTTAAATGTTTATAGAATTCCATGTATAGAGAAACTATTCTCTCTTAGAATCTCAAGGACATTGCTGCTTGGATTCTGAGCATTTAGTGCTACTTTTCTTGAAGTCCAATGCCTTTCTGATCCCTGATATCCCCTTCCACCCCTCAGAAGCTTTTAGAGTCTTCTCTTTGTCCCTAGTGGTCTCTTTGATCCTAGTTGTCTGAGTCTCTTGATTATATGCATTCTTGTGGATCTATTCCATGCATTGTGCTTGACATTCTGGGGACCTTTTCCATCTCTACATTCTTAACTATTTCAGATCTGAAGAAAGTGCATAAATTACATCTTTCTCCCCTGTATACCTTCTGTTTCCTTTCTCTGAGACTTCCATTATTTAGATATTAGGCTCCTCTGAACTGTTCTTCTGATTTTATTACGTTTTCACTCCTGTTTTCCATTTCACTTATGTTGTTTTATTCAAGACTCTGTATGATTACCTTAATTTTCTAACATTTTAGTTTATTTTTTCCTTTTGCTCTCAAACTTTAAAGTTCCAAGGGTTATTTTTGTTCTCCGTGTGTTCCCTGACTGCAGCCTCCTGTGCTTGATTATGTGTCCTATGAGGATCCATCGCCAATCACTCTGGCTCATTCCTTCTGCCTAAATTGCCTGTTTCTTCCCAAGTTCTCATTGCTTACTTTTTTTTGGTTTTCATCTGTCTTTGATATTGGAGTTCTCTCTCAAATGCCTGATGAACCTTGGCTATCCATTCCTATTTGAGAATTAGGCACTAAATTATTGATGGGCAGCTTTTCATGTGCAGTCAGGGTCATTGACTGTGAGGTTCTTCACAGAAGACAAGAGGATATATGAACAGGCACTTTTTCTGGGGGACTCCTCACCCTTGGCATCTGTGAGTTCTGTGCCCTGAGTCAGCATCCTCCCTGGAAAGGCATCTCCAGGCTCTGGCTTCAAAGGATATCAATGTGTCCCAAGCCATTCGCTCCAGGGATGAGAGAGAGGATCTAGAAGGAACCAATTGTTTTGTATACAAATATTCAACACATCCTGTTTTGGTTCCACTCATATTCCATTTTCAGAAGACTCTACTTCAAGCTTCACCCCCACCTACATAGGTGGCAACATTCTCTGGTCAGTTAAATTGACAGTTGACCCTCTCTTTTCAGCTTTCCAGATTTTATTGCCATTTTTTTTTTTTACTTTCCTGTTCTCTTTGATCATTGTTGTTTTGTTGCTTTAAAAAAAAAAAAAATCCCTTTAGTGTCACTATAGGTGGCTTTCAGGAAAGAGCAGTGGTAAATAAAAGTATTTGTCCTGCCATGTTTAACCAAAAGCCTTTGTCATCTTGCTGAGTTCATTCATGTCTCCAGGCCTCTTCTTCTTCATTTGGAAAAGACTGCCTATGAAGACCTCACAGGGCTGTTCTGAGAATAGAATGAGATATTGTTGGCAAAGCACTATATGTGGTTTATGGTACATAATACACGCTCAATACGTAATGGTTACTCTTTTCAGTTTCCAGATACGTTCTGAGAAAATGCCATGTAATACAACAAAAAAATTCAGGTTGTAATGAGACAGGACTCCCCAAATTCATTAAAGTTAGATATTGAAAGTAATTATCAGTTAAAGATCCTTTCCACACCTATAAAATTTTAAGAATGTGATAGGCAGTCATGGGCTGGATTATTTTAGATAGTCCTTCAGCAGACTGAAGAGATCACCCAAAAGAAGAGATAATCACAAAGAAGCAAAGCATCTATTTTTTCTCTTTCTACATATTTTTTACTGGTGCATCAGAATTGTACATAATGATAGAATTTTGTTATTACACACTCATACATGCACAAAATATAATACAATTTGACCAATATTAGTTCCCAGCCCTTTCTCTTCCCTCCCCGCCTCCCAACCCTGGGTCCCTTTCCTCTACTGATCTCCCTTTGATTTTTCATAAGACCCCTGAACCTATCCCCTACCATTCTTCTCCTTTCCCTCTCTAGTTTCCACATATGAGAGAAAACATACAACCTTTCACCTTTGGTACTGTAGCTCTGTAGTATAATTTGAAGTTAAGTATTGCGATGCCTCCAGCATTGCTTTTTTGGTTAGAATCGCTTTGGCTATTCTAGGTCTTTTATTCTTCCAAATTAATTTTAGAACTTTTTTCTAATTCTGTGAAGAATGTCAAGCAATGCATCTTTGATAAATAAAGATCACAGAGACTGGGCAGTAGTAATGTGGCCCTCTTCTTAGGCATTTGAACTGCTTGTTTTTCCAGGCCAGGAGCTGGTTGGAATATTAGAACTCTGAGTGACATAATGCTACAGGAAACATTCAACTGGATTATACTAGAAAGTAAGGTAGCACTGCAAGGATATATTTGCATTAGAGTTGGAAAATAAATTTGAATATAGACAAGGAACAGCAGCCCTTAGGTTGACCTCAGGCCATTGGGAACTAGGATTCTGGACTACTCAGGCTTCAAGAACACACAACTTTCCTAGGAATTGAGTTTTGAAGGGAATTCATCTGTAGAATCTGGTATCTTTTTTATCCAGAGTGAATTAACCCAATAAAAAGTTAACACAGTATGTTTGGGAATTTATATACTTTGGGCAGAGAGAAAGAGGCTTCTCTCTTAACTCCTTGACTTCTCTGAGGAGTAATCATGCCTGACCATTTTCATGGAAAAATGGAAATTAAACATGCACATTTGGTGCCAGTGTTAGGGGAAAACAGTTGGATGGGATTTATAAAGGATGACAAACATTGGACAAGAGTTTTTAGTGAACACTTCCCTTTGAAGGAACCATTACTGAGAGGAAGGTCCTCTCAAGCATAGAGAACTGGTTCACATTCAGGAAGTCAGGAGCGCTTTCCACTGCCCTTGTGGAAGAACCGAAAACCCCAGAGACTTCTAGATCCTGGCCCAGCACCCAAGCTTTTGTTTTAATTTTTTTTTTTTAATTACATGTTCACTCTAGGAAAGCAAAATATAAATGATAGAGAAAATTGCTTAAAATCTTGCCACCAACCCTAGCTTTTTCACAAATAATCTTTCTATGAGAAGAACATCTAATAAAACTTTCTGGTTTGAACCCAGTGCTAAATTCCTACAATGATGCCCAGCTCGTGGTTTGCACATAGTGGGGAGTCCTCTAGGACCAGATTCCAGAGTGCTTCAAAAGACGTTCTGTTCTCTTGCAGGATCTGGCTCCTCATCATTACAGGGTCATTTATACCAAGTTAATATTAGGACTTGGTGAGTACCCTGAGAAAAGAGTAATGTCTTATTGGTCATTAACACACCTTAGTGGGGATTTCTTTGCTACAATAAAGCCAATACCTTGGGAAGCAGGTCTTAAAGCCCCAAGAAAAGGGAAGTAATATAGTACTATGTAAATAGCAAACACCTCTGCAAAGAGGGCTGTTACACACAAGGGGATTCCAGGTAGAAGTGCCCTGAAGACATAGGGCTCACAGGTCAACAGTGCCCACAAAAGTCAGTATCAGAAGGAAAACCATGACTCACAAACAGAATCGACTGTGTAACAACACAAGTCATGAGGTGTGAAGACCTGGTCTATCTGTCCTGCCAAGAACTTCTCTGTACTGTGGACCTGTGAGCTGGGGAGTCATTGGATCAGTGGGGTTGTGACTGCTGTGATTTCAGAGGCTGTCATAGTAACTGCAATTAAAAACACAAGAAACTCTCATATGCTGCCAGGGGATTGTGAAATTATGAAGGCACTTTGGAAAACAGATTGGCCACTCCTCAAAAGGTTAAACCTAGAGTTACCCTATAATCCAGCAATTCCATTCTTGGGTACGTACCCAAGAGAACTGAAAACATAAGTTCACATAAAAATTTGTATGCAAACAATCAAAGCAACATTATTTGTTATTGCTCCAAAGTGGAAACAGCCCAAATGTCCCTCAACTGATGAATGAATAAACAAAATATGGTGTATTCATACAATGGAATATTATTCAACCTTAAAAAGAAATAAGGTTAGTCACATGTTCAAGGGTTACTGTGATGAACTTGGTCATTGACACCAGGCACACTTGTGTCCAAATCCTGACTGTCCTGGTCATTAGCTGTGTGATCATGGATAACTTATTCAACATCTGTAAGCCTCTTTGTTCTTCATTCATAAAAATAGAAAAAAAATTGCTCCTTTACTGCCATTTTTCTGAAACTTAAGGCAAGAAAAAAATAATGAATGGATACCTAGGAAAGTTCTGGTATATATAATAGCTGTGAAGCAATTGTTATTTATTTTCACAGTTTATTTTTTATTGTGACATAATATTTGTACATCTTTATGGGGTACATTATGGTAATTCAATACAAGTATATAATGTGTAATAATCAAATCAGGGCAATAAACATTTCCATGTCTGCAACCTTTAAAAAAAAAGTAATGATGTGCTGATACCTGCTCCAACATGGATAAGCCTCAAAATCATTTTGCTAAGTAAAAGAATTCAGACACAAAGGGCAACATATCACAGGATTCCATTTATATGGAATGTCCAGAACAGGCAAATCCATAGAGACAGAAAGCAGATTCGTGGGTGCCAGAGTCTGATGGAGTAAGGAGTGACATTGGGTAGGGGGTTTCTTTTTGGAGTAACAAAATATTCTGAAATTGAATAATAGTGAACATTGTACAACTAACTCTATGAATGTAGAATGTATTAAAAACCAATTGTATTGCACATTTTAGGGAAATATAAATTTTATGGGAATTATATCTCAATAAAGCTAACACATGAAAACCCAAAGCCTACTTATTCATTCCAAGTTGGTGCCCAGGCAGGATATAGCCTTCCCCCCAGGATACTAAGCCTACATCAGGACAAACCCTGAAAGAAAGGGTGGGGATCAAGCAAGATGGAAAAATCTGGGTTTGGGATACCACAGCATTTTAAACAGCCAATGCCCTTTTTCTTTACTTTAATAACTGATCACGATCATGTCTAAGCATCTTCACTATTAGTGAGAACATGCATAGAACACATGACAGAATCAGAGGTGCAGGACCAAACCCCAGTTAAGCCTCTGACTTTGGTTGTCTGATTCAGGAAGGAAGAAGGCCTACTCCTCAAGGACACACCCTGGCAGGTGTGTGGAGCAGGACGGGGCCTCGCTGAGAGCCAGGAAGAGGAGCTAGGAAATATTGTTGCCGTTGGAAGAACAAGAACCACACCTGGACAGGTGCTGCTATCACAGGGCTAAGTTCCACTTGACTACCTCAAGAAATGGAGAACCTGCCCAATGCCAGGAACTTTTTGAATGAGTTTCTTTCCCAATCAAGCCTTCCCTTCCACTGACTGTTTCCCCTTACAACACAGCTCCTGACAAAATAACCAGCATATAATGGGAGCTCAATGAATATTTGTTTCATAAATTAATAGCAACATCACTATGACAACAAATAAACAGAAATGTTCCACAATGGGCTATTGGTTCATACATTTATGCTGTATTCACAATTGGGCAAGTTACTTAATATTTCTTTTTTTTTTTTTCTGAGAAAAGTAATCACAATTTAATACAAATAAAAGATTAAAATGCTTAATATACAGAGGAGTTAACAGTAATATTTAACACTTTGTACACTAGGCATTCCTGTAAGCATTTTACAAAGACCATGTAAGTTCTTACAAACAGAAATAGTACTGGTGTCCTATTCCTCATAGGTAATTCATAAAAGAAATTCAAACAATCAAAAAACAAATGAATAAATATTTAACTTCGCAATAATTAAATAATCACAACTTAAATTATACTAAGACTTTAACCTCTCAAAAAAGTGATGATTATTGTTAATGGTTAATGACTGTTAGTGGTACAGTGAAATGGGCAATTTCTTACATTTCTAATGGGAATGTAAATCAAAAAAAAATCTTTCTGGAGAGAATTCAGCAACTAATTGAATCTTGAAAACCTTTATACCTCTCGACTCTATTATAATGCTTTCAGAAATGTCTAGAATTGACATGATCAGAGACGCACATGAAAATGATGTGCTAGAAGGTTGTTCAGAGTTTTGTTTGTAATAAAGAAAAATGGGAAGCAACTTAATTTCCAAGAAGAAAAAAAGGAGCATTTAAATAAATTATACAACATCAATATCTTGGAATATTAGGGAACCATTAAAATTATCAATGGAAAATAATCCATCAACAGATGAATAGATACATTTAGTGCAAAGTATTAATTGTGGAATAATGGAATATAATCATCGGCAAAAAGAAATTACTTATTCATACAACAATCAAAAGAAATCTTCAAATATTAAACCAAATTCCATTTTTCTCTTGACATTATACCTTTGGCCTTCTTTCACTTCTTCAAATTCAGATCTTGCATTTTTCTATGCCTATAATGACCCCTCCTCATTCTCTTCAGCTCTTTAATTCCTACTGAACCTTCAGCTCTCAGATCAATTTTTACCTCCTCCTCAGAGAACTTCTTGTCCCTAATCTTAGACTGGGTCAAGCACTGTATGCCTCTTCTTTGTGTAACTTCAGAATTATAATTTTCATTTCTTTTTTTTTCTCTTTTTTTTATTGTAAACAAATGGGATACATGTTGTTTCTCTGTTTGCACATGGCGTAAAGGCATACCATTTGTGTAATCATAAATTTACATAGGGTAATGTTGTTTGATTCATTCTATTTTCCCTTCCCCCCACCCCTCCCACCCCTCTTTTACCTCTATACAGTCCTTCCTTCCTCCATTCAAACAAGTTACTTAATATTTCTATGCATAAATTTTTCTTTCTGCTAAAGTAGAAAGAGTAATAGTGTGTATCTCATCGGGTTGTCATAGGATTAACTGGACCAAGGTATATAAAACATCTAGAATACCAGCATAGAGGAATTACAAAATAAATGTAAACTATTATTCCACAGAATGCTGCATAGCTAGCTGCTAAAAATGTATTGAGGAAATATATTTTCATACCTGGAAAAATTTATGATAATTTGAAAAGCAGGTTATGAAATAGTGTAAGCAATAATGCCAATTTTTGTAAAATAGGCATATAAAGACAAAAGCCTAGACATATATATATACCTACATATGTATGTATTTAAATATATAATGGTAACTAGTTATTTCTAAATAGTGAAATTGATGGTGACTTTTCTTATTTTTACTATTATTAATGCTTATCTTTATTTTTAATAATGAGCATAAATTATTTAAGTGAAGAAATTAGTAAAAATTCCATTTGAATGTAAAAATGTTCATACCCTGACACAATAATTTCAATTTTGGGGATACTAGTCTAAGAAAACTCCAAATGCCAAAAATATGACATTAAGAATTAGGTAAATCATTTTTTCTATATATTATACAATACGGTGACATATAAATATGTTCAAACAGTGTATTTGAACCATAGTTTCTTACCAACTTTACTGTCATGATATTACTCAGAAACCCTGTTGCAAGTAACCTTGAAAGTTATCAAATCAGCTAGGACTTGAGAGCTCTGGGGACCTGTCAGAGGGAGTCTCGGCTGGGAGTAGGGACATCCTTGAGAAGGAACAAATCCAAATTACCAGTTACTCCTTTCTACAATGCATTCTTGAATTTTGAAAAGTTTGGTACATTAATTTTTTGTTGTCATTTGGTATCAGACCTATATTGAAAATTCAAAAGTAATCCTCTGCAGCCTCTCCCTGAGGTCTCCCGGTTTAGCTAGGGCCTGCACTGCTCTCTGCTCCCACCCAGTGGATATACTAAGGAAGGTCAGGTAGGAAGATTAATCCAGAGGTTCTCAGTGTGGTTCCCCAGACCAGAAGCATCAACCTCAAATTCTTGGCTATCCTAGGAACTCTGGCAGTGAGTCCAGCAGTATGTTTTAACAAACCTTCGAGGTTATTCTGATGCACATTTAAGTTTGAAAAGCACTTGTTTAGACTATGCAATTTGTACCTGTCATTCATGAAATTGGTCGAGATCTTTCTGAGTTGGGGGAAGCTGATTCTCATACCTTTTGAAAAATAATTAAATTTCACCAGTCACTTTTAACGAATATTCATCTCCTTCTCAAAAATGACAAGAACACATACAACCCAACTCTTCTCCTTTTTAGGTAGAATCACCAACTTATAAATATGCACTGATTTCCAGTTACTAAGAGAGGCATTCCAGGGGCTAGAGGTTTGGCTCAGTAGTTGAGCATTTACTTAGGATGTATGAGGCTCTGAATTCAATTCTCAATATGTCAAAAAAAAAAAAAGTGACATTCAAGGTCTTCCAAAATTATTATTTCAAACCTGTTTTCTAGCCTCACCTCCAATCATTCTTCCATTCCACTACCCTAAATTGTAATGCAACTGGCATTAGAAATACCAAACACCATTTCTGCCAGGAGGCCTTTCCTGATTGCCCATCCTGGACCACCACCACACTGTATCTATGCCTCTTTTTTAGGCACTTTAAATGTTGACCCTTGTTTATTCTTAGTGGACACAATTTGAGTCCAGAGCCCATGGCTTATCTCAGTGATGCCCAGTGCAGTGTAGGTGCACAGCAAATGCTCTTTGACATATATATAAATTGATCACTTTGAGTTCTCACAAAATACCTCCAACACTGGAATTAAAACCATTGCAGTGCAAACATTGCAACAGAATTGGCATAAGGCTAACACAGGAGCAACCGATGACCTGGGCAAGGCTGGAAAGACAAACCTTGGAATTGTCCCAAAGTCCTCTCCGGGACTCTGTCATTGATATGTGAGGCCCTCATCACAAGATTCAGGCCTGGGTCAGAGAGACCAACACCTCCCCCTGCTGACGACTACAGCGATTACACCAGAACTCACTGCTACAGGTGGCCCTGTAAAGCCTTCCATCCCATCAACCTCAGCCTTTTAAAGAACCCCTCTGGGAACTCAAGAGCCCTCAAACAATTCCGCCCCTGCAGCTGCTACTAATACCTAATTAAGGATGCTGCCTCCCATAGACCTGGAGCCTTTGGTCCAAATCTGTCGTCACATCAGAAGATGAGGTCAGTACTGTTCTCTCTCCTCCCAGGCCACTCCCCCAAGAGTCTTCATCCTCACAGCCCTTCCTGTAAGTGTCCATGTGTTGTGGTTTCCACCACTGTGGACCTATAAGGAAGAGAGATGCACCAGGTCTCACACTGGAGTTGGGGAAGAGGGTGCCCTTGAAAGAGAATCTGAAAGGCAATGAGAAGTCAGTAAAGGATCCAGGGCTCCCAGAGAAAAACATAAGAGAAGCGGAAGATGACTGCCAGAGGCAGCAAGAGACTGAAGCCTGAAAGGGCAGATGGAAAAGGACAAGCCACCAAAGATCTAGGGCCAACGCAGTGAGAGCCTGGGATAGTGTTGTGTGCATATCAGAACTCAGGGCATTGAGATGTGATCGCTTAGCCTAGGCCTCCACAGACCTCCACAGCTCCCTCTTAAGTGGGAGCCTCCTCATGTTGTTGACATTACAATCACTGGAAAAAGACTTTGTGGACAGCCTTCCTTCAGGGTCTCTTCACCAACCCATGAGTTCCAGGACCAGGTTATAATTCCTCTGTCGAACAGTCCCATGGCGGGTCTCCATACTGTGGGCAGGTAGGAGCTCTGTGAGGGACTCCCGGCAGGGAGGAGTCAGCCTGGGGGAGCAGGTTCCCAGTGCCCACACTTACCTCACCATCAGGAGCAAATCCCTTCAGGTTGCTTGTATTTGGGACAATACAATGGGACACTTGTAAGTTCTTGGGCCTAGACAAATCATTGAGTAACTGGAGGGGAAGAAATAAAGAAACTGAAAACAGTGGTTGCCTCTAGGCAGAGAATGGAGAACCATTCTCAAAGATGGGTGACTTATTTTTCACTATTTTACCAAACTGTACTATTTGCAGTTTCTATTACGTGCTACAGACTAGATAGATAAATAGATAGATAGAAAGAAAGATAGATAAAAAGGACAAGAATAGACAAGTCACAAAGGGCTATCTTATTAAATAAAGCTAACAATATGAAAAGGAGACTGCCCTGATGAAAGATAGGTTAATCATCAAAGCTGAGGGTTAGGGGAAGTAGAGAGATTACCACATTTATTTATTGTTGGGGCTATGCAAATTAGTAAGCTCTTCTAAAATTATAGAGACATAAAGATTTCCTTTCACTTGATTCCCCAATGTTCCACTTCAGTTGTGTAACTAAAACAAATATCTTGAAATACAGAAAAAAAATCACAAATATAAATGCATTTGTTGTAGGAGAGCATAATTTGGAATCCTATACATTCAATAATATAGAGAGGGGTACTTAACTAATGTGATGTAATTAAGGGATGTTATGCAGCATTTTTAAAAAGTGATAAAGATTAATAATAGGAAACATGCCTATTCCACATTGTTAAGTGACAGAAAAATCATATACAAATTTGTACAAACTCTGTAGTTACACCTGTGTTTTTAAAAACTGCATTGGAAAAAGACTGGAAGGAAATGTACCAAAATGCTAATAACAGTTGCGTCCAGCGGATGGAGTTATTTTCCCGTATTTTAGTAACATAGTTACCCTATTTTATATGGAAAAATAACGAAATGAGGTTTTTTTTGCAATCCCACCATCTGTCAAGCAAGAGCACATATGAGGCCTCTTGGCAATTGAGCTGCCAAGAGGAACTTCAGGTGAGCAAATGCATACTGGAGATCAAACATCACAATGCATGTCTCTTTTTCCAAAATGTTTGAAGAGCAACTTCCAGGAAGTGAGAATTCCAGCTGCTGTGTCAAACTTACGAGTAAAAAATCTACCAAATACAGTTCACACTCCAATCATAAAAGGTCTAAATGAAACATGGCAAAATAAACATGGTGACTAGCTCCCAACTTGTCCTGAGTGATGTGAGCAGTGTTCCTCCTCACCCATCTGACCCTCTAAGTGTGGCTTTAGAAGCAGCAGTCAAGGAAGAGTAGGCCCAAGTTAATTGCAGGTCCAAGTCAGGTGTTTCCAGGGATTACAGTGTGTAAGGGTTCTCTAGAGAACAGAACCAGCAGGAGAGTCGGGAGAGAGAAATTTTGGTAATTGGTTCATGCAGTTATAGAGGCTTAAAAGTACATGAAGAAATCACCATCTGCAAGTTGTAATTCTGCCCAAGTCCAAGGCCTGAGAACCAGGAGCACTGATGTCTGACAAGGAAAAGACAAATCTCTCAGTTTAAGAAGAGAGTGAATGTGCCCTCCTCTCACTTTCTTGTTCTTCAGGGACTCTCAACAGATTGTGTGAAGCCACTCACATTGGGGAGGACCATCTACTTTACCCAGTCCACCCACTCAAATGTTAATTTCTCCTGGAAACATCATCACAGACATCCAGAAAGTGTTTTACCAACAGTTTCACATCCCTTAGCCTGGTCAAATTTACATGTAAAATTAATCAGCACACAGAAAATGTTGCCACTGTTTATCATCCAGGGACAGAATTGGAGAGACATTGCTCTTTGTGAGCCTGGAACGAGACACGTGAACACCTCAGGCAAGCTGAAATGCTACTTCTCAAACAGGTTAACACGGTGTTCTTTCACATCAAGATTTTGCAATATGTGTGCTCACCATACTTAAAGGGCACAGGGAAGCAGTGCTCTGAGTGAGGATGGAGACAAATTCTCTGAAGGCAGCCTTCAGCATTTCCTCTACTGTTCAAGGCAGGACAGCTCTGGTCCCAAACTCAGAAATCCCAACTTGGCCAAACCCAAGCCTCAACCTCTCTGAGGTCACCCCCATCCCTTCCTAGTCTCTGGTGACTGCTATCTACTTATACATTATTTAACTAATGTCCTCCATCCATCCTTGTTGCCATAAAAGATATTTCATCCTTTTACGAATAATACACCACCATGTACATCTACATTTTTTTAATCCATTTATTTGTCAAAGAAACCTAGGTTGATTCCAAATCTTGCCTATTATGAGTAGTGCTACAATAAACACGGGTGTGTAGTTATTACTTTGGTATAAAGAGTAAATTTCCTTTGTGATTGCTGGGTCATATGTTCTGTTGTTGTTTTTTTTAAAAATAAACCTGCATACTGTTTTCCATAACAGCTATACTAATTAACATTCCTACCAGAATGTAGAGGAGTTCCACTTTCTCCACATCCTCACCAGCATTTATTTTTTGTCTTTTTGATAATAGCCATTCTAACTGGTGTGAGATGATATCTCGTGGTGGTTTTGATTTGCATTTTCCTGATGATTCATGATATTGAGCATTTTTTTCCCTATGCTTTTGGGGTGTTTGTGACAATTCTTTTGAGAAATGTTCATTTAAATCATTTGCCCATTTTTAAAAAGGATTATTTGGGTTTTGCTGTTGAGTTGTTTGAGTTGCTTATATATTCTGGATATTAACCCTTTATCAGATATTTCCTCCCATTCTATAGGTTGTCTCATAATTCTGTTGTTTGTTTCCTTTGCTGTGCAGAAACTTAGTTTAACATGATTTTATTATCTAGTTTTGCTTTTTTATCTATTCTTTCAGGGCCTTACCCAAAAAATCATTGCCTATTCTAGTGTCTTGAAGTCATTCCCCTATATTTTCTTTTAGAGGTTTCAGAGTTTCATGTCTTATATTTAGATCCTTGATTCACCTTGAGCTGATTTTTTTAATATGGTGAGAGATGGTGTCTAGTTTCATTCTTCTGCATATGTATATCCTGACCCTCACCCCCACACACACAAAAACCATCTTTCATTGAAGAAGATCTCCTTCTCCCAATCTATGTTTTTGGAGCATTTGTCAAAAGTGAGTTAACTGTAGATGTGTGGATTTATTTCTGGGGTCTCTATTCTGTTCACTAGTCTGTGTGACTTTGTATGGCTTTATTAGTGCATTATAGCTATAAATAGTGGTGGAGTTCATTTTGACAGAATTATACATTCATGGAATATAATTTGCTCTATTTTTAATCCCTAAACTTCCTCCCTTCCCCTCCCCTTATTACCCCCATGTGTCCTCCTCCTCTATTCCACTGACCTCCCCCCATCTATTTATTGTCAAACTCTGGCACTTTATACATAAAGGTGGAATTCACTGTGGTACATTCACACATGCACACGGCGTAATTTGATCAACTTTAGTGCACTGTTCCTCATGTCTCCCACCCCTCTTCCCTCCCTCCTTCCCTCCCCCTCCACCCCGCTTCTCTGTTCACTCATCTCCCTTCCATTTTCTTGGGGTCCCTCCCTCCCTCCATTTTCCCCTTTATTTTGCATATGAGAGAAAAGGGTTGACTCTTGACTTTCTGAATTTGGCTTATTTCACTTAGCATGATGTTCTCCAGTTCCACCCATTTACCAGAAGATGCCATAACTTTGTTCTTCTTTAGAGCTGAGAAAAACTCCATCGTGTATACATACTGCACTTTCTTTATCAATTCATCTGTTGACTGGCATCTGGTCTGGTTCCAAAACTTGGCTATTATGAATTGTGCTGCTATAAACATGGATGTGCCTATATCACTATAGTATGCTGACTTTAGTTCTTTTGGGTAAATACCAAGGAGTGGGATAGTGGGTCTTATGGTGGCTCCACTTCTATTTTTTTGAGGAATCTCCATACTGCTTTCCAAAGCGATTGTACTATCTACGTGTCTTTTTATATTAACACTATACTACTTTGATTACTGTAGTTTTGTAGTGTATTTTGAAGTCAATTATTGTGATACTTGTAGCTTTTTCCCTGCCTCTAGATTGCTTTAGCCATTCTGAGTCTTTTGTGGTTCCATATGAATTTTGTGGTAGCATTTTTCCTAGTTCTGTGAAGAATGTCATTGGTATTTTTTAAAAATAATTTTAGATGTCAATAGACCTTTATTTTATTCATTTATTTATATGTGGTGCTTGAGGAATGAACCCAGTGCCTACACATACCAGCCAAGCGCTCCACCACTGAGCCACACCCCCAGCCCTAGTCATTGGTATTTTGATGGGGATTGCCCTGAAAGTAGATCACTTTGGGTAATATGAATATGTTAATAATACTGTTTCTTCCAATCTGTCATGAGCAGGGATGTTGCTATGGTTTATAAGAGTGTACCCCAAAGGTCTGTGTGTTAAAGGATTGGTTCCCAAGGTGACATTATTGGGAGATACTGTGGAACTTTAGGAGGTAGGGCCTAGTAGGAGGATCTTAGGTCATTCGGGGTGTGCCCTTGAAGGGGCTTGTGAGACTCCTGTCTCCTCTTGCTCTTTCTCTGTTCTCTGGTTCAGAAGGTGAGCAATTTTATTCTGCCATGTGCTGCTATTGTGATGTGCAACCCTCACTGGAGGTCCAAAGCTGTGGTGCCACTCAGTGTTAGACTAGAATTGGGAGCCAAACAAACCTTATCTCTTGATAAAGTTAATTGCCCCATATATTTTATTAGAGTAAGATGAAGTTAACACAGATGTTTTCCCATTTGTATGTGTGTCCTTTATAATTTCTTCCATCAGTGTTTTGTAATGTCTATTGTAGAGATCTTTGGCTTTATTAAATTTGTGCCTTGGTATTCTATTTTTTGTATAGCTATTGTGAATATGATTTCTTTCTTGAAATTTTTCAGTCAATTTGTTATATAAAAATGCTCCTGTTTGTTGGCTTTGTATCATTCAACTTCAAATTATATTAGTTCCAAAAGTTTTTTGGGTAAAGTCTAGGTTTTTCTACATTGAAGATCACGTCATCTGCAAACAGGAAAAATATGAATTCCTCTTTTCTATTTTTGAGTGCCCTTTATTTCTTTCTGTTGCCTAATTGCTCTGGTTAATTGCTTTTCCAATACTGTTGAATAGGAGTGATGAAAGTGGACCTCCTTGTTTTGTTCTTGAGCTCACAGGGAATATTTTAGCTCTCCCTCATTTAGCATAATGCTGGCTGTAGGTTTGCCATATGCAGCCTTTCTTGTATCAAAGAACAGTCCTACTATTTAATTTATTGAGTTTCATCATAAAGGAATGTCAGATTTTATGGAATGCTTTTTCTGAATCTGTTGAAGTGATCCTATATTTTTTCTCCTTCAATGTGATGATGTGCTGTTATGTTTGATGATTTACATGTTAAACTGCTTTTATATCCCTAGGATAAATCCCCTTTGATTTTTTTTATTTTTTTAGATATTGATAGACCTTTATTTTATTCATTTATTTATATGTGGTGCTGAGAATCGAACCCAGTGTCTCACACATGCTAGGCAAGCGCTCTACCACTGAACCACAACCCCAGCCCAGATCCCACTTGATTTTTATGTATAATCTTTCTATGTGCTACTGGATGGATTCAGTTTGCTAATATTGAGATTTTTGCATATTTCATCAGAGATATTGGTTTGTAGTTTTGTTTTGGGGTCTTAGTTTTGGTATTAGGGTAATGTTTTCCTGGTAGCATAAGTTTGGCATAGTTCCCTCCTTTCCAATTTTTTAAAAAAGTAGCATGAGAAGAATTGGTATTTTTTTTTTAATGTTTTGGAGAATTCTCCAATGAAACCATTAGGTTCTGGGATTTTCTTTGGTGGGAGATTTTGTTGTCATTATTACTGATTGAATCTTGTAGCTTATTATTGATTTATTTGGGTTTTCTGTTTTCATGGTTTGATTTTGAGAGGTCACATAAATTTGGAAATTTATCTATTTTTTGTAGATGTTCCAGTTTGTTGGTGTATGGTTGTCCATGATGATCCCTAAAGATCCTTTGTATTTATATGGTATTGGTTATGTATGATTTTCCTCTGATTTTATTTAGGTCTTCTCTTTTTTGCCTGACTACAGGTTTTTCTATTTTATCTTTTCAAAAAACCAACTATTTCATTGATCTTTTGTATCTTTTGTTTCCATTTCATTTCTGCTCTGATTTTTATTACTTCTTTCCTTGTAACGTGAGAGTTTTTTTCTTTTCTAGTTGATTTGCATTATTAGGTTGTTTATTTGAAATCATTTCCTGATGTAGGCATAAGTTTCCCTCTAGTATTGCTTTTGCATAAGTTTTGGTATGTTGTATTTTTATTTGTTTTAATTTTAAAATTTCTCCTTCAATTTCTTCATTGACACAATGCTAATTCAAGAGCAGGTTATTTAGTTTCTATGTATTTATGTAATTTCTAAAGTTACTCGTGTTGATTTCTAGTCTTATTCCATGTGGTAAGACAAAGATGCATGCTATGATTTTGATTTTTTGCATTTTGTTGAGACTTGTTTTGTGACCTAACATATGGTCTATCCTTCAGAATATTCCATGTACTGAAGTGAAGAATGCAAAATCTGTATCTATTGGATGAAATGATCATCCACTTTTTCTATAAGATAGCTTAACTCCAAACTCCAATGCTTCTTTGTTTTTTACCTGGATGATCTGTCCATTGAAAGTGGAGTGTTGAAATTCCCAAATACTTTTGTATTGGAGTCTCTCTCTCTCTCTCTCTCTCTCTCTCTCTCCCTCTCTCTCTCTCTAGATCTAATGTTTGCTTTATATTACTGAATTCTACAATTCTACAGTGTTGGGTGTATATATCTTTATAATTGTTGTAGCCTCTTGTTATATTGATGTTTGTCATTATACATATACATTACATATTTCTCTCTTTTTAGTTTTTGACTTAGTCTGTTTTATCTGATATAAGTATAGTCACTCCTCCTCACTTCTAGTTTCCCTTTGCTTGTAATTTTTTTTTTTTCCCAGCCCTACACTTTTAGTCTGTGGTGAAGTGAGTTTCTTACAGGCAGCACATAATTGGGTCTTGGTTTTATTTTATGCATTTAGCTTTTCCATATCATTACCAGTCTAGTAATGATTAATTCCCTCCGTTTTTGCAGGTCTTGGAGGGTCTTCATTCCTCCACTTCTGGAGGACAGCTTTGCTGGTTGAATGTAACATTCTTGCAAGTGTTTTGTTTGCTTTCTTTTCTTTCAGAACTTTGACTATGTCATCCCATTACCTCCTGGCCTCTAAGGTTTCTACTGAGAAATCAGCTATTGGTCAAATGGGGACTCCTTTAAATAGGACTTGGTACTGTTCTCCTGCTGTTTTTAGAATTCTCTGCCTTGGACTTTTGTCTCCTTGTAATATGCCATGGTGAGGCCCTCTTTCAGTCAAACCTACTTGAGGTCCTTTGAGCCTCTTGCATTTGGATGTCCATGTCTTTTCCAGGAATATGGAAGATTTTAGCTGCTATTTCATTGAATCAGTTTTATATTTCTTTTCCCTTCTCTTTGCCTGTGGAACTACCATAACTTGAATATTTGTTTAGTGGTGCCCCATAAGTCTTAGAGATTTTCTTCATTCTTATGCATTCATTCGTTTTGGTCTAATATATATCAAAAGACCTGTCTTCAAGTTCAGAAATTGTTTCTTCTGCTTGACCTACTCTGTGTTTGTGGCTCTCAACTGTATCTTTTGACTAAGTTCTGCAGTTCTGAGACTTCTTTTTTGGTTCTTTTCCATAATCTCTATCTCTTGATTCAATTTCTCATTCATATAATGAATTGCTTTCCTAATTTCATTGAATTGTTTGTATTCTCTTATATCTCAAGGAGTTTCCTTAGTGTCATTCTTTTGAATTCTTTTTTAAAAAAATTTTAAAAATTTGTTCTAATTAGTTACACATGACAGTAGAATGCATTTTGACACAGCATACATAAACGGAGTATAACTTCTCATTTGCCTGGTTGTACATGATGCAGAGCAACACAGGTCGTGTAATTATGTATGCACATAATATCCAATTCATTCTACTATCATTCCTACCCCCATGCTCCCCTCTCCTCTCTTCACTCTCCTCTGTCTCCCCTCTTCTCTTAATTCAACCCTTATTGTGAATTGGCCTCTGCATGTCAGAGATCTTTTGAGTTCTTTATCAGGCATTCTGTCCCTTTGGAGGCAGCATGTTGCCTTGCTTTTCCACACTACTTGTGTTTCTGTATTCATATTTGTACTCTGGCATATTGGTTGCCTCTGCCAATTTTATAAGGTAGCTTTTGTAGTAAATGGCCTTCTCCTGAAGAGGTGTCTTAGGGTGTGAGTTCATCAGCTGCATTGGCTTTGGTTCCAGGTGGTCACAATAGTGTAGCCTCACTGTGAGTTCTTGGGCTGACACTGGCTGGGTGCAGGATGTGTGCAGTGGCAGGGCTGGAGAGCCCATCCATCTCCAAGGATCATGCAGGGATGGGGGCACTCTAGCGTCACAGGGGGGTGTAGTGCACTCAGTAGAGGTGGGATGTCCACTGTGTGACCACTCCAGCAATTGAAGTTGTGACTCCAGGAACATGGAGCAGGGTAGACACTTCCTTAGGTACTACTGGGGAGAGCTCTGCTGTGAGCAGGGCCCTCGGACAATGGCAGCAGTAGTACTGGGGGCACGGAGCATGATGGATGTGTCCTCAGGCCCCATGGGAGTGAGCACCACAGGTGGGACTTTCAGCAATGGTAACAGGGGGCCTGGGGTTGTGGACAAAAGATATTTCCTGAGGTCATTTGGATGACTGCTGGTGGTAGGCTCTTCTGACAGCTGCAGAGGGTGGGGTAGTACAACAGAGTGTGGACTGAAGGACACATCTGCAAGCACTCTAGGAGACTGGTACTGCTGCTGGTGGGGGATCTTTCCAGAGCTCCCAGGTAGTACATTCCCACAGCCAGAAGTGGTGGTAGGAGGCACATGGACCATAGGAGGTGATACTCAGGCCCAGTTTTCAACTGCAGATGTTGATCTTTCATCTTTAAAAATGACTAGGTGTTTGGTCTTTAACATCTCAGTTGTTCTTCAATGCCTTAGAACCACTGTTTTCAATCTTTTTTTTTTTTTTTTTGCCTTTTATAGGTGTTCTTGATTGGTTTAGTTTTATACCAGTTACTATGTCATAAAGCAGAACTCACATCCTTTTGAAAGTAGACAGCATCTAAAACAATGAGTATTTTTTGTTCTTTTTAGATATGCATGACAATAGAATGTGTTTTGACCTATTATACATACATTGAGTATAACATTCTAATTGGGACTCCATTCTTGTGATTATACATCATGTGGAGTTATACTGTTGTGTATTCACATATGAACATAGAAAAGTTATGTCTGATTCATTCCACTGTCTTTCCTATACCCATCCCCCCTCCCTTTCCTTCATTATTCTTTGTCTCATCCAGTGAATTTCTATCTCCCCCACCCCAATCCCTTATTGTGTGTTAGCATCCACATATCAGAAAGAACATTCAATCTTTCGTTTTTTGGGATTGGCTTATTTCACTTAGCATGATACTCTCCAGTTCCATACATTTACTGGCAAATGGCATAATTTCATTCTTCTTTATGACTGAGTAATATTCCATTACTCTTCACATGAAGAGTATCATGCTATATATATATATATCACTTTCTTTATCCATTCACCTGTTGAAGGGCACCTAAGTTGGTTCCATAGCTTAGCTATTTGTGAACTGAGCTGCTAGAAAAATTGATGTGGTAGAGCAATGAGGTTATTTTTTTTTGGGGGGGGGGTGGGAGGTACCAGGGATTTAACTCAGGGACACTTGACCACTGAGCCACATCCCAGTCCTATTTTTTATTTTATTTAGAGACAGGGTTTCACTGAGTTGCTTAGTGTCTCACTATTACTGAGGCTGGCTTTGAACTCGAGATCCTCCTGCCTCAGCCTCCTGAGCTGAGCAATGAGTATTTTTAAAACTCAATACGCA
Source organism: Sciurus carolinensis (assembly GCF_902686445.1). Classification (NCBI taxonomy): domain Eukaryota; kingdom Metazoa; phylum Chordata; class Mammalia; order Rodentia; family Sciuridae; genus Sciurus; species Sciurus carolinensis. The sequence goes on from NC_062214.1 coordinate 96,649,118, forward strand.
TCACATTTTATCTCACCAAAAAACAAAACAACAACAAAAAACAACTCACCTCTAGAAACCCAAAATGAAACAAAACAAAGGATAAATACATCAATATAGATAGGTCTCAAAAATCATAATTTTAATGTGAAAGATCACAGAATAATGTGCATATAGAATTTAAATACAAAAACAATATTCTGTAGTGTTCATGGATATATAAACCAACAAATATATAATGTTGACTGGAAGAATACACACCAGATTGAGAACAGAGGCTACCTTTAAGAGGGAAATAAATGGATGAGGCAGAGAGTGAGGAACAAAAGGGAACTTTAAACTTTATCTGTAATATTTTATTTAAAAATGTGAAACATATATGCATAACTGCTAACCACTCTTAATTCCTGGTAGTGAGAAACCTAATTTCTCAATAAAACTAACCCTGAATCTTCAATTGGAAATTCCCAGAGATCCGATGTCATGCTTTGTTACCTTGCCTATTTTTGTCTTACCCAAATATGGCGCTCCCTGGGTTACTGATGTTGGTAGCCAAGGCACTGGGACCAAGTCCACAACTGGCCTCGATATCTGGGAAGCAAGCTGTGGATCTAGGCTGGTTCTTCACACCCCTTGTGATGACCAGGGGAAGCACGTGCTTCCAGTCTGCACGTCTCTGACTCTTACAAGGAATGGACAGCCCTGGTGACCTTGGGCACTCCAGCCTTTCCCCCGGGCATGGGAAGGACCAAAACATTTTACACCACAGTTTTAGGATCCAGCAGCAATGACACTCCAACAACAGAAAAAAATTTGACATGAAGTGGAAGGAGAATAGTGTGACTTACTTCCTCTAAAACCCTGTTTCAGAAAACCAGCCTGGTTAAGGAAGTCATTCACATGTAAATCAGAAACAAACACTCAGGAGGGGCAGAGCTCTGTGTTATTCCTAGGTCAGAGGAGGGGGCTGCAATCACTTTGAATGGAAGCCAGTTCAGTTTTCTAGTTCATTACCCAAATGCCAGAAGTCTTTCCAGAGAGAGCACACAGGGACGCAGAGGAGCCAGGAGTCCCAGAGGGAGATTGGGCAGTTTTCAGATCCCTTGCCTGTCTCTGCAGGGAGCCTTGTGCCTGTCTCCAAAAATTCCCAGTCTGCATGCCCAGTGATAGGCAGGGGCAGATGAAAGACAAAACGGCCTTAACAACAGAGATCGGATCAAGGAGACTGAGAAGCTGGACTGGCAAGCTTATCAGCCAGGCCCTTTCAAAGGCAGGAGGGCATTCAACTGGAGGCACCTGGTTTGTCTTAATCTCCACGTCCTTTCCTAGAAAACAAAGCTGTCTGGAAGGGCCAGGACCTAGAGGCAGCTGGAACGCAGCAAGGCCAGCCAGCAGCTGGCAGAAGGGGCTTGTAGGGAAGAGAGGCAGGCGGCTGCCTTCCCTTGGAGCAGGCCTCAGCCTCCAAGTGCAGATACAGCAGGAGGCCAGGGGCTATGACCCCAAACAGACTGCCCAGGGTCCTCAGCTAAGGACATCAGCAGTGACGATTTTGGAGGGACAGCATGATGAGCCTGGCCACACACAGGGAAAATCTGGATCGCTAGGAGCAGCAGAACTGGGACTTGATCCTACTCCATTCTTTGCTAGTTGGTGGCTTTGGCAAGTTGTCTTTCTGCACATGTTCCAGAATATGTGAAAGGGGTAACACCACCCACCTCACGGGGTGCAGATGAAATCGGGTAAAGTACAGGGATTTCTGGTTACAGGGTTTGCTCAGTTGCAGCATCTGCTCTGTTAGACATTAATAAAGAACCACTCCTACTGCTCTAAAATACCACTGGGTCCATTTCCAGGGCAAGGGAGATTAGTCCGCATCAGGTCCCTGGGCAGGGTCCTAAAGGGATTGCCTTCTGTTTTGCAGGTCGATTTCATCTCCCACCTGTGCACATGACCCCTACCTCCCCTTCCAAAACACACCACCATGAGGCAGTCAGGGTCAGTCCAGTTTCCACAAATGGAGTCCCCCTGGGAAAGGCTGGGGACAGATATATCTCATTTGAAGATCAGTTGCCACACAGCCCTAAGTCCTTAAGCTTTCTGTGCCCCGCTGGGAGCCAGAGCCCACTCCTACTGTGACCATTCCCTCAGCTTAGCAGAGACTGTGCTGCCCGCTCCGGGAAGGCAGTCCACTGCCCCAAGCCTAGGGTTCCAGACTCTAGCCCCAAATCCCTATTACCCTGGGGTGAGAGGTATAAGCATGACCCCTCTCCATGGTTCTGTTGGGGACAATCTGCTGATTAGTTTGCAAGTGCAGTTCTGAATGTCATGCTAACATGCATGGACACCACCCACTAAAGATTATTAGTGTGATAAACTCACAGAAGGTTTTCATCACAAAGCAGTCTGGGGGGGTGGGAGGGCAAATGTTCCCCATGAACCACGCACCCAGATTAGGCTCAGAAGTCTGCACTGTTGCAGAGAAGACTGAAGATAAAATGACAGCTCCAAAGATCCCAGTCACAAATGGCACCAGATGGCAGGTTAGAAGATCAACTAAAAACACATGACCAGTCACATCCATGAAGCCTCTTTGAGTTCCACCCACCTCCACTGGCGGTGCTGCGTGGGGCAGGCAACAGGCTGTCAGGCTGCATAGAAACCCACAAGTGAAGCTCCAGGGCATGAGGGGTGGGGGAGGCTGTGGAGCGTGAGCTCCAGAGCCAGACCCAGGCTGGTCCCAGGGATTATGTCCTGCCACATGCCGAGGGTACTTCACTTGTCACAACAGTACCCACTGGGGGTGGGGTGTCATTAAGATCACATGAGTCAATCCATATAGTGAGTTTAGACAGTGCCTGGTATCCAGCTAAGTACTAAACAGGTTAGCCATTGAACTATACGTGGTCTTGAAAACTGGGTACTGACTACAGAGCGGGTTAGCAAAGCACAGGAAGAACAAATTGTGCCTGGCATAAATATACAAAGGACTTCGTTAATACCTGATTTCCATTTAGGTATCAATCACCATTGCTTTTGTATACTGTAAGCTCCAAGGTCCTAGCCTGTGACTTACACTTTGTTCAGTGTTAGCACCTGGAACACGCCAGCAGTTTCTCTCATGCACTAGCTGCTTCCCTGATGTGACCAACAGCAAAATGCCCAACTTTCCTGAGACTCAAATTCCTTCTTTGCCAAAGTTTCTGCCTTCTCCAAAATTAGTTTGTGTTTATCCAGCAAACCTCTGGAATCTCATTTGCCAACCGTAAGCATTGCTGACAATCTGTGGTGAAACCAAGTATGATTTTGCATGTGGGCCATTTGTCATCCTCCCTGCACACAATACCTATTGTTGAATGTCTTTCTGAACTGCTCAGGCACATTCTCCAGGCTTGATGAGCCCGGCATGACTTACACTCCAATCTTTCTTCAGGACAGAGACTTGGCCAGGCCTTGGTTTACACATGTGAAAGTCAAGGATGACATGGTACACTGAGTATTTAAGCAGGACTGATGGGGCTTAGGTATGCTGATTTCTCTGCAAAGCCTGAATTTCTGGACTTGGGACTGTTAAACTCCATAGAAACTTGCTATCAAGTCATTTTTCCCAACCATTTAAAAATTTAGAACAGAAAAATGTCTGATGTTCAACAAAGATAGGTTTCCTGTTACTATGGACCAGGCCGAGGGAGGAATGCAGAGCACGTGGAGCAGAGGATGTGGAAGAAGTGACTGGCAGTCCTAGAAGGATTTCCCCCTTTTGGTTGTGGGTCTCTTAAGCACATTCCTCCTGTCAGGTTGAGAGACAGGTACCACTCAAAATCCCACCCCCCCAAATGGATGCTGGGGTCAAAAAGGGGTCTAAGTAGTTTCAAAATAAACTATCAAAAGGAGATTTTTTCACTATAAAATTATACCTCAATGTACATGACTTTTAAAAAAGTAAGCAGAATTTATAAGAAGGACTTATTAAAACTTGCATTTGGAACATCTCATTTGCATTTGGGATGCTTCTTCTACATAGAATAAGAGGAACCAATGGCTGGTTATTTGGAAGAACACATTTACATTGATGGGGGACAATGATGGAGCTCTGGGCAGGAATCAGCAGTCAACTGCAGGGTCAGCTATGAAGGATGGGAAGCATGGTGGAAGCCACCAGGGATGCTGAGGAGCTGCTCAGAGGAACCATGGCAGTGAGCTGTGGCCACCTTTAGAACTGGAGCCATGGAGGACAGGAGCTCACCCAAGTCCAGGGGAGCATAACCAAAAATGCTGCCTGAAGCAGGGAACAGTGTAGAAATGCCCAGAGCCAGACCAGTCAAGGGAAGCCAGGGCCGCCCTAGAGCAGCCTCTGGGAGACAGGGTGGAGAACCTGTTTTGGTTCCCTATAAAACAGAGACCATGGTGCCTATTATTGCCCACCATGAGATGGAGAGAGACTGTGCATCACAGGTTCTCCTGTGATGGCAGGAGAACCCACCTGAGTTTAGGGAAAGGAAGAAACCAAGGTGCTTGCTTATTCTGGGTTATTAACAGTAGAAAATGCTTCTCCCTTTGTCGTGTCCTGGTATGGGCAGTGTGGATATCTCAGAGCATCACAACCACCCGGTGCTACTCATTCCCTCAGCATTCACCACTGACCACTCCCCCACCCTTCTATTTTAGAAGCTGGTCCCAGGGCTGAAAGCCTCTAAATTCTCCTTTCTCCAGTAGATCCCAGCTAATCACCTGGACGGTTTCTTGGGAGACACAAAATCAGGCTCTGGAGAACATAAAGTAAAAATAGCAGAAGAGGCACAATTCCCATTGGATGACACTGTTTATTGAAAAGGAAATCTTATTTTATCCAGGAATTCACTTACATGGAGGTAGCCACAATAAGAACATCTCTTCCCCATGACAACCAAAAGGAACCAAACCATACCCGAAAGCAAAAAACCAACAGAATAAGCCAATCAGCACGATAGAGCGACCCTTCAAAGCAGGGAAAAATAAAATAGATATATGGTGATTGTCTCAACATTGCATTTGACCACATATTTCCTTTTACATAAAATATTTTCTTTAAGCTAGCTAAAGAAAACTCTTGAGCAGGGTTAGTTCTTAAAGCAATAGACAAACAAACAAAAAAATATATATATATAATAAAATCAAAGAATGATAGCATATTCACACTGGGAAGGACCTTTCTAATCCTCATCTTGTCCCAGGACCCTGTCAAGGTCATGGGTAATGAGATGAGCTGGAACTTAGGGGAAAAAAAACCTCCCTAAATCTCAGTCCAGTCAATCCCCTCCAGTAGCTTCCCAGCCTGCTACACTACATGCCAACTCCATTACAGCATAGGAGCATGCAATTGTTAACATGCTTAGAGGTCTCTTTTCAGGGTGTGTTTTGAATGATGGCTTCTCTTCTCTTCGGGGGCACTTTTACTTCTTGTAGCCAGCCCTATAGCTAACAGAAAGAATTACCAGAATGAGGACAAATCAGATGCTGATTGGAGTTTGGAGTAGGCAGAGGCATTTCTAGGCAGGCTCATTGGCAAATGTATAATAATGGCAGAAGCAGCTGAGAAAGGAAGACCACTCTGAGTGTGATCAGACCTGCTGCATCCCCAAGAAGATAGAAGGATCTGGGGCTGGGCACAGAGGTGCTCAGCCCTGTGTCAGTTTGATGGTTGCCTATTGCCCCCTTCCCCTAGCTCCAGGAAGGGAGGAGTTCTAGTCACTGCTGGGGTCCCAGGGCCAAGGACTGTACCTATGTATCACAGGTGCCCAGGATGTGTTTGCTAAATGGGTGAATGGCTAAAAGGAGGAATCTGTCCACACCCAGAGAATAAATAGAGGCAAGAACCACCTCCAGCCATGGTGAGGGGACAGTGACCCTGGAGCAGGTGAAGGGCTTGGCTTTCTGGCTCCAGACCCTCAACCTTCAACTGGGCCCATCACTCTGAACCCTGCTGAGTGGGCTCTGTGACTTGCCCCAGACCTCACCCATTCCCTGTCACTGCTTGCTGGAGGTTGGAAGGACCCCTCCAGTTTGCATATCATGCCATATTTTCCTCCCTCCTTGACGTCACCTAGCTCCAGTTCCACCTACCTCTTATCTACACATACCCCAGCTTTCAAGAACTTCTGTCTTCCTCACACTAACCCCACACCCACAACCCATCTCTCCCTTCCTCCATGACTTCACTGGATGTCTCCTGCCTCGTCCTCTCACTTAAGCCCATGAACCCTGTCCACCTGTGCTCTGCTATCTTTTCCATCCCAGGCCCCAGAGCATAGCAGGGAGGCCTGCTGTAGGGGGAGGGAGGAATGGACCACTGAGACATGACAGTGGGCCCCCCTCCTTACAGAAAACACACCACTTGTTAAAAACCCTGCATACAAGTCTCCCCTCCCCACCTGTATTAAAGAAAGTGGCAACTGGGAACTGATCTTAGCATGGTTCAGAAATTATGATTTTAGATAAAATAAGCAGCCAAGGCCATAGATACAGCCTATAGTATGTGACCTTCTGTCAGTAAGCTCTTTACCCAGATCACCTGAATACTGACTCCCAGTACTGATTATCCATTGTCACTATGTCAATTCCTTTTGTCCAACTGATTTTAAAAGTGGTCTTCCTTCTACCTCCTCTCTCTACTCTTTAATACTTAAAATCTAGTAGCTTCATATTTTAAGAAAGAATATTCAATATAGTGTGTGAACTTCACAAACAAGCCACCCTACAAAGGCTCTGACATATTCCAAAACGGAACAGCAGTAGTCTGTGAGAAGGTCTGGTTAAAATATGTACAGCCTACATATCACTTCCTCATCTGCACAGTGACTGTTAACAATAACTCGCACTTCAGGCCCTTTCTCTTGGCAGGGGAGAGGAGGGCAGAAGCAGCCAATGAAAGTGGCCATGGCAAATGGCTGTGCAGATCAGGGCCTTCAGCCTACCGGATTATAATTTTGAAAATGCCCCAGTGGTGCTGGCTCCTATTCCTCATTTTAAACTGCAATAGCTCCGTAAGATCCAAGCGCCACTGGACCATGGAAAGACCCTAGGGAGGAATGTAAGGTCGAGGAACCGGTGTGCCGTGAGAAGAGGAGGCAGGTCTCATTGGAGACACACTCCCTTCTGCTTTGGACGGCTGCAGTGTCCATTAGGAGGATAGGCCACTTCAGCCCCGGAAGTGGACTCAGATCTGGCTGGCGGTGCTGCCGTCCTTGGGAAGGGAGTAGCTCAGTGGCGCCTCATAGAGGCTTCCCCCGTCGGTGCTGAGGTCGTCGTCATCATCCATGTCGTCCAGCACTTTACTGGGCAGCTTCTTAAGTCTGCTGAAACAATAAGGGGCATGTTTCCTGGCCCCGGCTAGGGCTCATCTCTAATTTGGAGATGGAGGAAGGTCTTGGGTTCCTGTTCTCCCCAGACTGTGTGCATGAACTGCTCTGCACCTCAGTTCCTTCAGCACCAGGCAACAAACTGCCCGCCTCTCACTATCAGAAATGATGTTGGTAGGCTGGTTTTTGTCCAAACCCCAATAGGGCTTGGCAGGGCACTGTTATTGACCCTGTCTTAATATTTTTATAATGTCATGCCTTATTCATCAGATTATATGCAATATTTTTTTCAAACATTACATTAAAATGTTATTTTGATTACTGAGATTTTTGGTGTCCCTTAAATATTGCCCCCTAATGCTGACCGTAGGGCCAGTTTCCCAGTGAAGAGGCCCTGTGTTACAGGATTCTAAATGGGCTAGAGAATTCTATCCATTTATGAGACCAGCTGGGCAACTGGCACAGAGTCCCTGGGCAGTCAGTCTCCAAGAAAGGCTAACTCTGTAGATGAGCATGAACCTAACCTCAACCCCTCCCCTCAATGCCCCAGGCACTGGTCCTGGGGTAGGGAAAGCAACCCATCCTGTCTGCTCTACCCTCATCCTTAGAATTTCAGGAGGGGAGCTTGGGAGATCCTAGTCTGTGAAATAAACAGGCTGGGCCACGAACTGTCCCTCCATGTTGGTGAGAGCTAGTTTTCTCTCTAGCCTCACTTTCCCTTTACCGTCAACAGGAGCAATACCTGTCCTGCTGGCACTGAAGCACTGGTATAAGGATGACACGTGAGACCTTTCTGAATATGTGGAATGACAAAGCAGACTTTCATTTCTAGGATGGGATGACCCCAAAAGACAACAATAAGGAATTGGCTTGGGACAACAGGAATGAGAATGTTCTGAAAGCTTCAAGTGCCACTCAAATGTGTGTGTGTGTGTGTGTGTGTGTGTGTGTGTGTGTGGTAGTGGTGGTGGTGGTGGTGGTGGTGGTGGTGGTGGTGGTAGGGTACTGGACATCACAAACCACCATTTTTACCCACCTTAAGTCCTTCTTCATGGCATTGAGCTGCCCCTGCAGCTGCTCATTCACATCTATCTGCTCCTCCAACTCCCTCTGCAGCTTCTTCTTGGAACTTTCCAGTCTGTCGATTTCCTCCTCAGCCTCCTCTACCTGTCGCTTCATTGCTTTCAAGCGCAGGCTCAGCTGCATTGGGAGAGAGGGTGGGTTGAGTGCTGGCTGAAGGCCCAAGCCAGCAATGATGGAGAAGAGCTCTAGCAGGAGATGCCAGAGGCCTGGAAACCTTCTCCTTGGGCAACCAGTCTCACGGGGGAAAAGGCATCCTTTTTGAAAACCAAGTTTAGGGTTTCAAGTTTACTGAAATCCCTTTCTTAGGTAGGCTTTAAGTTTCCATTCTGTGATGTAAGTCAAGAGGAGGAATCGGCCCCACCAGCTCCAGGATTCTGGCCTCCTCTTGCTTTCCCTGCCTCAGATACAGAATCTCATTTGAGAACAACAGTGCAAAGGCTCCCTCACCTGGTCCTTCTGATCAGTCAGTGACAGGTGCTCATCGTCCACCTGCATCACCAGCTCCTTCACTTTCCGCTCCAGCCTTCGGTTGCTGAGCTGTAGGCTGGCCCGGTCCCTGGAAGAGCAGGGAAGGCAGAACTGAGCACCCTCTCTTTCTCAGCCCTGTAGGAAGCCCAGGCTGCAGAGGAGGGGACACTCTAACCAGGGGAGCTTAGGGTTGAGCTTGAGGTTAGGGAAATATACAACTATTCAGGAGGAAGGACCACTCTTTTGACAAAGAAATGAGACTCTGAGAAGAGCCATGACTTGTCAAAGGTGGCAAGGCCAGGGAAGGGTTGATGGCCTGTCCCAAGTTCTTCACTCCTGAGCTCTTAACTTTGTAAGGCAAAGAGTTACAGACTGCTGGCATTTTGGGTTCACTCTAGGCTGCTCCTAAAGTCCTCCTAAAGCACATACATATGCATGTGTACTGCACCCCTTTTAGGAAGGTGAGGGGCCATGAGGAAGAACTAAAGCTAGCCAAGTGCATCTTGGTGCTGGTCCTCAGGCTGTGAATGACACCTGCAAGAGTGATCTCACATCCCTCATCTCTGCTTGGATGCACCTGGTCCTCAGGGCAAAGTCAGCCCCTGACCTCCAATCTGACTCAAATTCAGTTGCTTGTTGAGGCAGCCTGTTTTATTTAAGGGATAGAAAGAGAAACAGCAAGCGCAGTGGAAAAGCTATGATCTTAGGAATAGAGATATAAATTTTAGTCCTGCTAGCTATGTTACTCAAGTCACTTACTCTGATGTGTCAGTTTTCTTACCTGTAAAATGGAAACAATAATAGCAAAGTTGTACTTGCTCTGCCTTCTATGTGGGCTAATGAGGATGGGAAGAGATACCCGGCATGCAAGCACTCTAATGGGATGACCATGGCCCATCAGGGCCTCTGCCCCACCCTGTACCAGGCTCACCTCTCCTCACTCTCCAGACGGTCTTCCAGCTCTGCAATCCTGGCCTCCATCTGTACCACCAGCCCTTCTTTACTGGACCTGTAGGAACCTTCCAGGTGGATAATCCGACTCTTTAAGTCCTTGTTCTGGAATCAGACAGGGAGATTGTGAGGAGCTGTGTGTGCACCATGCTCTCTGAGCAAAGCAGAAAAGGCGATGGAGCCAGGTATTGGGTGGTGCCCACACTAACACACACGAGGGGGCAGGGCCTGGGGAGCCCAGAGATGGTTGCAGAGACTACCCTTGAACTTGGGTTTCAAACAGTCAAAGGAAGAGAGTCTAACATACTCCCCTATGAGCCTGAATGGAGTGTTTGGCAGGTCCTGAGACTCCCAGGCCTCTCACAGGCTTGAGCTTGTCCTTTTACAAACCTGTGTGGGTGGGCAGGTGTCCTAGCCCAAAGCCATGGAATGGGGTGTGGAAGTCCTGGGGCCTGCTGCCCTCACCTGTCTCTCCAGGGAAATCTTGTCACACTCCAAGTCTTGCCTCACAGCTCTCTCCTGAAGTAGCTCATTCCTCATCTGCTCCATCTACAAGAAGCAGAGCAAAAGCCCAGAGGTTAAAGGAATGGTCCCACAGGCTCTGTACTGAAATGGTTCCCAGGTACTGAATTCCAACAACCAAGTCAAGTCTCTTCATGAAGGAGGCTAACTTAAAGGGGACACCTCACACTGTCTGCTCTTGTATATAGGATCATTTCTTAGGTGTTCTTGGCTTCTCAATGATTGTGAGGATATTTATACAAATAACAAGAACTCTGCTGATACAGGTTGAATTGTCTCCCCAACCCCCCAAAAGATATGCTAACACCATACCCCTTGGTAGTTCTGATATGACCTTATTGGAAAGAGGGTCTTTACAGAAGTGATCAAACTAAAAAGAGGCATTGAGGTAGGCCCTAATCCAGCATAACTGGTATCCTTATAAAAAGCAAGGAGTCTGGATGCAAAGATAAATGTACACAGAGGGACCTTGGCCACGTGAAGACAGGGATCCAGGGAGAATGCCCTCTGAAGATGGAAGATTGCAGGGACAGGTCTACAGTCCAAGAAGTGTCAAAGATTGCCTGCAAAACACTAGAAACAAGGGTGGCCAGGAAGGATTCCTACGGGTCTGAGGCTCTGCCAGCAGTCTGGTTTCAGATTTATGGCTTCTAGAGCTGTGAGACAATGCTTCTTTGTTCTAAGCCACCCAGTTTGTTACAGTAGCCCTAGGAAACTTGATACAACTGCTTAGACTCCATGACTGCACCACTATCCTGTGACATTCCCCCCAAAACCCTGAGGAGCAGGTAATATTATCTCTGCTGAGGACATTAGGGCTTGGAGAAGTTAATCACTTGTAGGGGGATTAACTGCCAAGTATTCCTGGGACTAAGGATTTCTCAGGACATGGGACTTTCAATGCTAAGATGGAACAAGTCCCAGGCAAACCAGGATGAGTCAGTCACTTGACTTACCCAAGACCTCCAGAAGTATGACTAGAGAGGAATGAGTGTCACCTGAGCTCCTGCACTGCATGACAAGACCACGCTCAGAAAGTTCCTTTCTCATTCCAGAAAGAGAAGTCAGAACATGGGGCAGCTCCAGGCCCTGACTAAAGGCCACGAAGTTATCTTCTATACTGGTAGGAGAGGAGCCTCACTGGGCAGCACAGGGAAGAAAGCCTCTCTCCTGTCAGCACCTCCTGTCCTCAATTCCAGGGCACCTCAGCAGGAGTGACATTGAGTGTCAGAGCAGAGGTCCCAGAACTAACCAGCAGAGGGCAACCTGAAGAAGGCAGGAGAACTCAGGTGAGCCAGTACAATAAAAATCACTGTGGAAACAAAATCCAGGGTCCAACATGGCCAAGAGAGTCACACGAGCGTTCCTGAACCACAGGGCCTGTGGACCATTTGAAAGAGACTCACCTGGTCACAAGTTGAGTTTTTGCCATCTATCTAAGCACCCTAATGAGAAAGATAGGCTCACCTTCCCCGCCATTTCCCCAGGGAGCAAGAACTGTAAGTCACAGGAATGGCAAGAGGAGACACCACCATATTGGGCCAGGCTTGCATTTGTTGCCTTGTCCCCATTGTCCTGACCACGGTGTGTGCACAGAAGGACTAGCAACAAGGTGTGGCAAGGCAGGACAGGCAGGGCCAGACATAGAGGCCTCAGATACCTCCCACCTAGGATCTGTTTCCTCCTGAGCTATCTTTGTATTAAAACAAAAACAAAAACAAAATTTGTATTTTTGAACTCCTGACTAGCAGCCTTCTAAGTTATGGGGTTCCGAATTTTACAACAAAGGAAACTGAGGCCCAGGGAGGTTATAAGCAACTACAGGCAGCCAGAGTAGAACCCAGGACAAGCTGGTTCACTGTCTACTCCTTCACCTGTTCTCTCTGGACCAACTAAGTGGAAAGGATCCATATGGACTAGAGTTCAAATACAACTATAACAAGCCAAGACCTAGGCAGGGGAGGCAGGATGGATGAATAGAAGTGTCCTGTGCTCAACTCAGCCACAGAGAAGAGTCAGGGCAGCAAAGGGGAAAAAAAATTTTTTTTTTTGAGGAGAATGAGAGAGGGTGAATTCCAGAAATTAGCAAAGAAATGGTAGGAGTCCTAAGCATCCTAAGCAGCACCAAAAAAAAAAAAAAAAAAAAAAAAAAAAAAAAAAAAAAAGAGAGAGAGAGAAAGAGAGAGAGAGAAAGGCAATCTAGAGAAATAAAGAAATTGTGACTGCAACCCCTATTCCCCAGCTGGGGATTGGGAACCCAACACTGCTGGCAAAAGGTAAGCTGGACAATGCCAGGAACCTCCATCATGGCAGCAGACTGATTGTCTAACTGCAAGAGAAATCAAGGTTCTGGCAGGCTTTAAATCTAGATTGGGGAGCTAGCTGGTTTAAAGTGATGTCTCTGATCCTAAGAAGGTTCTCACTGTGGACTTCTCCCAACAGCTGCTGCTAGATGACAAAAAACTTAACCCTACAGAAACCTTGAGCCAGTGTGTGCCCACCTCACTGGGTAGAAGACAGCTTCCTCAGCATCCTGCAGCTTCAAGACCAGTGGCTGCCATTGCCATAAGCCTAAGTCCCATCCAAATTTGGCTTGCAGGAAATAGGGAAGGTCTTCTTTCTAGCCCATATTACCTGTAATGCCCTGGAAGACTTATGGAACATCCCCACAGCCCATAGACCTCAGACCACAGTTGTTGGTACCCAAAGCCCTGGTGATACTTGTTTGACCCCTGAGACCTAGAGAAGGTAACATCTGGGTCCCACAGCTCCAAAAATCAGCTAACAGTGCTACAAGCCCCAGTACCAAGTGCAATTGGTCCATGGGACCATGGGAAGGTCCTCTTTGGGTTCCAAAACTCAATCCCACAGTTTCCAGTGCCATAGACCCTAGTACCATCTGTGTTCATCTGGAGGGACCCAGGAATGGTCATGTCCCATGGCTCCAGAACTCTCCTGCATTCATCCTAACTTTCCTGGGGAAGTCTCCTTAACATCTGGTGGCACAGAAACCATGGCCGCTGGTGCAAAAACCCTTGGAATTCCCTGTCCTTGTCCTGAGAGATCTGAGACACCTTCTCCACAGCCTGCACCACTGAGACTGTAGCAGCTGCCGCCTGCAACCCGGGGCCATCAGGGCTCAACTCTGACACACACCTAAATCCACTGCAAATTCATACCACTATCTTCATGACCTTTTGCAGTTTAGACTATTGAGGCACTCAGATATGAAAGATGAATCACACAGAATGTTTTTGAGTTCCCCTATAACCAAACCACCTATCTGAGAAACTATATCCTATCTGAATGAACAAAATCTTTTCCTACAAAGGCTACTTCATAATTGGGAGAAACAAATATTCCACAAGATGTGCAGACATCCATGTAAGGACAGAGAAACATGGAAAGAAATATGACACTTCCAAAAGACAACAACTCTCCAGAAATAAATCTCAATTTGAAGAAAATCTATGAATTGCAGCAGGAATTAATCTGTCCAAATCAAGTTCGGTTCCTGATGACTTCACTGTTGAATTTGACAAAACATTTAAAGAACTATTCCAATTATTTTAAATTATTCCAAAGGAAAATTAAAATGGACTAGGCAACAAAACTAAAAATAGACAAAATGGGATTATATCAAACTAAGAAGCTTTTGTACAGCAAAGGAAATAACCAACAGAATTAAGAGACAACCTACAGAATGGGAGAAAATATTTGCAAATTGTTCATCCAACAAAGGATTGATATCCAGAACAAAGAACTCAAAAAACTGAATACATACATATGAACATATATACATATATCTATATATGATGATACATATCATATGTATAATGTATATATATCCAATTCAAAAATGAACCAAAGAACTATAGACACTTTTTAGAAGAAGACACAAATGACCAACAGCACCTAAAAAAAACCCGCTCAGTCTCATTTATCATCAGAGAAATGCATAACAAACTACAGCAAGATATCATCTCACCCAGTTAGCATGGCTATCAAACAAAATAAATGTTGGCAGATGAAAATGGACTTCTTATACACTGTTGTTGGGAATGCAAATTAGTATAGCTATTATAGAAAACAGTATAGAGATTCCTCAAAAAACAAAACACAAAATTACCATATACTCAGCAATTCTACTATTGGGGGTACCCTAAAGAAGAAATCATTGCACCGAAAAGATACTTGGACTCCCACATTCATTACAGCATTAGTCACAGTAGCTAAAACATGGGGTCACTCAAATGCCTTTAGTAGGTGAGTGGATTAAGAAAACGTGGCATATTTAAACAATGGAATACTATTCAGCCATAAAACAAATGAAATCCTGTCATTTATAACAACATGAATGGAACTGGAGGTCATTATGTTTAATACAATAAGCCAGACACAGAACAACAAATCCCACATGTTCTCATACATTTGTGGAAACTAAGTCAAAACGAAGTAGAGGTCATTAGGTAAGAGAAGAAACAAGGGGAGAGAGAAGTCCTATAAAAGGCACAAAAACAGAGAGGAAGAATTGTTTCTGGTCCTTCTTCAGCACAGTACTGGCTACGACCATGTGAGATATTTCAAAATGACTAGAAGACTATGAAAATCCCACACATAGCAATAATTAATGGTTGAAGAGCTGGAAATGCTTATGACCCGGATGTGATTTCTATGCATGTACCATCATTCTGATGTATTCCAAAAGGATGTACAAATATGCCTCAAACAAAAACAACAAAAGAAAAAAATAAATAAAAGCAAAGCAGGGAAGGCCGTCCAGTTTCCTAAGGGCATCCTGTAGAAAGCAAGGGGAAAAATGCCAGCAATGCAAAGGCTCAGCAGGCAGCTCCCAGAACACTCCACCCAGGCCACTCCATTCCACTTGCCCCCGAGTCCTGGAGAATCACATGTTGCAGAGAAGGCACTGGAACAGTTCCTGTAACTGTTTATGAGCACAAAGTCCACAGCTAACGAATGCAGGCTCACAGCCCCACTCTGAACAGTTTCTGCACCAGCTGACGAAACCCACACGTGGAGGTCATCAGAACAGCCCATCCATGGGACTGCCGACGTGCTTCCTGGAGAAAGCCAGTCTGATCATGGCCTGGGGGCCCAATCCCACACTTCAGTAAGGACAGGCACACCTTTGGCTGTGGTGGGAAGCAATTACACAGATGGGCAGCTCTGACTCTGTTTCTCTTCATCACTCTGCCATTCACTTGGGCGTGACCTTGTTCATCTCACCTCTGGGATATAGGCTCCTTGACCCTAAACAAGGAACTGGAACAAGATGGTCCAAGGGGACTCTTCCAGTTGGTTTGTGACATGATGTCTGGTGTCTCCTCTATCCTCAGGTAGCTCAGTGATGTCCCTTCTGAAGAAGCCAGAAGACCCTGCCTTAGGCAGAGTAGCCA
Organism: Sciurus carolinensis; assembly: GCF_902686445.1. Lineage (NCBI taxonomy): Eukaryota > Metazoa > Chordata > Mammalia > Rodentia > Sciuridae > Sciurus > Sciurus carolinensis. The sequence goes on from NC_062214.1 coordinate 96,664,872, forward strand.
CCTTCTCATGCCTTTGGGACTTCCCCCTATGCGGGGAGAGGTAAAAATATACACTGTTGGGGTGAGAGGGAGTGGGTGTTTGTGAATGCAGAGGGGTAGTCACAGAATGATCAAGTGGGTCCATTCATTGTTGAAACAACATTATTGGTCTCATATGGATATTTTGACCAAAAAGACCCACACAGTGCCTGCCTTCATCACAGACTCCTCTGGAACCACATCAGGGATGGAGGTGAACATTCAGAGGGCTGAGAGACACAGTAAGAGTCTGCAACAGAGAAACCCGGCACCTATCAGCAGGTGAGGGTGAGATGTCGTGGAGGAGGGACAGTTACAGATGGGCAGCAAGAAGGGAGTGTGAGCAGGAGACAGAAGGGCAGGGTCCAGGCACTAGGGTCAGCACAAGAGTCGGGAGGCAATTTTCTCTGAACCAGGGGGGAAAGAGAAGGAGCCAGGGCTCTAAGGGTGCTGATTCCTGTAGCCCCAAAGGAAAGTCAGAGGCAAGAGAGGGAGAAAAGAGGTTATTTTCCCAAAATGAAAATAAGGAGACCTAAATGCTGGTAGACAGAGAATGATGTTTAGATATCAAGGTTTTGTGCAATGTGAGGTCAAAAAACACCAAAAGAAAAAAGTTCAGCAGATCAGAGGCAAGAGTTCCATTGAGGTTGTGTAGGTCAAGGGACCAGATGGGAGGTACCAAGAGCCCCATTCAAGTCACGTGCTGAGCCACTGAGTCCATGTCTGAGCTCATGACTCCTCCTAGAAACTGAGACCTGTTTTACCACACTGCCTTTCCAAGGAATGACCAGAAACGTGCCTGAGTCAGTGGGAGTTGGAAGCAGTTTGGGGATTCTAGCCCAGGTTTTCTTACTAAAATTCATATGTTCCTTTTTCCCCTTCCCATAATCTCTCAATAAAGGGTGGAAATCCTGCAGGAAGGAAAGTTCTAGTAAGGACTTTGGTGCCCGAAAGAAAGTGAGTACAGTACAGTGAGACAGCGTGTATCCTGGGGGCATTGAAGATGGCCATGGTCACTCAGTTGGGGGCTCAAGACAAATTTGCAGCTTAAAGCAGGAGCCACTGGCCACAGTTGTCCTCCCTCATTACCAGCAGCTGAGAACTGTGCATCCCACTAGAAACAGACCTCCCTGCACAGAGATCTCTGAGCAGGGAGCATCCCCAAGGGCCTCCACAAGTTCAAGCCCTCCCTGGAGAGCCAGAGCCCCAGGCAAATGGGGACTCTCCAAAGGAAAACAGAAAACAAAACACTCATTATTCATAGTTCACCACATCCTCTCAGAATATGGCAATTAAAATGAAAGTGTAAAATAAATCAGATTGGAGAACAGGAAGAAGTAAAATTACAACCATAAAACTGAACAGTAATTGTGATAAAGCAGCTGATTTTTCTGGAATCTTTTTGCAAATATGATAGGTTTCCTTCCAGTCTTCAAAAAGGACAATCTGACACTACATTCTAAAATGAATCCACCGTGTGGAGGCTTATGCAAGGAATTCTACAAGGTTTTGTGGACAATGCCCCCAAGAAGGTCTCACTGCAAACCCGGAAGTATTCTAGCAGTAGCTGCTTGTGGCTCTGCTTCTCAATACAGGAATCCCTTAGACTGGGTCCAAGAACTTGAATCAGTTTTCTTACCATGTCCATAGGGGTAAAATGAAAAGCACCTGGCCTGGGTTGGCCAGATTCCTCCTTAGGACCAGAGAAGAAAACTCAAGGCCAGGAAAATTTCTATATACGAGCTTAGTGCTTTACATGCTATTTACAACTATATTATATAGACAAAAGCTTTCCAGTCAAATTAAAAACAGGAGCAGAGGCAAAGTTTATCACAGCTGGATTGAAAGAATGCTAAACTCTGAACATTTTGATCAGAAAAATAACGGCATCAGATTCCTATGAGCTTTACGTCAGCAATACCCATGACCAGAGCCAGCTCTCAGGATTAGAAGCAGCTGCCTTTTGGGTTAATGAAAAGCTAAAGATATTTATGATTGCTAATAACAATATTTAACTCCAACATCTGTGTTTATCATTGGACTGTGAAGAGCCTGGCAAGCCTAGACTCCTGGACTGGATTTAAAAATCATAATCATGAGAAAATTATTATAAATTAACTGTACATGTCAAGTATCAGAGGTAGGCAATATAATAAAAGGTAGTTCTGAGCCTTGGATCATTTTAACTAAAAGAGAAAGAAGAAAACCCACTTTGATCTTTCACTGGTTTCCTGTGAAGGAGAATCACAGTCTTGATTATTGGCAGTGGCAGTCACTGAAGGAACAGGTGTGAACTGGCCACTGAGGAGCCATTCCCAAAAGTGACTGCAGATGCCTGTAGCTTTATCCACTGGGATTTGGCCTGCAGTTGCCCAGGCAACAAGGCAATCTTGCTTAGCCCCTGGAAAGACAGTGAAGCTACCCAAAGATCAAGTTGGTCATTTTCCTCAGCCTGACAGCTGCTTGGGCTGGATGAGTCATCTTTCCACAGGGCTGGGTGATCCTGGCTTCCATGGCCAAGAGAATACCTCCTATTTAGGCCCAGCCCTGCTAACTATTTGCACTTAGCCACCAGCCAGCACTACACTGCCCACTGAACCAGAACACCAGCTGGCCTGACACATTTAAAACACCCAGCTGGACATCCCTCTGGCTATCTGAATCCTGTACTCATAATGAGAGTCACAGGATGATCAGGTGAACTTAAATCCTCACCTATCTCAAAAAACACCATGACACTAGGCACTGTTATGCACAGCTGTAATGCCAGTGACTTGGGAGGTAAGAGGATGCAAGCTTGAGGTCAACCTCAGCAACTTAGCAAGGCCCTGTCTCAAAATAAAAAACAGGACTGGGGATGTAGCTCAGTGGTAAAGTGCCCCAGTTTGATCCCCAGGACCAAAAAAAAAAAAAAAGAAAGAAACAGCATGACATTATTTTTAACTTGGGAGCAGAGGTCCAAATGTACTTGTAGAGGAAGGGGGGCTCTCTAAAACCCTAACAGACTGATATAGGGGAAGAGTCAAATTGTAGCCCCACCTCTTATAAGCCCTGGGACCATAAACAGTCATTGAACCTTGTAAGTCCTGAAAATAACGAGAAAGCATGTGAGAGACATGGCGCATCACCTGGCATTTAGAAAATCCTTGGTATGGATGCCAATCATTATAAATGGAAACATGGTTTTTGAAGAAAGGAGAGGAAAAGAGATTTCTTTTTTTTTTTTTTTTTTTTTGGTGCTGGGGATCGAACCCAGGGTTCCACCAGTGCTTAGAAGGCAAGCACTCTACTGACTGAGCTATCTCCCCAGCCCCAGGAAAAGAGATTTCTCAAGATTTAAACCAATAAAATAAATACCTACTAATTAACTGAATTCTCCTTCAACTTCTAAGTCCATTAGAAACCTTTCTGCCTGTGGTGAAACTACATTTGGGTATGAAAATAGACATTCCTCACCTCTGTTATATAAAAGCTATCACTTTATCAAATCCAGATATATCCCTTCTCTTCCCTATCAATCAGATACAAAAACAGAATCCAAGTCTCCAAAAAGTTTCAAAATCTTTTCTCTCAGTTAGAGTTCCCTGACTCCATCAGTCTGAATCATAGGTCCTAAGCATGTATGAGGGAAAAAAAGACCTCAGAAAAGTTTGGAACTTAATGCTACCAGCAGGTACCAAGTGTCAAACAGATATACAAGGAAGAGAAAAAACAGACACAGAAAGGATGGAGGGCTTGGTCCCAATTCCTTTCTTCCCTGGGAACAGCCCAGTTGAGACCTCCACCCCATCTCCTGTCCTTACCCCAAATCCTGCTACATTCATCTTCCAGAACCCTGTATACTTCACTTTTCTACTCAACAACCTTTGATGGGTCCCCACTGCCTTCACGATAGGGCCATTTAAAAACCTCAATCTGCTTTTCCAAACTTGTTTCCTTTCAGAAACCAGAACACACCTGTCCAGTCTGAGCTCCTCAGCATTCGATATCTATTCTTAACTCCCAACTTTGGTTCTTGTCACTTATTCCATCTCACATTCCATTCCCCCTCCTCTGAGTTGGTCTCAGTCTTCCCCGTTCTTCAAAGCTGACTTGAGGTTAAGCTTATTTTATTTCTACCTGGGTCCCTCTTACTAAGATGGTCTTCCCTTCATTATTGCTCACCTCCTTCACCTGGCATTTAGCATCTGCTACGTATTGTTTTCCATTTGTTAAATCTGGTATACCTCCTTAAACAAATCTTAGCACCTCAAGACCAAGGACCATATGGGTTAATTTTGTAGCTTTTCCACAATGCCATGCCCAAAGTAAGCATTCATCACATTTTGCAAGCATTAGTAGATAGAATGCTGTCTTTGGAACCAAGAGAACCCACCTCTGAAGCTAATTGCATGACTGGCCAAATCACTGGGTGGCTTGGGGCCTCAAATCTCTCACACGTTACATGAGCAATCTGGAGGGCTGACTGAGATCCTTGCCAGATCTAAACTTCCATCTGAGGGGTTGGCCATTTACTAGTACTGCTGGGGAACCTTTTTCTGGCTTAGTCACCTAAGCCCTAGCACTAAGACTAGGGAAAAGAATGGGAGGTTTTGGCGGGGAAGCAGAGATTCAGGGGAAAATCTTATGAGAATTCAGAGTTTAAGTAGAGAGAGATACACTAACTTTTTGAATTTAAGGAGCGCACGATCCAAAATTCCCCATGCTTTCCCTTTCTGGTGCCTCTTGGCAGTTTGCTGGGAGTCCAGGGCTGACGCTATTTATCAGATTCAGGATAACAGGCACATTTCCTGTACCTTAAGAGCTAGCCCTTGTTAAGGGGGTGTCATAGATTCAGCATTTGGTGGGGCAGGGGAGAAGGGTCTCAGGTTTGCAAGTTTCTCTTTTCTTGCTCAAATTCTGGCAGGAAAGTAGCAGGCACGTGGCCCTGGAAGTTAACCTAAGTGGATTGAAATAGCTTCACAATGAGGGCCCAACTGTCTACACCCAAAGACTCTCTGTACAACCTTCACTCTAAGAGGCAGAAAATAAGCTTCAGATCAACCTCAACTTTGAGTACTAAGGGCTTTCCAGTGAGGCAGGTGTTCAGCCAACACATTTCTCTACCCTGCCTCTCAGATCAGGAGCAGCCAAGGCCAGAATCTCTGAGAACTTAGTGAAGACAGCACTTTATCTTGGGGATTTGGGTTTGGTTGTTTTACCAGTTCCTACATCAGATTGAACCTGGTGCTCAGTTTCCCCATTTATAACAAACATCAAACTTTTGCCTCCATACCTCAGAATGCAGGGAGACAAAAGAGAAGAGGAAAAGAGCTAACAGGAGACAGAGGCCATAGACATTTACAGAACCCATCTTTTTAGATGTATCCTTTACATACAGGGGAAGTTAAAGGGTGAATTGGATACTTCGGGTAGTATTAAACCTTTTCAATGCATTTCAAGGTTAAAATTTAGAAAAGACTTCAGAATCTACTGGATTAATAACTTTGTTGCATGGGTTTGAAAGGTTAGGGCTTCCCCAGAGCTCCCTTAGGCTAATGCAGGAGCAAGACAGGAACTCCAAGCCAGATCTCTTTCCTGCAATCCATACTAGTTCCCTTAACTTCTTCCCTGGATGGCCATCAGGTTCTTGACTCAGTGAAAACATTGTTGACCTTGAACTCATCAGAGAGCAATCCCCCTCCCCACAATCTAAGGGCTTGGCTCAGGGAAAGGAGGAACAAAAGAAACCCCAGGCCAGGTGCCTCATAGTCCTGGACCAGCAGCTGTGCCAAGGGAGCCAACCCCATTCTAGTTCAGTGTACCTAAGTTTTGGTTTTGGTGTAAAACATGGGACTGTAAGTCTGCTTCAACTGCTTGGGCACTGATAAGAGGCCACACTTTCCCACCACTCCTCCTCTTGGGCATAAGTCACAAGAAGGATTGGCAAAACAAATTCATGGTCACTCTTCTGTCATTAAGAATGCTAAGCAGACCTTGGAATGCCCTGTGGTAATGTGATCCCTTAGCCAAGCTGTTGGGAACGCATAACAAAATAGTGTTTATTCCAGTAAGAGATGCAGACATCCCTAAGAACTTTGGGGGCCAAGTGTCAAGGTTGAGCTCTCTGTCTGGGCTTTGGTCTTCAGGAAACCTCTAAACCTCTGCAGCTTAACCTGAGCAGCTGTCACCACTCCCACATGCTATAATGCCATTAGTGCAGCCCTGTAACCTGCAGGCAGAACCCAGCTCCGTGGAGTCTGGGCTCGGGAATTCCTTCATTGTCAGGAACTGAGCAGCATGAGCACCACACCTGCTTACAAAGAACTCTGTCACTCTGCCTCTGCCTCTGTCAGTCTGCCTCAGCCTCTGTATGGAAACAGGGCAGGTGGAAAAGAAGCCAGTGATCACCTGCACTTCTGTGCAGGGCTGCCCATTCACAGCATCCCTAAACACTGACACCCCCATTCTTGTCATCCTGAGTTGAGGTAATGCGTGTGAGTGAGCAGATAGATGGGAAAAGAAAGCACCCTTTTAGACAGGAAAGATTTTGCCCAAATCACTTATATTTCAGATTTTTAACTTTAACCTTTTATAAAATAATTTCCTAAATCGTTACTTGGTGTCCTTCTAAGGTTTGGGGGTTAACTTTTTTAATGCTAATCCTAGTAAAAAAAAATCCTAGTCAAAATCCTAGTCTATGTACAATTTCTATGGTGCCATTTTTAGGCACTAGGCATACAGCTAAGCTGTCACTGAAAACATATCCTGAGAGAAGTCTGCCTACATCCATAGGCATCATGGAAATAAGGATTGAGACTGGAGGGCAGATTTATTTTTTTATTTTTTTTTAATTTTATTTATTTCTATTTTTACAGACTGCATTTTGATTCTTTGTACACAGATGGGGTATAACTTTTCGTTTCTATGGTTGTACACAATGTAGATTCACACCATTGGTGTAATCATACATGTACATAGGGTAATGATGTCCACCCTCATTCCACCATCTTTCCTTCCCCTGCTCTCTCCCCCACTCATTTCCCTCTACAAAATCCAGAGTTCTGGAGGGCAGATTTAAATAGCCAGGGTGCTCTGAATTCTTGACCCAAAGTTTCATGTTTAATCCATCAAGTGGTTTGGGCATACACTAGGGACATAGAAACTACTTAACAGTGTCACCACTTTCTAAGTGATAGGACCACTGCCCTCCAGTTCCACCATTCCAAGGGGATCACACAGTCACTCTGAACCTTAAGCAAGAAATGGAAACAAAGCCGAAGAACCTTGGGATGACACAGAGGGTAGCTTTGGGAAATTAGTGCAGTCACCCACCGCCTGAGTACAAGAAGCATTCCAGTGCTGTCAAAAAGATCTAATGTTAAGTGAAACTCCCTTCAAAACTGCAAGAAGCATTCACTTGGAAGGTACTGTTATTGTAGAGTGAATGCTTCACAGGGGTACGTACTGTCCCTTAGCTCGAGAAGTGCTTAAAAGGCACCATTGTGGAGTTTGCTTTGGATTGCACCTAACATAGTGCTGCTGCCACATGTCACACCATGGCTTGTTGAACCAAAAACTGAGTGCCTCAGTGCTAAGTACTTTGCCTGTTCTAGTTAGTAGACTGTCATCCTCAACCACGGGGGAAGCTTCTGCTTTATGTCTCTTATTCCCTCACTCTCGAGGCTCATTACGGTGAAGACTACTCAGTCTTCAGTCGTCTTTCGTAGGGCCTGGATTTCCTCTCCTTGCTCTAATTGAATCCTCAGGATTAACCTCTCTCATTTTCTTTGTCACACTGTACAGTACCTGTTCCCTGCTCCGAGTGATTCTCTCAGACAGCAAATCCGAGTTGTTTCTTTCTTCTTCTAGTTCCATCTCCAGTTGGGACACCTTGTCCTGAGAAAGAAATCACACACAAGTTACTTCACTGGCATGGACTCAGATCAGAAGCAAGCACTGGCCTGTGGGAGGAAGACCCCCAGGGCAAATAAGAACTCAGTAGCATTAGGGTATAGGAATAAGATACGTCTATTTCTCATATTTCTCAAAGCAGATATTTTTAAAACCATATGTTTTATTGCTTTTGTAATATAAAATGTAATCATGCATGTAGAAAATACATAAAAGAAGAAAAAATTACCCCAAACCCTAACAAAATCTAAAGATATTTTGGCATGTTGCCTTCAAGTCTTTTTTCTTCCTATGAATCAACAATTTTAAACAGATCTACCTAAGCCATTTAGTTGCCTGTTAAAAATTAACATGGGAGCTGAGAAATCATCCCAGGCACATTTCTCTAAATAGTTCACGCTCAGGATAATGTTTTTGCTCCCTCCCGCTTAGCGTTTCCAAGAACCTTACTCCTGCAAGCATAACAGCAGCCTTCCACACCCGCCTCTCTTCTGGGAACCGGGCGCTCCTGGCACCGTTCAGTTCCAAACCTGCCTTTGAATACACAGAGCTGGTGGTGGCCAGTTCTGGTAAACTCATCATCACATATGAATAATTTGTCTTCCTTGCTGGCTTCTAATTTAATATCACTGAGTGTTAAGAGAAAAGTATTTTAAAGCAGTTTTGTATATGAAAAGAGACTTCCAATGCGAACCAGCCCATCTAGAACTGGGGGGTTGTGGAGTTTATGGCTGTGTTTCTCCTTACATTAGCAGATTAGTCATAGGTCTGGGTAAACTCAGAATCACACATCCTAAAATGCAATTGACATCTGAGTTTTTAAACAGGAGCCTGCAGCATTTGTATATGAATATAACCTTTGCAATGGCCAAATTTGATGGACAAGGGATGGATATATCTATAAGCATCAAAAAATTAAACTCTCAGAACTCCCGTGAATGGTGCACCATCTGATAAGGGTCTCCCCTGGTACTAATCTAATCTATAGGGAAACTAGAAAGCTCTCTCCTAGGAACAGAGTCCCAAAAGTCAACTCTGGACAGAATTGTGTCCCCCCACAAGCTGCCTATTTCTTTAGTGATTACCCACTCCTCTGTTCCGTTTCAGTGTAGTCAGAAACCGAGGATCGATCCCCAAGAGCTGCATTTACATCCAACAGTCACCGGAGTGTCTGAGTTCATAGAAAATGTCCATCATTGGGAAAACTCTCAAGTCCTGAGAATGAATTTGTTAATGCTAGTGAAGGACTAGGCAAGACATTCATCATAGCAAGACAATCCTGCCAGCCATCTCCTAGGGAAGAAATATCTCTCCAGTGCCTTTTGTGGTGGCAAGGCCTTGAGAGCCAGTCATTTTGTAATTAATGGAGAAATCTCTAGAATGGTGCACAGGGGCAGGTGAAGCTTAGTTATGCCACTGCCTCCAGACTGTAAGTCAGTCATAGGAAATGTTCTTTTCAGTCGGACTATTCTAGAGGGAGATGACCCAACCACCCAATCATCAGCTAATATCACTTCTTTTTTTTTTTTTTTATTTATTTATTTTTTTATGTTTACATAGGGTAATGATGTTTATTATATTTTTCCCCCTCCCCCCCCACCCCTCCCACCCCTCCCACCCCTCCCACCCCTCTTTTCCCTCTACACAGTCCTTCTTTCCTTCATTCTTACTGCTCTCCTTGGCCTAACTCTAAACCTAACCCTAAACCTAATGCTAGCCCGTCCCACCCCCCATTATATGTCCTCATCCGCTTATCAGCGAGATCATTCGTCCTTTAGTTTTTTGAGATTGGCTTATCTCACTTAGCATGATATTCTCCAATTTCGACCATTTGCCTACAAATGCCATGATTTTATCATCCTTCATGCTCAAAACACTAGAAAAAATTGGGGTAATGGGAACATTCCTAAACATTATAAAGGCCATCTACGCTAAGCCCATGGCTAATATCATTCTAAATGGTGAAAAACTGAAAGCGTTCCCCCTAAAAACTGGAATATCACTTCTTAATGGGGCTCTCTTCCTGTCCCAAATCTAGACTGGGCAAGGTTCAGGCTAGGGTTCATCATGCCAAAGGTTCTTCCACACTGCCTGAGCGGCTTCCGCTTGCTTTTAACCAGGTTGCCTGAGTCCAGAGTAATCCATTTCTAGTTAACTGGGTTAACCTTAGCTTGCCTTAAAATGACCTCCCCCACAGAGATCAGAACTAAGAGTTAGTAAAACCGAGCAATCTTATGAAAAAAGCAATAAAACCATAATCAGGTTATTCTGGTCTCTAAAAGAGGCCGATCTCATAAAATCTTCAATGGTTGAAACATCACTCCCTAGATATAAACTGCTAAGTCCCCTGGAGGTTTTAAAAAGTTATTTCTATTTGTTTGCAAAGCTGAATCAGGAATTCCATTGATTTTGAATTTAAGCCATCTCTCCCTGCCTTGAGCATTGTCTGTCTTTTATCAAAACCTTAACAATTTTAACTTTCCCCCAAAAGTCTGAGGCTTATTTTTTAGCCTATCTCTCTCTAAACTCCAGTGGGAGTATGTATGTGTGTGTGTTTCTGGTTTGGGCTTGGCTTTGTTCTTGAGGATTATTCTTTTTTAAAATTTCAGGTGCACCGACTTCAATGTTCTTGTCATCGTCAGTGATTGTCCATAAAGAGATTCTGCTACTTCATTTACATTTTTCTAAAATGTTGTGTTTTCAGCTCATCAATATTTCAGTCCCAACTGGTAACTGGGTTGGACCATTTCTGAGAGTCTGTTTTGTAAACAATAAACTGAGCCACAGTTTGCTGCTTGGCTCTGGCAAAACTAAATAACATACAAGGGAAACAGACTAGCAGTGGATGGGGTATGGGGTGTGGCCAATGGGTACTAATGATCTAGGGGACAGGAGATCTGGGTCCAAGGCCCAGTGGGGCCTTTCTCTGGCCATGCAGCTGGCTTGTAGCCTTTGTAGTTGGAAGCACCACCCAAAGGAACAAGCTATCTGTGCCCTCAGGTACAGCCATCTAACCTCTTAGGGAATCTGTTCCATTTCCTCTTTAAGACATTTAGACCGTGCCTGTCATTCCTCTAGCTGGAACATTCTACAAGTCTATGAACTACCAGTTTCTCCATCGAATCAAGAAATGACCTTAATAACATTTGGCTGATGAACAGACTAGAACAGCAAGGCTTCCCAAAGGCTGAGGGGTGAGCAAATAGGCTACTTTCCTGGTGGCCTGGCCTGGCTCTCCACCTCCCCAGCTCCCTCCTGTGTGGCCCACAGACCTCCATCTGCTTGAGAAGTCTGCTGCGGTCATCTTTGAGGTGACTCTTGGCCTCCAGCTCATACTCCAGGTCCTTCAGTGTCTGCTCCAGAAGCTGTCTTTTCGTGAGTGCTTCGTCCTGAGCTCGCTGGTAGTCCCGTAACTCTTCCTCCATGGATCGCATCTAGGATGACAAGGAATGTATGTGGGGCAGGGCAGATTTCTGGGGTACATCAAGAGCGCAGTGAACCCATCAGATATGGCTCATGCCAAAGCAAAGAGAATCCAGTGAACTTTGACTTTATTAGAGATGAAAAGATATTGAGCAGGTCCCACCTCCCTCTGGGCCTCGGTTTCTTCTTCTGCAAAAAGAGGACTTCCCAGTTACAGAGAGTGACCCATTAGGTCATAAATTCAGTCTCTGATATACTGATTGGCATTTTTAATTAAATAAAACAAAATATCAGTATGAGCAGATATTGTTTTGTGGTTATTTTATACTGTATACTAATATTTGTGTATGGACATATTGGTACTAGGTTAGGTTGCAATGCAAGACCTAGTTTTTCCTATGGGTGGTGCTCAACAATACTTGAGAGCTAGCCAACTAGATTAGTACATTCCAGAGAGTGAGTCATTGCCTGTCTGCATCAGTGCCACTCAAAAGAGCTTTAAAGTTAGGGTAAGACAAAAACTAAATTAATGATCTCAAAGCAACTTGCAGGCAGAAAATCTAACAATATAAACATATATTAGGTAACAAGCATGACTTTGTAGAAGAAAATTATCAGCCATCATAACATACAGTGATTTATTTCATCCACAAGATGGCACTAGATTAACAGTTTTGAAGAACATGCAAGAGACAAACCAGCTTGACTGTCAAGGGCCAAAGATGCCTGCCAGTTTGTAACTCCTCTGAATCTCCTCAGTGGGGACAGTCATCTCAGCACACAGTAGGTATTTTTTAATCATCTGGGTGGACTGATTCATTGAAGCCCAAGGCTTGTTCTTTTGTTCTCAAAGTCCTACCTTCCTGGAGATGGTACAGGGGTAGAGGAAGGCACAGGCTTAGGAACAAAATACACCAGAGGGTTGTTCCCTTCAGGGAGTGTATGCAAGAGAGTTGCAAATGCCATTACAGGACACAAAACCCCACTTTTGGGGTGTTCAACATAGAAGCCCCATTAGGTTAGACTAGTTCAGGAAGACCAGTCAGAAAACTTTAGGAAACATGTTCTCTCGGGGCTAACAAAGCATCTGATATTACTAGAATAGCCCAGCCTCAACAAAAACATCTCCAGCTACAGACCCTGGTCTGGATTTGGTGGTAATGAGGAGCAAAAGCAGAGGGTGAACATCATCCCTGGAAAAAGGGTGATGGACATCCTCTGGATACAGAGGGTTCACTATAATCTGGAGCATTCAGTCTCTCCATGACTCAATTTCCTCATTTGCAATAGTGGAGTAATTATCAACCTACCTTATAGGGCTGCTATGAGAATAAATGAGACGAAACCCAAAAAGAGCATGGGTTTGAGAGACAGGACAATAATATAGCCCACATTTCCTTCTTGGCATCCTGCCCAGTACCTCATGTGTCTCCCATAAGGGCTCTGTCATACTAAGAGTACCCAATAAGGGCACACAGAGGAGAGTAACAGGCTGAGCATCCCCAATTCTGAAATCCAAAACTAAAAAGAGAATTTCAGAGTTCAGATGTTCTTCCTAGAAATGTTCAACTGGAAAGTCTACACAAACACTCTGAAATCTGGAACACTTCATTCCCACGCATTTTGGATAAGAGATACTCACCCTGTTTTGTGTTTGAGAATAATTTATCTTGAATCAAAACTAAGCAAATAACTTTTGAAATAAGTGCTACCTATAAGGAGTTAAAGCCACCCTTTGCAAAATAATTCAGAAAATAAACTGAAAGTCAGTAAACTCTAAATCTTAATTCCTAAGGATTACCTTCATTGGAACTTTTCAAGCTCCATGCCACAGACAGAATGACAATATGGTCACAAGTCCATTTCTCTTGAAGGGAAGACAACAAGCACTACAGCACTATTTGACCCCAGTAACTAAGGAGGATAGTGACCAGAGCTGAGTTGAGTTTTCCAAGGATCAGGAATGACTTTGACTCTTACGGGTAGCACTAGACTATAGTTTCCTTTGTGAGTGATGAGGTGTCTATATCTGTCGTTCAAATGCACACAATATCTCACACAGCTTGTCACTGAGAAAATCTAGGAAGGACCATCTTTATTTTCATTATAGAAAATCTTTCTAATTACTACTTTTATAAAGGCCAGTGGTTCCATCTGGCCTTAACTAAATCTCTCTGAGCCTCCATTTCCTTATCTAACTAGAGGATCTCTAAGTTTCCTTCCAATCCAAAGACTCTAGCATAAAAAACTTTACACAAAAAGCAAGGGGGACCACTGTGACACTGTGATCTTTTGAAATCAAAACGAACCAGGTATTTGTTTGTGGTGTCCTGGCAAATATCCGAACTCCTCCACCCCTTTGCTATAGAAATGAAAATGTGTTTAATGCCAGAGATCTGTGATGTCAATGTGCTGATTTCAGTTCTTACTGGGAGTCCTGTGTGATGTGACCCTGAGCCAGAGGGACTCTGTTGTCAGAGTCCTCTCAGAAGTGTTCTGGAAGTCTGTAATAAATATCCATTGTTCTCTTACAGTTTCGGCACTGACTCATGGGAGACTTTCCTTTGATCATCAAAGAAATTAAAAGTTTGTTTTTTAAAGAAAACTTGTTTTCCTGTGGAATCTTTGTGCTTTTAGTTCTACGTGAGAAAATAAGATTTAGAACTAAAGAAAGAGAAACTAGCATTTATTAAGTGCTCAGGCAGTATAGGCCCTCTGCTACAGTCTCACATGTTCTCTCATTTAATTACTAAGTCTCTAGCATTTTGTATATTTTTACAGAAGTGGCAACAGATGCTCAGAAAACTGGAGTAACTTGCTCAAGGTCATCCAGCTGGCAGGAGTCACGGCTAGAAAATCAGTAACCCCTGAAGGCTCTAGTTTCCCGTCAAAACAATTAAAAACATTCCTTTTATTTATTTATTTAGTTAGTTAGTTAGGTAGGTAGGTAGGTAGGTAGGTAGTTCTTTAGAAGCCAGGACTAAAGAATAATAACATTTGGATTTCTTTGCTCTATCATTAAATATAAAATCAAAAATATGTTTCAGTAATACCAATATTCAAACTCTTAGGGATTTATTTTGGTCTTCATTTTTACTGTTCTGCAACTATTAGCCACCAACCCATCCTGTTATAAGTCTGAATTTTCAAAAGCAAAGGGAACCAAAATAAAAAATTTTTTTTAAAGTCAGCAGTTATTACTAGCCAGGGACAGTGGTGCACACCTGTAATCCCAGCAACCAGGGAAGATGAGGCAGAAGGATCACAAGTTTGAGACCAGCCTGTCAATTTAGCAAGATCCTTACTCAAAATAAATTTTAAAAAGGGCTGGAGATGTGACTCAGTGATAGAGTGCCCCCTTGGGTTCAATATCTAACCCTCCCCCCAAAATAGTCACTACAATCCTTGTTCCAGGACTAAACTAAAACATGAGTGCATATAAATCATTTGAACATAACTGGGCCCACCACTCCTAATCCATAAATGGCAGCTCAACATTTCAGGCAGAAATCTTTGAATGAAGAAAATGCTCCAGTTAAAGTTGTGCTCATTCACCTCAGAGTTGGGTGGTTGTTTTGTATCAGAATGCCATTTGCCCAACTAACCAACAAAAATCATCTTAAACTATCCCAAAGTTCCTTGTAGAAGCATTTCAAAGCAGGCTGGACAGACACTTTGAATGAGGGTTAGAGGAGGAAGTTATCTGGCCAGGCATTACCTCATCCTGCATTTTCATGGTCGCCAGTCGGGACTTTTCTGCCTCTAGGGTTTTCTCCTTCAACTGCCTTTGCATTTCTGCAAGGTCCCTGCGATTTTTCTCCTTATACTCATCCAGCTGGTTCTGGAGTTCCAGCGTTGATGTGCGGGATGCCTCAACAATGTCCGCCATCTGGAAAAAGTGACATGGGCATGAGCCCACCCATCTGGTCTCAGGGAGCAGGCTGTGGGTTCCAGTTTATACAGAAAGCATCTCCTCCTCTCCAAGGCTGTGAAGCACTTGGGCCTAGGCTGTCCAGGTCATTTCTGACTTGGCAACAGCACGGAGGAGTGAACAAACACATCCTCTGGAACTGGACACACTATTTTGGGGCCAGATCCTTGCTCTGCCACTTACCAGCCTATAACTGGGGTACATTCTTAATTCTCTGGGTCTTGGTTGAATCCCCTTTGGAAATACTGAAATCATAATATCTACCTTATACAGTCATTGTCTGAATTAAAACAATGCACAGATAAAGATAGAATTCGAGTTAGATACAAAATAGCTAGTAAAGTAGCACATGACAGGTGTCAAAAAATGGCAAATGTCAAAAAATGTCAGGTCCAAGAATACAGGGAATCCATCAGCATATGCCTTTCTCCTTCTGAGTATTTTGGGGCAGAAGTGAGGGGCAACTAGGGTGTTTTGAAACTGCCTTTCACATTCCTGGACATGTCAGATAGATACAATGCTTTGACTTTGCACAGAGATACAGATTCCCATTGAGGGAACACTGGTTAAGTGTGTGCTTCCCTATCAGACTGTTAATTGTTATGAAGTGATTCTGGTGCCCAGGGTCCAGTTTCTCTGCATCTGGGATTCTCAACAAGTCCAAAGAGATGCTTCAGAAATCTACAAATCCCTGGCACATTTGTGCTTGGCTAGAACTACAGGTTTCCCTTTCATCAGACTAAAGGGAGCTGGGTCCTCATTGGGTGGTCTGCCCACATGCCCCACCTCTTGCTCCCTTACCTCCTTCTGCAGTTTCTCGATGGTCTGGTCAAGGTGCCAGCGCTCCTTCTCCATCTCGTTCTTCTGCTTTCTCAACTGTTCCTTCTGCTCAGTCTCATCTTGTAGCTTCTCAGACAGATGCTTCTGCTTCTGGGTCATCTGACTGAGATCTCTCTGCAGATGGCAGGAAAAATACAGTGTTGCCACCTAGACAACAGGTCAACCACAAGAACAGGTGGCAGAAGGAATATCATAGCCATACTGCAAAGCAATCAGATCTGTTACTTCAGAGATAAGGGGAAAGGTCAGAATAAAGTAATCACAGAGACACAAGGACATCGTTGGTTCTGAAATTCAGGGACAAGAAAAAGGAGGTCAGGTCAACCAAAAGTATCCTCAGGAATGAAGGGGCAGGTCAAGCATGCATTACAGAAACCCAACAAATGGTCAAGGCAGCTCATGGTAGGAATTCAGAAACGTCTGAAAAATATTCATGTTCAAAAACTGACTTACAGTTACACCCTAGACAACCTAAACCTACTTGGCAGTTTATATCCTGTGACATACAGCAATGCACCCAATATTCTATAATCTACTCTTCCACATATACAGTTCTTAGAATAACTAAAAATTAATATGTAAGGAAAGAATACTGACCCATGATCCAAAGTCCACCTGAGTGAATGGAATTGTAATCAACAGAAATCATGAGTTGGACTCAGACACAGATGAAAATGAATTTGAAAATCCACAGGTGAACTTGATGAAGAGAAGGTATAAAATAGAAGGGATGCTAGTCAGGAAAGGAATGTATGGTGATTTTTGACATGAATCAGCACCAAATTCCAGTACTTACTGCAAAATGCCACCATAGTGCATGCAGTATTTTCCCTGGTTCCAACCCCAAGGCTCTCATCTCACAAAGTCACATAGACATATATCCTTCAAAATGTAAGCAACATGCAACTCCAAAACAAAAATCCCAAGATTTCCCAGGAAGGTTACAGTAACTTCCTTAAATGGTTCAGTGTTAGGGCCACCAAGCATCAAGATGTCAAAAGGGGGCACAGTGCAGAACAGGACATAACCCAAACAAATTCACTCAGAAACTGTTAGCAAATGCTAATGTGGGTTAGTACAAGAATACATATGGCCTATCTGTCTTGTGTCCCTGCAGAGGATGCACAGACAATGGTTTATCTTTGTACAGTGCTTAACAGTTTCTAAGCTGCCGTCACATACTGTAAGTCAGGCATGAAAACACTCCTAAATCGCTTTGGGCTTGCAGAGTATTGGAGAGTTCTGCTCTGCCAACACATGGCCCAGGGCTAAAAAGAACCTCCCATGGAGGCCTTCTGGTCCCTGGCTCTGGTGGGCTAGCTCTGCTTTGAGAAGCAGCCAGCACAGTCAGGCTGCTGAAGTTAATTGCTACAGGGAACCAAAGTCAACAAAAGCTGTTGGGGAAAAGAAGGTGGCAAAAGAAAGGTAATCAAAAGTTCACCCTGGGGGCAATAAATAGGAGTGGGCCCTGCCAGAGCCATAACTGGGCACATAGCAGAGGCAGGGTCAGAACTGGGGTTTCTGTTTTGTAATTTACTCAGTGGTCCCAGGGCAAAGGGTAAGGGGGAGTTATGACACCAGTGAGGTAGGATTTCATCATGTGGGATTAACTCTTAGGAACATGCAAATTCTTAGAGGGGAGGGGAATACGGAGGACCAGTAGTAGCTTCCTTTAGAATGTTCAGGCTCCAACTTAACTCCTGTCCCTAGAAATCCCCAGCCACCCTTTCTGCTCCTCTCAGATCCCAATCCCGAAGACTCCAGGGCAGTAAACAATCTAGCTCAGCCCCTGTCAAACTCCATATGCTGATTTCTGCCTCACCTTTGGCTCAGGTTCCTCTTCCTTTTCCACATCCTCATCTACTCTGGTCCTGGGGGTCCTCAACACTCTCCCACACTTCAACGCACACAGTGCCCAGAAGAATTGTCTTGATAAGTTATGTTTACAATATCTCTTGTATGCTTGCCTCTGTTGCAAGATAGCAAGATCTGTGCAGGCAAGGAACAGACTAACAGGGCATAGCTCCTCGCCAAGACTCACTATTAGCAGATGACAGTAACTCAGTCACTGTTCATAGCTATTCCCCAAAAGTGGTCTAAAGGCTTCTTATAGCAAAACTACTAAGGGTTGGGGTACTCCTCACTTAAAATATAGATCCCAGCCCTTTGACAGAATCACATTTTTTGTTAAAGTGAGATCCACAAATTTTCATTTAAAAGTTAACCAAATAATTATATCCCAAAGTTTAGAAACACTGTCTAGAACAACATTCTGCTTCTTCAGTTATTCAAGAAATGTGTTCTGATAAGTGACTGCTGAGAAAACATGTCTCAAACTCACATCAAAAGAACCAAACTTGGCAACTCTGCACTTATTTAACCAGTCACAAGGCCAATGTTGAGTTAAATGCTCTGTAGCTACAGTGACTATATTTCTAAGACCAAATGACACAAGCCCATTTGCTAATCATGGGACAAATATTGGGGGGGAAATTATTCGAGTGGAGAATCCAAGGCAAAGTTGGTGACGTACAGTTGAGTGCCTGTGAGTTTGGGGACCGTTTTCTGTCAATGGATGCAGAACCTTTTACTATATGACTAAGTAAAACCCGATTAGTCCTCATTAATAACCAAGTTGCAATGAACTTGTGAGCTTAAAGGGAGGAGTGGCTTGATTAGAAGGAAGTACCTCTTTTCAGAGCCTTGTCACATAATAACTGAAGACAGCAACAGTGGAAGCCTTGGAGCTTTTCCCTCTATTGTCTCAAAAGCACAAAAACCCAGTGTGAGGCTGGAGAAGAAGACAGAATGGATCCTGTCCCTGAAGGAAGGAACTGTGGCTTCCCCAGAAAAAGCTTCTTCACCTCCCCATCTGCATAAGTAATGTGGAATCAGAATGATAGACATCTTGGCCTTGAATGCAGTTCAAGTAGCCTAGATAGCAACAGAGTCCTGGGCCAGGGGATAGACAGGGTCAAGCAAACCAAGAATGACACCTTTTACATCCCTCTGCCACGGTTTGTGTCACAGTAAATCAGGTAGAAGTTCACCATTGTCTCTGGCTACCCAGAGACATGTGAAGCTGCACCCGATACTAAAATCACAAAGAATTTGAAATATAAAATGCTTTTGTGAAAAAAAATACCAGCTACATTTTTTTCTCTTCCTCAAGGGCAAAGTTCCCTTTTGATTGTCAGTTTTAAGGACAAGAGGTATGCAAATAAGATATGGAACAAAAGGAGCTGACAATCTGGTTTATGATATTAGAGAAAAAAGTATTTCAGAGTGAGGGTGCAATGTTCATGACACTCTTCTGAGACCAGCTAATTCAGGTAAAGATGGTGAAACCAAAAGGCCCATTTAAAATGCTCACCAAATTGTATTGCCAGTGGCCAGTGTGGGTAGCCACACACTGCACTGAAGCATTTGTGCCACCTCCAAACCACTGGGAACACAGTCCCTAAAAGTAGCATGTCAGGAATAATCCGAAGCCAGGCTAGACATTAGAACGGGACTGAGGTATGTGGCAGTGACATGAGGCTCTGTGGGCCCCAAAGCCCTCTTCTGTTCTATACAGGAATTAGCTCTGGTCTGCAGCTGCTGAACTACTTCCAAGCGTGGGCAATGTTCTTGTTTGGTCAAAAATGTCCTGAAAGACTTTACAGCTGCACCCCATTCTTGGTGTGGACGTGACAGGGATTTTTGTTTCTATTACTATACATTTTTTCCTTTCCTTCTGTCCTGGACTAGCTCACAAATTTAAGCCCCATATTTTGGTTCCTAGTTGGATAATACTAACCATCATGAGTCTTAACTGGCAACACAGTTAAAATTGCCATCCACACAAAATCTTCTAAACAAGAGTTTGTAACAAAGATCTAGACTCGAAGGAGGAAGAAAGAAATCCAGAGCAAAAGCAGCTGGTCACTGAAATCAGAAAAAAATAGGGCTTCAGGCAGAGACAGGTTCATCCAACCCAAGGGGCAGACACTCTTTGGGTGTGAGAGGCCTGGGTTGTGGCTGCCCTAAGTGGGTCCTGCTCTACACCCCGCGGAGATAAAGCAGTAAAGGAAAGCTGCCATCAGGCACTTACATATATGAATCCTGACTCAGCATTTAATACTTAATGTGCCCAGACCCCACCTGTCCCTGTGACAACTAGTTGGTCCCTAATGCAAAACTGTAGCGACTTCCCTCTGGCAAACTCTCAACCAACCCCTCTCCCCACCAGCTTTTACCTCCACAGAAACTCGCCCAGGGGATGTGTGGGTGCAGGTTCTTTAACAACCTGACAACCAACAGAAGGAAGGACATACCTGGATCACACTGAGGTCACTATGCAAACTCAATTTAGAACTTCAGTGCAGGCTTTTGTTAGAATGTACTTCAAATAATCTTTCTAACCTTCAAATGGGAAAATCTCATTTTCTAAGAACCTACTGGTTTTGAATAGAGATAGCTATCTAGTTTCAAGGAAATGACTTCCTCCCTCTCCTTTTAATAGCCATCCTAAAGGACTGTACTCTGCCGAATGCATTTGCCCAGAGGAGAAGGGAAATTGGCTTCAACCAGAAAGCTGACTGCATACTGCCTTGGGGACCGATCCTGCCAGCCTTCTGACACAATTCATCTTTTATCTTTGGAAAGTTGTCAAGCTCTTTAATGTATAAACCAAGGTTTTTCAATCCTATCATCATTGATGAGTGGGCCAGATGATTCTTTGTGGTGGGGGCTGTCCTGAGCTTTAGAGGATATTAAGTAGCATCTCTGGCCTCCACCCACCAGGTGCCAGTATCACCCCCCAGTTGTGACAGCCAAAATATCTCCAGACATTGCCAAATGTCTCCCCCCCAGGTGAGAACCACCAGTACTTTCAGAAGCCCAGGTGATTATAATAGGTGAAAGAGAACTAACTGGAAGGAGATGACCAGAGGCGATCTTTGCCTGCCCTTTCACAAGGGGGCAAAGACGACCACCCTCAGTGTTTACCTGAGCATCTGCTAGCTCACTCTCTAGGACCCTTCTGGCTGACGTGGCTTCTTTTTCTTCCTTTTTGGCACACACAAGGGCCTTCTCCAGCTGCTGCATTTCACCCTACAATGAAACACTTGGGTCAGGGTGTGCCGAGATGTGTGCTGTGCCTGGGAGGCTGACTTGGTGGGATGAGATGAACAAGAAGACATCCATGGACACAGTGTAGCTATAAGATGACACGTGACACCCAGAAGCTGGCCTCTTGGATATGTGAACCTGTTCGCAGTTCCAATTCTAGCCACATGTGAACATCCAAATTATCTAAGGCGTTTTTGAAAATACAAATATTCAGACTTGCCCCTGGAGTCTCAGAAGCT